>NW_005371353.1:0-871 GCF_000412655.1 Myotis brandtii
TTGTATTAAATGAGTTACTATATATAAACTACTTACATTTTTCAGCATAAAGCTTTCAGTAAGTATCAGCTATAATTATTATTAAGAAAAAGACTCATAATTGCTTGTGCTGTTCTCAGATGGCTGTGGTGGTGGTGACAGTGAAAATAATACCTTGCCTGTGCACGGAACAAGTTAATACATATTTGGACACTCAGCACGTACTTCACCCCCCAAAGGAGACCACGATTCTCCTCTTTTATCTAATTTCCTGGCAGGCCTTCTCCTGGACTGCGGGGTGCTTTCTTACCCTTCTTTAGGGACCCCGCAGGCTCTCAGTGACCTTCCAGATGACCAGGCTTCAATGGGGGTCCCGCCCCAGGAAGAGGAGATCAGCCCCACGGGATACCGCAGCGTGTCGTACAGGTTGCGCCCGAAGAGCCAGCACACGGCCGACATGTACTCGAAACTCCCATGGCCTAAGTTTTCTGTTCAGAAGAAGAGGGTCAGGTAGAGAGTAGAGGGATACAGATGGGTCTAGGTGAGAAGGGGTGTGGGCCATCCCTGGTGTTCCTTGCTAAGAATTTCCAAAAGTAGGAGAAGATTGAGAGGCCATGATCTCATTTGCAGAGAACCAAAGCTCCCTGGCCAGGCGAGTGGACCCCCCCACCAACCCAATGCTCCCTCTCACCTACAGGTTCCTGAGAACCTCAGAATACGATTAGTCCTCCTCAACAGGTGAGGGCAGAAAGGCCATCGGGCCCCTTGACCACCCTCACCTCACCTCTACCTTTCCCTCGCCATTCGTCCCCATTTAGCTCCGTGGAAAGAAATGAGGAAACAGGGAGCATGTCAGGAAGAAATGTGTCTTTTTTCTACCCCATTTTATAGC
>NW_005371354.1:0-42050 GCF_000412655.1 Myotis brandtii
GACCCAGGCCTTTGCTCCGGCTGGAGGCGCCTTCAAGTCTTTGCTCTGCTGCTTTGCGCCTATGTATGCAAATTAACCGCCATCTTTGTTGGCAGTTAATTTGCATATCTCACTGATTAGCCAATGGGAGGCGTAGCGAAGGTACGGTTAATTTCAATCTTTGTCTATTATTAGATAGGATAGTAGCATTTTATTGATTCTGGTTAAGGCTGTATACATTTTTATATATTTGCTGGCTACTGGAAATCCTGTTAAGAAATATTTTTGACATAATTTGTGATTCGATAGACTTTAATTTTTCTTAAAAATCTGGAAGTGCTTTCTATGTACGTCTGTGCATGATACTAAATATGAAACTTTAGTCTGATTGTATGTTGGAAATATTTCTCAGAATTATTCCTATGGCCTGTAGCATTGCATAGACTCTAGGTTTTCCAATTTGTTGACATATAATTGTTCCTGCTATTTTTTATGATTTATTTGGGTCCTATTAATTTTTTTTCTTGATGAGATTGGATAAATTTCATTTATCTTTTCAAACAACTAGTTCTTAGTTTTAGTGACTTTAATATTTTGTCTCTATTTTGTTTATTTCTGCTCTGATCTTTATTCTTTCCTTCCTCTACTAACTTTGACTTTTGTTTGTTCTTCTATTTCTAGTTTCTTTAGTTGTAAAGTCAGAGCATTTGGGATTTTTGTTGTTGTTATTCTTTGAGGCATGCTTGAATATATTACCAAGAATTTCCCTCCTAAAGCTGCTTTTGTTGCATCCCATAGATTTTGGAGACTTGTGTTTCCATTTTTATTTTTATAAAATATATTTTTTAAATTTTCTCTTTAATTTGTTCTTTGACTTATTGGGTATTTAGTAGCATGTTTAGTTTTCATGCACTTGTGTTTTTTCTAGTTTTCTTCTTGTAATAAGTAGCATATAGTTGTGGTCAGAAGAGATATTTCTCTAATATCATTTCAATCTTCCTGAATTTATTGAGTGTTGTTTGTGGACTAACATATGATTTCTCCTGGAGAATGATACATGTGAATTTGGATGAAATGTTTTGTATACATCTATTAATTCTATTTGATGTAACATATCATTTACGGCTGTTTCCCTTTTGATTTTCTATCTGTATGATTTTTTCATTGATGTAATTGAGTAGTTAAAATCTCCTACTATTATTACACTGTCAATTTCTCTCTGTATTTCTGTTAATATTTGCTTGACATATGTATTTAGTTGCTCCTATGTTGGGTGCATAAATATTTCCGAATGTTATATCCTCTTCTTGATGATTTCTGATATACTTTAATTTTATTGTTTCTTTCTGTCTTGCCCTTTACTGAATTGATTTTACAAATACTTTTGTTCTTTTACATCTTCTTCCTAGCAATATGGAATTTATGAACCTATTCCTATTCTTCTAGTCATTACACATACACTTTTAAAACTTTAAACAATCCTGTCAACAGCTATAGTATCTAGATCTCCTCTTATATAAGAATAAAATTTTTAGTATTTTTACACTTCCCTCTACTCTCACTGGCAGATGCCACTGTTGAGAACATCTGGGATTTTAGTTCCAGATGGTTCTTTTATGTATTTTTAAAACATCATGTGTCCCCAATTATTTAAGCTTAACTTTTAGTGATTTCTTTAACCATTTTCTTGTATCTTTTATTCCTCGGTTTTGTTATTTCTTTTATTGGATTATCCTTTTATATATTTTTTTCAGAAGTATTTGTGGGTGGCAACATTTCCAATATTTTACAGAACCCAAAATCTTTATTTTGTCCTACATATTTTAATGCAAGTTTGACAGGATATTGCTTCTCAGTGCAAAATAAGAACATTGGAGCATTTTCTTCTATATCCCAATATTGCTGCTGAGAAATAACATATAAATTGAATCCCCATATCTTTGTAAGTAATCTCATATTTTTCTCTTTGGAACTTTTAAGGAGTTTTTCTTTATGTGTAATGTTCTCACATTGTACCAGGATGTTTTAAGTTGTGGACCTTTTAAAACTCATCCTGTTGGCATAAGGTAAATCTTTTCAATCTGAAAAACAATGTGTTTATTCAAATCCAAGTAAATTTCTTCAGTTATTTTTTATTTTTTAATTTATTTCTCTTTTCCAGAGCTCTTTTCCATGTCTCTTGATTTTTTATTTTTTTTCTAGGAGAAATTTATAGTTTGATTTTCCAGTTTACAAAGTTATTTAGCTATGTCCATTATGATGTGATCTTCATGTTTATTTTACTTTGAAGAATGTATTTTTTGCCCCAAGATCTAGTTGTTTCTGTTTAAAGATTTCCTATTTTCTAAAAGAACTCTAAGGACATTAATATAATTTAAAGTCTTCATCTCTGTTCTATTAACTATGAATGTACTTATTTTTTAAAATTTTATGTTGCTTTTATTCAAATAATGTGTGAGTCCTGATTTTGTGTGTTTCTCTTTTTATTCCAAGTGTCTTCTGTTTTTGCTGGTACTCTCTTTTCTTGGCTGTGTTCTGGTTCCTGTGACTGTGGGAGAAGGCTCATGTTGTTGTGTTGGGTGTGATATGCCAGGCAGGATTTGATTTTAGGTATTAGTATCTCCACCCAGGGAGAGCCCGTCTACTAGGTCTTGGTGCCTTTTTGGCTCAGTGCCCACACAACCTGGTTTTCAGTGGTACAAATACCAGGGAGCCCCGCTGACTTAGTCAGGGGAAGGTATCAGACAGTGGTGGAGGTCCCAACAACCTCAGTGACTCTAAGCATGTATCTCAAACCACCCTTTGCACATGTTTTTCCTGTAAACTATACGCTTAAAACTTTTTGGATTTTTCATCCCACAAGCCTTCTCTTCAACAGTCATATATTTTAGACTTGTTTGATCTGGTTTCACTTTTTTTCATAACTCTGATTCTCTCTGCTTTTCTATTGCTTAGAGAATCATCAAAATGTCTGGTCCACTGCTCTAAGTCTTGTTTTTCTTAGTGCTCTTATGAGCTTTCTCTTTTTCTCCCACTTTTTTTGTCACGTCATGGGATTTGGGGTGAGTGGAAGGGCGAACACACAGGGCTCGGGCTCATCTTCCTGATCATGCATGAGTTTCATCGGTTTGAGATGGTCTTCCCCTAAAGGTGAAGGATCTTTCATCTCTCCATTCATTGACATTCACTCAGCATCTATGATGTGACTGACATGTTCTTGGGTAGGAGTGTGGGCATGTACCAATGTATTTAGATTCTTTTTCCCTGTCATCAGGCCCACTTATTGTATACTTTAAACCATGTTTTATAACGTGAAAAGAGTGATGGGTCAGAAGGAGATAGAGCGACTAAATCTTCCTTTAGGAAAGTCATGGGGATCTGTTACATAGATAGTGTGAACTTTGAGTTGTTCCTTGAAGGATAACTAGAAGTTTGCAGTCAGAGAATGTGGGTGGGTGTCAGAAGTGGAGGATGTGAAGAGTGAATAGTTGAGCAACACTGCAGGGGTATGGACATACATGGCACATTTAAAAGTGATCTGTTCTGGGTACCTGGGGTATTTGAAAATATGGGAAGAGAGAAACCACTTGAGTAACATGTGATAGGTCTCTTAAGGTAATGAATACCAGGCACTAATTGTCTCCAATGAGCTTTCTCTGTGGATAGTGCCACAATTTTTCAAGAGCACATGATAATGAGTCATTTACACTGTGGACTCCAATGCCTCTTGATTCTTCAGACACCTGCAGACACTACTGGTCATGGCTTCTCTATGGGAGGTAGTACAGCCTTCTTCGTTCTGCATGTCTATCTAACGACAGTGCAAGGGTTGATTGATACATAACATACTATGATGGGGCCCGGGTCATTAAGCAGCATTATTGGTTAACAGTCAATAAATGTTGATTTACTGTCAGAAAAATATGATGTCATGTAAATTAGGGAGGTGCTCTGGAAAACTCAAACAATCGTTAGGTATAGATAAAAAGAAATGAAGCCGTGAGTACGTATAAATGAACCAAAATAAAAAAAAGCATCCCAGCACATTGCTGGATGATAATACTGGAAAGGGTTTAAGACTACTCAGTTACTCAAGGGTTTTCACATGAAGTATTACACTTGCTCCTCAGAAAAACTGTTCTATTGTTATCCCCACTTTATACCTGAAGAAACTCTCACAATTTAGTTACTCATTCCGGCCCCACAGCTAGTTAATGGTGAAACCGGGCCATAAGCTCACATTTCTTTCAAATATATGCTCTTTAATTTTCACAAATACTCCTTGCTACCAGATATATTGTGCCCTGATACTCACACACAGGAATGTGGGAACTCTTAGTAGAAAATTATATGCTGTTATTATTTTTAAATGTTTTTATTGATTTTCAGAGAGGAAGGAAGAGGGAGAGAGAGAGAGAAACATCCATGGTGAGAGAGAATCATTGATTAGCTGCCTCCTGCAGGCCCCCCACTAGGGATCAAGACTGCAACCTGGGCATGTGCCCTGACCAGGAATTGAACCGTGATCTCCTGGTTCATAGCTCGATGCTCAACCACTGAGCCATGCTGGCCAGGCGGAAATGATATGTTATTATCTATCATGTGTGATAGGTAAATGCGATAGTTCATATTTGTGAACTTAACATTCCAGAACCCTCCAGTTCCTTAGAAATACTGGAAAGATTTATTAAAACAAATGTTTTAAAATGCATAGTGATTTGGCAGGAAAGCAAGGGGCAAGTTCAAAGAGCACAAAACAATGAAAACACATTACTTCAAAAAGAAGCTCTACCGAAGCCAGTTTTGCTCTAGGACATTTTCTAATCCCTCATTTCCTAGAGCTTGAACTTGAAGGACCACATGTGGACAGTAGATAAAACCTGGAACCTGGGCAAAGTGGGAGGTGGGACTCAGATGCTGTCCTAGAACCACGGACCCCAAGTCAGGTTCCTGGAGGAGGAGGGAATCTGCCTGCATCAAAGATGCCTCCAGAGGGAAAGAGAAAGACAAGCTTCTCTGATAATCCTCAGCCACAGTTGACCCTCACCTAAGTTTAAGTGTAATTCACCATTCCTGTGTGAGTCTCATAATTTAGAAGATAAAATTTACATTGAACCCAGGTTGGTAAGACTCCAAATAAGCAAATGCAAATCCTCATTAAAGAAATGTACTTGAGTCCTAGCTGGTTTTGCTCAGTGGATAGAGCACTGGCCTGTCGACTAAAGGGTCTTGGGTTCGATTCCAGTCAAGGGCACCTGCCTGGGTTGCAGGCTTGATTCCCAGGAAGGGGGAAGTACAGGAGGCAGCTGGTCAACGATTTTCTCTAATTATTAATATTTCTATCTCTTTCTCCCTCTTTTTCTCCTCTCTGAAATCAATAAAAATATTTTAAAAAAGAAATGTACTTTAAATCCAGTTATCACTATCAATTCCACATATTTTTAAAGTTTAGCTCCTCATATACCTCAGGAAACAAAGCCTATCAACAAGTCAGTCCTCATAATAAACTGTAGAACCTAACTGCAAAACCTGCAGGTGGCGCACTTCTCAAATGCAGAAGATGAAGTGTGCATGCATAATTATGCTAAAAGAATTTAAAGGAACACAGGGACATAACAATTCACCAGTGAGATTTTTCAAATAAAAATAGAATTTTTAAAAATGAAAAACATGATAATGGAAAATAAAAATTCAATAGAAGGATATAAACTATTAGGAATTTAGATTGAGGTAGAAATGACTTTTATTTAAAGAAAATACCAAAAAAAAAAAAAAAAGTTTCCCAACTTTTCTCAGTTTATGGCACATTTGTTGTCTTAGTATTTTTTTTACAGCACCTCTAGATCAAAAGAAATACTAAAATTTCTTTTATTAAGTAGTTAGGTCCAAACAAGTGACTAGTAGAACTTTGCATGGTATCCAATAGACTCTGCTGTTCCCTCAAAAATGTAAAACTTCAGTGTTCCTGCCAGCTCACACTGCTTCCCCCCACCGTGTGACCCATGTGGGGGAATTTTAAAATATGGAAAAAATTAAAAGCAAGTTAAAGAGACTTCACCCATAGGTCTAGCATTTGTCTAATTAGAGTTTCAGAAGGCAGAAAGGTAAAAGGCATTGCAAGTGATTTTTTTATAATGAAGAAGACAAAGCCCTTGCAAGCAAGATATATAAAACAAAATACTTGCCTAGACACGTTGCCCAAACTCCAGAATACCCCAAAACAAAACACCTATTAAGTGAAGACAGTTTGATTGACAGCTTACTTCCCAAGAGTAGCAATGGATTATCTTAACCATGGAGAATCACAAATATTTTCTTTCACGTTTTCTGTGTATGTATGTGAGTGTAGAAACTCTTTTCAAATTGAAACTCATGCGACACATCATAGTTTTGCATTCTACTTTTTTTTCAATTAACACAGCATGAATATTTTATTTACTTATTTAACATAGTTTGATTTTTAAAATAAATGATTAATGTGCTAGACACTGTTGTAAGCACTTCATAAATATTAACTTACTTAATTTTAATAATAACTGCATGAGGTATTTTTCCATTTTGCAGATAAAGAGACAACAGTCCAAAGAGGTTAAATAACTTCTTTAGGGACACTTGGTTAGTAAGCAGAGTCAGGATTTGAAACTAGACAATCTGGCTCCGGGTTCTGTGTTCTTAATCCCTAACACCACGTTACATTAAATGTTTTACTACCATGTTAAGCAATTCTGGGAGATATGAGTTTTAATATCTGTCATCTTTGGCATTTACAATAATAAGTTAAGCAGTTTTTTTACATGTAGACAGTTTTTGTTAGTTTACATTATAAGCAATACTTGCTGATTGTCCTGTTGCTTACCTATTTTTCTAACTTGTTAGTTTCTTGAGATACATTTTTAGAAGTTAAACTCGTATCCAAAACTCATGAATTTTCTAAAGTCACTTATAGAGCCAATCTACTATATGGTAAGATTTTCTTTAATACTGTGTCTATACCCTTAGTGGGATCTTGCTAATATTGAGTATAAGAACTATTCTAGAGGTTAATAACTTCTGATAATATTTTAAGAACGTTAAAAAAATCTAATTTTATCATGATTGCAATTTCTTAATTTACAAATAATTTTGGGTATTTTTTTTTACATGTAATATAAGCCAGTTGCATTTCTTCTTGTCTGTGATCTTTGCTGGTTTTCTCTAAGACATTGGTAGACATATCTTCCTAACATATAGTAAGACTGGTAGTTTGGTATGATATATTGTGTCATGTTTAACTTAGAGAATTTGACTTTTATTTATTTATTTTATGTTTTTTCAGCATTTTGCAATCAAATTGTGCATCGTGTGTTTATATCTTCTTTTGTTCTTGTGCTTAGATGATCCATTCTCACCCCAAAGTTATGTAATTATTCACCCATATTTTCTTATGATATTTTCCTATTTTAATTTGACTTCATTTCATTTCATTCATGAAGCCATCTGCAGTGTTCTTTGCAGTATATACTAACATGAAGATCTATTTTAATTCTGTTTTCCAAATGGTTTACTCTGCTGGTGGCTCCAGCTTTCCCCCTATATTTCTATTCCTCTTTGAAACAAAACTCTTATAAAGACAGTTGTCCCTATGGAGAGACTTAATTTTCTGTCTTTTTAAAAAATATATATTTTTATTGATTTCAGAGAAAAAGGAAGAGGGAGAGATAGAAACATCAATGATGAGAGAGAATCATTGATTGGCTGCCTCCTGCACGCTCCCCACTGGGAATCAAGCCCGCAACCCGGGCATGTGGTGCCCTTGAGAATCGAACCTGGGACCCTTCAGTCCACAGGCCAACGCTCTAGCCACTGAGCCAAACTGGCTAGGGCCTATCTGTCTTTTTTTTTTCTTGCTTAAGCCCATTACTGTCAGCCTTTAAATTCCACCTTTTTACCCAACCACCTTGTACTAGAGTCATCAATGAGATTCCTGTTAATAAATCCATTGGTAAATTTTCAGTCTTCATACAATTTGATGTATCAGCACAGTTGGTCACTAACTCTTCTGGTTACCACAACCTCCTACCTCATGAGCAATTCCTTCTCTGTCTCTTTTGCTTGTTTCTCCACCTGATTCTGACTTGGTGTTGACAGACCCTGGGTCTCTGTTTGTGAACTTGTTTCTCTTAAGCTGCTGAGCCAAACTGGCTAGGGCCTCTCTGTCTTTTTTTTTTTTTGCTTAAGCCTATTACTGTCAGCCTTTAAAATTCCACCTTTTTACCCAACCACCTCGTACTAGAGTCATCAATGAGACTCCAGTTAATAAATCCATTGGTAAATTTTCAGTCTTCATACAATTTGATGTATCAGCACAGTTGGTCACTAACTCTTCTGGTTACCACAACCTCCTACCTCATGAGCAATTCCTTCTCTGTCTCTTTTGCTTGTTTCTCCACCTGATTCTGACTTGGTGTTGACAGACCCTGGGTCTCTGTTTGTGAACTTGTTTCTCTTAAGCTCACTGTCATCATGATTTCATCCAGACTCGCTGTGCTAAATAAAATCTGTATAATATTCTGACTCCCAAATAGAAATCTGTAGCGTGGCTCTCTACTGTGAATTCTAGTATACATCCAGTAGCTTTCTCAACATTTTTACCTGAATCTAAATTTCTGATCTTCCCTCCCCAAACTGCTGTTTCAAGGTCACCCCAGTCTATCTAATGGGAACATCTTTCCCGTGAGGCCAGACACCTTTCACCTGTTTCTCTCAAACCTTACTCCCACTCTTTCAGAAAATCCCGTTGACTCCATCTTCTTCAACATAGTCCTTACCATCTTCCCTGCTATTTTGTTCATCATATTTTGACCGGATTATTACAGTAGTCTTCAACCGACCATCCCTTTTCTCATCTTTGTTTCTTTATAGTCTATTTTTTAGCAAAGCAACCGGAGCGATCACTTAAATATAAAAATCAAATCGTTCCATGCCACTGCCCTGTACCTTGCGATGGCCTGCCATCTCACTTGGAGTAAAAGTTAAAATATGTATAAGGGCTTAAAAGACCCTATAGGCCCCCAGTACTACTCTGGCCATTTCCCACTGCTTCCCAGCCTTGCTAACACCAGGAGGGATGTCTTGGTCAGCTGGCTCCTCCTTGGACACATCAGCTTGCTCCCACCTCAGAGGCTTTGCGGTTACTGTTCCCTCATGGAAGGCTCTCCCCCACAATATATTGGTGGGTCACTCCTCACACCTTCAGCTTCTTCAAGTCTTTGCTTAATTTGCCTACTTGGTGAGCCCTTTCTCACTATCCTGTTTAAAATTTCAATCTTTGTTCACACCGCCCCATTTCCCTTCTCTAGGCACTATGTTATCCTTATCATCTAATGCATTTACAGGGTGTGGCAACAGTAGGTTTACAGTTGTTTTATGAAAAACTAGAGGCCTGGTGCGTGGGGTCCCTCAGCTTGGCCGGCACAATCAAGGCCGATTGGGGCCATCTCGCTTAGTCCCTATTGGGGCAATCGGGGCCGGCTGGCTGGGGGGTGGGGAGGGGACTGCGGGAGGTTGGCTGTGGGAGTGCACTGACCACCAAGGGGCAGCTCCTGCATTGAGTGTCTGCCCCCTGGTGGCCAGTGCACATCTTAGCAACTGGTTGACTGGTTGTTCGGTCGTAATGGCCGCTTAGGGTTTTATATATGTAGATAATACAATAAGTAACATAATAATGCAAGAATAAACTGTTTCATGTACTCAGAACTGTAGACCTACTTTTGCCCCACCCTATATGTTAGTGTAATTATAAGCAGATTTTTAAATTGTTTTTTTTTTCCTGTCAATTATTGAACCAACAGCATCTGACTTAATCATAATGATTTTGTCATATATTTCATATCTGGTAAGTCAAGTCTTATGTATTATTATTTTTTTCACAAAATTCTCTGGGTTATTTTTAGTTTTTATGGCAGCTTAACTTAAAAAGTACTTTGTCATGTTCGAAAAGAAGAAAAATCGAGTTGAGTTTTTATTGAAGTTTCATCATACATGCACATTTATTTGAAAAATGTTAATATCTTTACATTATTTCCTCTTCCTTTCCAGGAATAAGGTATGCCCCTCCATTTATTTATATTTGCTTTCTTTTTGTTGTCTAAGTTTTGTGTTTCTGTGTTTTGTATATATTTTTAAATGTCTTGCTTATTTCTATTTGTTTAGTCTATGTTTCCCCCTGCTATGTTTCCATTATTGCTACTTTTTTTTCCATTATGTGATTTCAAAAGATTATTTTCAGATAGATTTTTTTTTCAAATTCCTATCCAGCAACATTGTTCAATTATCTCATTAGTTGCAGTAGATTTCCCATTTGTTCTCTTGGGTTTTCTAAGTAGACATAATTATAATTTTGTCTTTTCCTTATATTTAGTCTCATGCTCTAATGCCTTGGCTAGGTTTCCACAACAGTGTTAAATAATCACAGTAATAACTGGCCTGTTTGTTCCATTCACTCTTAAGTGGCTACTGGTTTAAGGTGGCTATTTTTCATTATACTAAGAAGTTATCTTTAAATTTCTGTTTTACTAAAAGCTTTTTTGAAAAAAATAAGAGTTGAGAAGTTTGACTTCTGCTTTTGTTGATAACAATTGAGCTAATATTGCATATTGACTTGATTACCAGATTTCTTAATATTAAACCACAAAAACGGTTGTCATGAATGGCTATTTAAAACATACTGTTGAATTTAATTAATATTTAAATGAGAAATTGGCATCTATACTTATAAGTGTCACTGGTCTACAGTTTTCCTTTTAGTGCTCTCTTTTGTCAGTTGTTGGAATTCCTGTTATGGTATTTTTATAAAATAAATTGGGAAATAATTTATTTTGTTAGGATAGAGAGCAGAATGGGTGTGCGTGTATGTGTGTCTTATGTATACATATATATTTTTAGGGATAGTATCTGCTTCTAAGTAATTTGACAGAATTTATTGTTATAAACTTCTTGGTATCAAAACCCCCAAACCCTTTTGATAACTTATTATTACCCTGTTTTTTGGTGTATTCCAATGTTCTACTCCTTTTCAATAGAATCCTGATAGCTTTTTGCTTTTCCAGTAAATAGCCTCATTTAATTCAATTTTTAAATTATAACTATGGAATTGTATGTAGCATTCTCACTTGTAGTTCTGCTTATTTTAATTTTCCCCATTTACCTTATTAGTTTTTTAAAGAAGCTTGCCTAATGAATGTTAAATGTTACTAATAGTAAAGCATTTAAGACTTGTACCCCACCATTTGGATAGATTTTGACTTGAGTTAATTTTTGTCCTCCAAAAACTCGCTTCTGTTTTAGTTTGCCTTTGATTCTATATTCATTTAAGGGAGTGATTTTTAATTTTCCACTGATTAAGTTTTTGTTCATTTGTTAAATGATTGTTCTTATTTTCTCTTTGTATTGCAATGTGGTCAGAGAATGAGATCCATGCAATTCCTGCTACTGAGAATTTATTGGTGCTCTTTTCATGATTCAGTAGATTAACTTTTTAATGGTCCATGTTCACTTAAAAATAAGGTGCTTCCCCACTTGTAGTGAAGGCAATTTTATTAATCAACATCTTAAATTATATAATGTTCTCTATATCATTTAATTCTGGGGGATCAATTTTATGACTTAATGTGTTCCAGTCTCCGGCAATAGTACTTCTGCTAATTTTGCCTCATACCGCCGTTTATCAGTTTCTCTTTATATATTGGTTCTTGTATTTTTTTTTGCATAAAATTAATTACCTATTTGTTAGGAAATGTATTTGTTTTCACTGTACTATTTGGCCTATATGAAGTTCCCTCACATGTTGAATTCTCCTTTGACTGATATTAATATTTCTAATCTTGCTTTCTGCTCCTGTTGTTTGGGGAAATATGAAACTTAGCCTCCAGCATGTACTGACTGTGGGAACCTTCCCCTTTCGACAACACAGGGAGCCTCCACATTGAAGAAGGCAAGCCACTGTTCGTGGCTTATATTTAGTTTGCTTCTTTTCTGACGGTAGCATTTTCTGAACATACTTGTGGTAGGAACACCGGCTGCCTTGCATGGTTTTCAGATTGTTGTGGCCTCAAGTCCTTGGAGCAGTGGGCAAAGCTTGCTTCCAATTTCCTCTTGCATCCAACAGTCTACAGCTTCATTATTTTATCATGTGTGCTTTTGTGAGCCTTCCCATGTGTGGAAATCACTCCTAAATTCCAGCAATAAGTGGATATCTGACTGTTCTTAGGAATTGGTTATATTTTATTTTTCTTTCATTTGTGTGTGTGTGTGGACAGCTGATAGAGACAACATTAGGAACTGCTAGTCCAGTAAAAAAAAAATTCTACTACCGCAATGCTTCTATAGAGATGTGGTGTATTGTGTTTTAAGAGCTTTCATCTTCTGAGTGTAACAGACCACTCAACCAGGAGACGATCAGAGGAGCCCAAAAAAGTCATAAGTCTCTGTTGGTGGGAATGGAGAGAGAAGTGACTGGACAGAGAGATATCTGGAAGGCAGAGCCTATAATATGGAAAATAAACAAATGTGTATGTGTGTGTAAGATTGGGAACCGGAAGTTGTGTGGGAAGACCAAAAGTCAGAGGATTTCAAATCAGTGATGAACTTTAGGCACAAATTAGTGAAAATATTTAGCATGTTGCCAGAGGAAGAGCAACTTTTCATCCTCCCCTGAGGATATGCTTAAGAGAAACATTGATGTGAGAGAGAAACATCTATAGGTTGCCTCCTGTACACGCCCTGACTGGGTATCAAACCCACAACCTGGGTATGTGCCCTGACCAGGAATCAAACACATGACCCTTTGGTGCATCGGATGATGCTCCAACCAACTGAGCCACACCAGACAGGGAAGGCGGACAACTTTTAAAAGAAGAGTAATTATAGTTATGTAAAGAAGGGGTTCTATTTTATAAGGAAATGCACAGGGAAGAAGTAAAATACAATGTTGTAGAACAACAGATAAAGATGAAAATATATTTAAAATGGTTAAATCAAGGAGATGGGTATTAATGTTTATTTTATCATTCTCTGTACTCTGTAGAAGCATTTTTCATGATAAAAAGCTTAAAGAAAAGGAGAAAGTGACTCGACTTGGGACATACTGTCTGGAGGTGCCAGTAGGAGCCCCCTTCCAGGTGATAAGGTTCAGGGGGCCACTGGACATGGAGGACTAGACCTCCAGTGACCCAGTAGGAAAGTGTCGTAAGTCTAGAATTCGTAGTTGGAACTACTATTATGCGCTAGGGTAGAGTTTAGTAAACCACTTCTAAACACATATTTGGCAATCTGTTACTAGTCTTAGTTCACATGACTGTTGTGAGGATGGCATTCCATAATGAAGCGGAAGCTCCAGGCCTTGGCCTGAGTCACAGAGGTGCTCAACAGTGATGCCATTTTTATGGCCACAGAGGGGGATTGGACTCCACTCCCTAACAAGACCATCAGAATAACTTGTGGGGCCCTGGCTGGTTTGGCTCAGTGGATAGAGTGTCGGCCTGGGGACTCAAAGGTCCTGGGTTCAATTCCGATCAAAGGCACAAGCCTGGGTTGAGGCTCGATCCCTAGTAGGGGGCGTGCAAGAGGCAGCTGATAGATGATTCTCTCTCATCATGGATGTTTCTATCTCTCTCTCCCTCTCCCTTCCTCTCTGAAATCAATAAAAATATATTTTGAAAAAAGAATAACTTGTGAGTCTAGCAAAGCCAGCTTTATTGCTCACGGCAGTAGGGAACCTGCCTTCTTAGCAGCATCTCTGCAAAAGAAGGACCAAGGTGAGATATTTATGCGATACCGAGGGCAGTCTAGTTTAAGGTAAGTGTTTCTATGAGGAGGCCAGATTGAGTCTGGGCCAAGGTTGCAATATCATTTATATTAAGATTACATGATAATCAGGTTGGTGGACTTAGAGGTGAGACTATGAAGCAAGCCTCAAAAAGTAAACAAATGGATGATCCCAGCTAAGCAATTGCTTTTTCAAAGAAGGAGGTCATTTACTCTGATCAAGGCAAGTAGAGTGATCTATTATTGAGGTCAATGGATTTTCAAGATGTTCCTGAATAGTGGAGTTATTTGCAACTTCACCTTCTGGGTCAAAATGTTCAGGAATAATAAAGTTACTTAGAGTAGAGCGTCAAATGGTGAAGTTATGTTTTGTCAACTGTTAGCTGTGGGTGAATGTAAGTATCAGTTCACAGTGGATATCAAGTCTGGGTTGTTTCTATTTGATTTTAGTATTTGTGGCATATTGCGACCTTCACAGCAGACACTGAATTGTTTGGTGAAGTTTCATGACACTTATAATTCATTTGGCAATGTGTATCAAAGCCCTTAAAATTATCTTTGAACTAGCCCTGGCTGGTTTGGCTCAGAGGATAGAGCGTCAGCCTGCGGACTGAAGGGTCCCAGGTTTGATTCTGGTCAAGGGCACATGCCTAGGTTGTGGGCTTGATCCCCAGTAGGGGATGTGCAGGAGGCAGCCAATAAATGATTCTCTCTCATCATTGGTGTTTCTATCTCTCTTTCCATCTCCTTTCCTCTCTGAAATCAATAAAGATCTATTAAAAAAATTATCTGTGAACTAGTAGTTTTTCTCTTAGGAATCAGTCAGAATCATCTAAGAGACGTGGAAAAAGTTGTGAACAAAGTTGTCATAGCATTTTTAGGATAAATGTGTAAAGCAAACAAAGCAATCTTAAATTTGCAAACAAAAAACAAATTATGATTTAGCCATAGAGTGGGAAACTGTGTACTAGGACAAATTATGTTTTTCAGTAAGAGTTGATGGTGCAGAAAAATTCTCTCCAAACTAAATAAAGTCAGCATATAAAACCATGTAAAATTATAATGTCTATAACTGATGGAAGTACACAAACATTTGCAAAGTGTTTATCTCAGAGTTATGCGATCACAGATTAATTTAATTATCTCATTTGTACTCTTCTGTATTTTTCACAAGTATTTAAAATAGTGCTTATTTTCTCTGATAAGAAAAATGTTTATTTAAATCATGTAACGTGAATAAAATTAGTAAGGGGCGGCCTAGGCGCCTTTCAAAGAGAAAAGATGGTCTCTCTTCGTTCATACAAGCAAATGAGGCAAAAGAGAAGGAAAGTCAAAGTGAAAACTCCAGAAATAGGAGAGTGAGTTGGGGGTTCAAACTGATTCTAAACAATGGATCATAACCTGTTGCTATAAACTAGGACATACTCTTGCCATCAGAAGCTCTGAATATCTCTGAGTGCCCTTCGGTGACAAGTAACCTAAGATTCCTCGAACCACTCAGCAACTGTGTTATTCCTCTATTGCTCGTCCTTTTCAGATTATTTCCAATGAATTGAAATTCCTTCATGACTTCTCGTTATTAATTATTTTCTCCACATTGGGGACTTCTGTGGCTCCTGTTGCCAGGAGGGTAATAGGCGTCTAGAAAATTTGAAATGATTTGCCTACAGATACAATGTAAGTTGAATTCTCTGGTCAGCTGCCACAGAGTGAGTTAATTTTGGAGTTATGCTTCACTATAATTTATATGCAGCTGCAGCCCAAATGGCCAACAGATGCTGAATGTTAGCTGGAAGTCCATCAGAACTACATCCCCCCCCACTATTCCAATGGCTGAAATGAAAGAGAAAAATAATAAGGTAGAAAAACTCCAGAATGAGGCAATTAAAATGATCAAGGGGATGGTTGAGTACTAAAGAAAAAATAACATTTTTTTTTCAAAATGGAAAGATAAATGCTAAGAGAAGATGAATGTTTATAACATTATGAAAGGCAAATATAAATCCATCTGCAGTTCTGGATACATACTTTCGGGCATGATTTGAAATCTAAGGGAGGAAGAATAGGGTGTCTTTGGATAGCATAATGGAGGAGGAAGTAAAGCGGGAGGTGTTTTATGCATGTTGTCTCATTGTATAACAGAGCCTTGGTTCTAGTCCCAGTTCTACCACCAACTGATCTTTATTTTTTTAGGACTACCACATGATCTTTACTTTTTTAGGACTCAGATTTCTTATGGATAGAATCAGGAATAGAATCAGTTGAGCTTGAGAATATTTTCTGATTGAAAAAGAAAGTGTTAAATTTTCATTATCACTTGCTATTCTCAAAATATTATACAGACTGAAAATCCAAGAAGGTTTGGGAAGGGTTTGCCTATACATGAGGTTGTCAACGAGATACTAATTATTAAAAGAAAGTTAGTGGTTCCTAACAAGACACTTAAATAACATGGCTAAGGCTTGCTTTCTCAAGATCAAGTTCCAGGCAAGGGTAGCTAGATGGGGCACAGGTGCGAATTCCTGCTTATATGTGTGATACGTTTAGTCTGAGAGAAAGCACACGCTAGCGTGGCTTTGGAAGGATAAATTGTCAAAACACTTATGAAATTCTGCTCTTACGCCTCTTACCCCATTTCTTTGTACCTAACAGTGATTCCCACAACACGCTTGGAATAAATCATGTCCCTGGCACAAATGTAAAACCAATGACGAACCATAGCCTTTTGCTTGTAGAGAGATAAACTAGCCCACTCCCACCTCCCAAGGCTCTGATTTATAATCGAAGTGTATCTACACTTAATGATGCTTCTTCCTGGGGCTAAAGAATACGTCCCAACTCAAGAGTTGGCTTGTGCTGTGCTGATCACTCTTTTTTTTTGTTCTTAGTCTCTTGTCCCCAAAGCCAAGGCTGACGGCCAGAGTACGACCTTTCAGAATGAGCTTTGCCTGGCAGTGTAGTCAATTCCTCAGAAGAATGAGCTTGTTAGATATTTGAGAAGCATGACTGTTTCAAAAGAAATATAAAAGACCATATTATAGATGCTATCAGAGGCAAAAATATTAGAACAACTCGACTAAAAAATTAAAAGCAGTTTGACAAAAAAATCAAACATGGTAAGAGATGATCAATTTAAATGAAGACGAGAAAATATTAAAAATAACTAAGAAGAACATTAAATATAAAAATAGAATAGCTAAAATAAAATAAAAAAACGGTAGATAGATTGAGAGCATAATGCATACAGCTGAGGAATCAAACCTTTAAGTGTCTGGGAGATGATACTGAGCAAATCTTCAAATTGGAAAAAGAAAAGACAAATATTATAAAAGGACTAAGAAATATGAAGGGTAGAAATAGTTATAGTACTATCTGGTAAATGGAGATATTAGAAAGAGAATGTTGTTAATGGAGATGAGAGAATATTTTAAACAAATTTCTTAAAATTAAAAAATATACTTATAGATGGGAAGGGTTCAAGGAATTCAAATGGAAGAGTAAGAGAAAATCCCGCTCCTAGAAACATAATTAAATTTAAGAACATGAAATTCAGAGAAAATTCTAAATACTTACAGAGAAAAAAGAGTAAGAATTAACAGATTTTTTCAACAGCAACACTGGATGCAAGAAGACAAGCATTTACAACCAAGTGTCTATATATAGCCAAGTTTTCATTCAAATACAGGGGTATGATAAATATATTCTTACAATTATAAGATCTCAGAAACTTTGTGAGAATCTTATAATTAATTGGATTAAAATAGATTTTATAAAATATTCAAATAAAAGGCAAGAAAAAATCTAGGAGCTGTGTGAAATAAAGGTAATTAAATGCCTTGGTAAGGTTTTCTATTGTATTTTAAAATAGAAATGATAAAATAGAAAAGACATTGAAACTCTAGATCTGTACTGTTGCCGCTGGCTATTTGAAATGTAATTATTCTGAATTAACTTGCTATCATAATAAAGATAAACAATAGATAAAATAAAATTGCTGACTACTAACACATATAATCAAAATGTAATGACAGTCCATGTCCGTACAATGAAACAAGAATTTAAAAATGAGGGGCGTGCAAATTAGAAATGAGAAAATGTGTCATTTGCATTTATGTAATAAATGGGGCCTGGTGCATGAATTCGTGCACCAGTGGGGTCCCTTGGCCTGGCCTGCAGGCTCGGGTCGAAACTGGCTCTCTGACATCCCCAAGGGGTCCTAGATTGTGAGAGGGCACAGGCCAGGCTGAGGGACCCCATTGGTGCACGATCAGGGCCAGGGAGGGATGGGGGAAGTTGGCCAGCTGGGGAGGGACCACAGGAGGACTCCAGGGTGTGTCTGGCTCATTTTGCTCAGTCCTGATTGGCCGGACCTTAGCAGTAAGCTAACCTACCGGTCTGAGGGTCTGCCCCCTGGTGATCAGTGCACATCATAGTGAGCGGCTGAGTGGCCTTAGCATATAATTAGCATATTATGCTTTGGTTGAACAGCCGACTGGTTGACCGAACACTTAGCATATTAGGCTATTATTATATAGGATTTATGTAGAAAAAAACCAAATACTCTGTAGGCAAACTATTACAAATGTGGGTGATGTAGAAAAAAACCAAAATACTCTGTAGGCAAACTATTACAAATGTGGGTGATGACATTAGAAAAGTAACTGAATAGAAAAATAAAATACAAAAGGATATTTGCTCTTTTATATAATAATGGCCAAAAACTAAAAAACAACAACATACTTTAAAAAATGCCATTTGAAATAGTATCAGAGAGTACCAACTACCTACAAGATGTTTATAAAAAATTATAAGCTTTATTATAAATATTAAAGGAGACCTAAGTAATTGGAAATTACACATGTCTATGTATAAAAAGACAATACAATATAGATACCAATTATACTCAGATTCATCTAGATATTCAATATAATTGGATTAAACTATCAGCAGTGTATGTAATGGGTCTTGATAAGATTTTTCTAAAAACCTGTATGTTTGATTAAGGTCATAATTCAAAGTGATGAACTATAATGAGAGACTTGTCCTACTCAATATCAGGATTTATTAAAAAGGTCTGATAATTAAAACAGTGTTAGTATTGGCATACTGATAGTCAGACTGACAAATAGAATTGGATAGAAAGTCCAGGAACAGACCCATGTATGCAGGAATACAATAAATAAAGGGTTCAGTTAGGTTTCAGAGAAACAAAGTAAGAGTGAGTGTGTGGGCCCTAACATGTAATGGCTATTTAGGTTAAAAATCCCAGTTCTCAAATTATCTTTCCATCTAACACAAAGTACCCAAACCAACAACCCCAACTCTTGACAGTTTGCACAGTTTGTGCAGAAGCTGAGGAGAAAAAAGCGAGTGTGTAGGTAGATATAAAAATGATCATTTTAGCTTTAGCTCTGAGCCCCAACAAGACAACTGGTGAGAAACAGTCACAACCAAGTCCATGCTTTTTCTTCCTATGGTCCTGGTCGACCATAGGGTCGTGGGGGCAACTGGTTCTCCACCTTGATCTTTTCCTAAGTGGCTTAATGTTCAATCCCTTGGCTGCTCACCTTCTGCAGATGCTGTTTCTCTGCATGCTCAGCAATGTCGGTGACCTTGTGCAGGGGCCTTTGACCTTGCTCCTTGGAGCTTATTGCTCTTTTCCTTGGAACTAAGGGCTATCATTACACATTTTCTCAAAGGGCCACCCTTTATCAGAGTCTTCAGAAAACTCAGAGTTGGGTTGGATGTTTGTACGACATTTTTATATTGAGCTGAAAATATGCTTACCCTCAGATAATCAGGCAAGATTTCAAGACAAAATTGAGACAACACAATTGTGTCCTACTTTTCCCACCTATGCACTCACTGGGTTCTAGGTGTCATTTTCAGGACCAATTTGATTTTTTTCTTTTACTGTTTTGCTGGAGGGCTCATGAGATATTCATATAAATAGAACTTGTGGCTAACATAACATACCAGTATTATCTTGGTGTGAAATCTCCCTGTGTTCCTCTGCTTTTCAGCTAATACCATATTGAGGAATACTGAATTTCAACTTGAATGCTGAATTCAATTATTTATAAACCTAGTTGCCAAGTCCCCTTGGCATGTCCATGAACAATTCATGCTCTGCCTAGATTTATCCTTTTCCAACTTGCTGATTAGAAGCAAAACTTTATAAGGCTCTTACACTCTTAATCCCATGATCATCACCTAAGATAATGATAAATGATAATGTTTCGGTGTTAATGAGGGAGTAAATAGCATGTTAATGACGATTGCAGATGGATCTAAATGAGGAGAAGTTAACATCAATGAGGCTAGAAAGAAAACACCAAAGGTTCTAAAGAAGTAGAAACATACAAAAGGAGAAGGAAGAAGAAACGAAGTGAGATTCAACTGATATAATGCATACAATTGTAGTGAATAAATTACTAATTAAAAATAACCAGCTACTGTCCTAAAGAGAGGAAGGGACAGCAAAGGATATCTAAAGGGGATTTTATCTGTGGCTTGAATGAATCCCAAGGACTTTATTTCATGGATTTCCAAAAGTATCTCTAAATCAGTGACCAGTCTTATGCTGGTAAATGTTTAACAAATGGATCTCTGATAAAAAAAATAAAAGTGCATGTGTGCGCATACCCACATGATAATTTTAAAATGTACTGATATAAAAGATGCATAGTATGCATTTACAAATAATAATGATATAATACTCTTTATTGTAAATTTAATATAGACAATTATTTCTAATAGAATACTGTCTTGGATTTTTGCCAAACTCCTATACCCATAGTCCGTTTATGATTAACAAGGATAATCCCAACATTAATATTGGTTGATATTTTCATTTATATTGAATAAGATAAAGGTAAAACAACAGAGATATATGTCAGAATTTCTTTTGTTTGCCAATGATTTAAGCAACTTCTTTGATGAGTCAAATAGTGGTCTTCGAATATACTCAAAGAATATTTCCTCAATTTTTGTGCTGTTCACACTGTAGTGCATGTTGCTCATTACACTGTGCTAGTCACAATGTAATGGTTGCAGACATGATAGACTTAAGTTTAATCTCTATTATTAACATTTTCATCATTCTTTTAAGTCTAGACAATCAACAAAGCAATTCAACCACTGATTGTACTGTTTGCTGATTTTTATGGTATAAGTACTCTCATCATGGACAATTTCACTCTACCAAATTGATGATACTGAACATGGCCTTGGAAATAGATACACAGTAGCAAACATTATACAATGTTTTCACCACATGGAGAAAATAGACACCAATAACTTTAAGGATATAGGTAATAGATAAAAATTATAGTAAAAAAGTTAGGAAATGATAGCTGTTGTGTATTCATCACGTTTAAAATACAATTTATTTAGCTGAAAGTTTGTATGATTTTACATAGGTAATAGATAAAAATTATAGTAAAAAAATTAGGAAATGATAGCTGTTGTGTATTCAAATACAATTTATTTAGCTGAAAGTTTGTATGATTTTATTTTTCAGAATTGCTGTTTATGTTCACTGGCTCATAAAATTTCTGAAAACTCAACACATGGCTCTCACAAGTCGGTATGAACCAGCTCTAGCATGTCCCTCTCAGTGGCTTTTCTCCTGAGACTCACAGCTAATTTCTACTGTGCTGGACATTATAGGATTCACAAACCCCACATGTTCACAACCAAGCTCATCTACCTACTGGTGACTATGATTCCCTCATCCAAGCAACCGCACATGCTAGAAACTTAGAAGACCTTCAAGGCTCCACCTTCAGCAGCTTAAAATACCACCAATCAATCAGCAGTTCCTGTGTATCCTCTTTCTCCCTTGCAATAATTCTTGAATTTTTGTCTTCCTTTCTTAATTGAATTCAGAACATTATCAGTCCAGTTTATTACTAGCCTAGCTCCACCTTCATAAGGTCCCCAGGCCGTTCTAGAACAGTTTTGGCCTGGTCCAGGACCTGCTTAAAAAACTAGGCACAGATCTCTAACTATTAAGTGAAAACCCTCATTACCGTGCTACGGCAGGCAATTGAGAGTATTTCCCAAGTCCTTCCTGTTCTTCTCTTACCGTTTTCCACCAGTTCCATGTTCCAATCACACACTCCATTCCTTTGATGGAATATCCTAGAGGCAGTGAACTTAGTTCGATCAGCTCTTGGCCTAGTATGTTCTTCCCACTCTTCTCCATCGAGGAGCAACTCAATGTAAAGCTTTGCCTAACTTTTTGAAGAAGAGTTTATTTCCTCCTGTGGTGCCCTGTTACCATTTGTTTATGTTTTCCTTAAATAAGGCATATACTACACTTTACACAAGATGTAGGATATAATAAATATTCACTTGGTGGTCTCTCCCCCAATTTCCCAGTGGCTAGATCTGTGATCTTGGGCCAATTATACAACCTCTTTACTTTTCAGTTTCTTAATCTATAAAAGGAAATAATGATGCTGATTTTTAGAGTTTCAGAGAAGACAAAATCAGATGTTGTTGGTAAAGCATCATGTCCATTTCCCTCTAACCTATTTTTTTTTCATACTATGTATTATTTGTTCTAATATGCATCTTTCTTGTAAGGCTGTGAGTTCCTTGAGTTCTGAGACATCCTTAATTTATTTTCTCTGCTTCCTGCAGATCTACTGTAGGCCTTGGAACATGGTACAGGCTCAGTAGCTGTTTGTGGGATAAGAGAGGTCATGTTTTAGGTTTAGCATGGATAATGTAAATATATGAGAGCAAGATGAGTAATAAATGAGCATATATCATGGGCAGAGTATAAAAGAAAACTAAGATATAGTTATTGTTCTAAGTAAGTTTATGATGTAAGTTTGGAGACTAAATGGCTGTATATAAAATTTTGAAAATATTTGGTAAGATACTCCATGTGCAAAATTCTTCACTATGAACAGAAAGTCTAGTTGAATATAAGAGGTAGGGAATTTCTCTAGTGGGTATCATTCATATTCAGACATTAGTGGAGGAGGTGGGCTCTTAGGAGCCTCAAATGCTAGAATGGCAAAGTGAATGAATTTTAAACAACTATTGATAATTCTTGAGCAGCAACATGGCATAAAGAAAATACTTCAAACGAGTTATATGTCCAAGTTCTGCACAAGAATCTGAAGGAATTGGCCATTTGAGAAGGAGGCTTCATAAATGAACAACCCCAATTGTTATAAGCTGAATTGTGTGCCCTACATTTATATGTTGAAATCCTAACCCCCAATACTTCAGAATGTGACTGTATTTGGAGATAGGGCCTTTATTTTTTATTTTTTTATTTTTTATAATATATTTTATTGATTTCTTACAGAGAGGAAGGGAGAGGGATAGAGAGTTAGAAACATCGATGAGAGAGATACATCAATCAGCTGCCTCCTGCACACTCCCTACTGGGGATGTGCCCGCAACCAAGGTACATGCCCTTGACCGGAATCGAACCTGGGACCCTTGAGTCCGCAGGCCAACGATCTATCCACTGAGCCAAACCGGTTAGGCTGGATATAGGGCCTTTAAAGAAGTAATTAAGGTAAACTGAGGTCATATGGGTAGCCCCTCATCCAATATAACTGGTGTCCTCATAAGAAAAAAAGATGACACAGACAACACAGACTGGGGGAAGACCATGTGAGGAAACAGCCAGAAGGTGGCCATCAATAAACCAAACCTGTCGACACCTTGATCTTGGACTTCCAGCCTCCAGAACTGTGAGAAAATGAATTGCTATTGCTGTCTGTAGTGTTTGTTATGGCAGCTCGAGTAGCGAGGTTGACAGCAGTGGGAGTGACATGAAGGGAAGTCAGTCTGGGGTTCACTGCAGAGGAACAATGAGAAGGACCACGAAGCACTAGGATTTGGGGCAGCATTTAGGACGTAGTCTCTAACAAACCCAATCCAAATGCCGTGGCCCCCACAGCCTTTGTCCTTTTCAGGTAAGCTCAGTCTACTTCCTGATACCCTTCAGCATTCTCATCTACCCTCTCCCACCACTCCTTGTGTTTTGCCTTTTTTTGGAAGTCTGCTGAGCTTCTTCCATTCCCTGTCACCCTCCCTGTAGGATAACACATTCCCTGACTCCTTGTCCTTGGTATTGGCTGCACCACAGTTCCCAGTTATGGATCTGTCTGTACCCTCATTAGTCAGCAAGCTCCAGGTGGATGGGGTCATTTCTAGGGGTACTTATAGAGCTAGAGCCAAACACAACATTTGACCTGCAGCCTGTGCTTAAAAACATACTTACTCATTGCCTAAGACTGTACTGTTCAAATCTCATCTCCTTTGGGCAGCCTATATCCCCGACAAGCTTCACTCTCCAAAAAAAATCTTAATCTGATCTGATAATGGTTTATGTCAGTGGTCGGCAAACTCATTAGTCAACAGAGCCAAATATCAACAGTACAATGACTGAAATTTCTTTTGAGAGCCAAATTTTTTAAACTTAAACTATATAGGTAGGTACATTGCTATTAACTTAATTAGGGTACTCCTAAGGCTTAGGAAGAGCCACACTCAAGGGGCCAAAGAGCCGCATGTGGCTCGCGAGCCACAGTTTGCCGACCACGGGTTTATGCTTTCACATATGTTCTTAATACTTGATATTCTCTTTAATGGAAAAGCATATCAACATATTGGTTGATTTATTTCTTCCTACTGTTGTTCCTTTGTGCTATTCCTCCCCATCAGACAATTCGGGCTGTGAAATCCCTGATAAGTGGACTTTGTGGTGTCCGTACCTATGCCCTTCCTACTGTTTCCTGTCATCTCTCTGAATCGAGCATTCTGCCCCAGGGTTGGCTGCTCTTGGTGCAGTGAGGTAAATGTAAGAGAAATTCATAAATGCTGGACTTTGAGAGTTTTCCTTGGTGTCTTTTTGGGAGACAGAACTCAATTTGAAATTGTAGTCACATCGAAGGATGGGTGATCATTCCATCAATATTTTCTGGGCACCTGTTATTATAAAGGAGCTGGAGATACAAGGGGGGGGGGAAGCAGACTATTCTTGAGGAGCTCAAGGTCAAGGAGACATAGCTAATAAAGTGACAGGTGCTAAAACAATAGCACTTAGAACTGTTTGTTCGGCACCCGATGACTCTGAATTTGTTAGAAGAGGCTACCCAGAGGAGGCGAGGCCTGAATAGTACAGTCTTAGGTTTGTCAGAGTTTGTCAAGTTCGATTTGACTAAAGAGAAGATGGTGCTGGTAGAGACCAAGTGGGTAACTAAGCAGGGGTAGATTATAAAGAAACGTTTATCCCTGTCAAGAAGTTTAAGCATAAAAATGTGTAAAGGGTGTTGAGGGACAATTATGTTCATAATGAAATGTTAGAGAGCTCTCTCTAGCAGATCGCTCTGTCAATTGCAGAAATAGACTAGAGGCTGGAAGATTCGTTTTTATTTTATCCTGAAGAAAAGGAGAGTTTTCTTATATTTGCATGGCAATGATTTGGGCGGTGTATCAGTTTTCTACTGCTGCAAATTACCCCAAATTTAGTGACTTAAGATAACGGACATTTATAGCTTACATTGCTATAGGTCAGAAGTATGAATGCGTCTCATTATGCTAAAATTAAGGTACGGACAGGCACAGACTGTTCCTTTCCAGAGGCTTTAAGAGAGAATCACTTCCTTGCTCATTCAAACATTGGCTGGATTAGCACTTCAAGCACTGACCATGTGGTTTTAAGATTGAGGCCTCTATTTCTTTTCTTTTTTTAATATGTTCTTATTGATTTCAGAGAGGAAGGGAGAGGGAGAGATAGAAACATCAATGATGAGAGAGAATCATGGATCAGCTGCCTCCTGCACGCCCCACACTGGAGATTGAGCCTGCAACCTGGGCCTGTGCCCTGACCGGGAACCAAACAGGGACCTCCTGGTTCATAGGTCGCTGCTCAACCACTGAGCCATGTCAGCCGGGTGAGGTCTTTATTTATTGCTGGATGTTAGTTGGGGACCAATATTAGCTCCTCAAGGTATCTCCTGTCCTAGAGCAGCAACGAACCATCAGCTCCCTCTCCCCATGCCATCTCTCTGGCTCAACAGGGGAAGGGTCTTGATTTTTAAGGATTTATGCTATTATATCAAGCCCACCTAAATAATCAGGATAATCTCCTCTTCTCAAAATCCTTAACTAAGTCACATCAGAAGAGTCCTTTTTGCCATATTTACAGATTGCAGGAATTAGGATGTGGGCATTTCTGAGGGGCCATGGCCTGCCTACCACAGTGGGTGGCCTTCCGTCTCTTCCTCCTGTTTGACCCTTATTTCCTGTACCATGATTTTGGCTCCTGGCACTTACACCTTGTTTGCTCTCGAATTTTTTGCCAGGCAAAGTGTGAGTAGAAATATAGAACCTTGGATTCCAGTATAAACCTAAAAATCGGCAATTTTAGCAAGATTTCCAGGTTATTCATATGGATTTCAAAGTTTGAGAGGCACCGCTCTAAATAACTCACATGTTTTCATCTCCCTCTCCACTTAGGGCATTTAACATCTTGTCGTTTCATTGAATTGAGGCCCGTTTTCTGTTTGACTTCTGATCACTCCCAACCACTGAGGTCACACATGGGCCTTGTCTCTATGTCTACATTTCTAGACTCTCACAATCTCTGAGGTCAAGATGTCATTGCCAGCGAGGGGTAGACGGTGCAGAGAATCCTGGAGTGGAGAGGAAGCAAGGAAAGTGCTTTTAAATGGCACAGTCTGTTCAAATCACTATGCTGATGAGGCAGGGAGGAGCTGGGAACTAGGGATTTGTGAATCCAAGCTGTTAACTGGGTTTCATGGGGAGCTGTCAAAGTCTGGGTAATAGTCTTCATCTGAGAGTCTGGGGTAGGACACATTCCTCAAAGCACAGGGCCAGATTGTCTCCTTGGAGGTTTTGTGTAAAGCCAACTTTAGTGTAGGGCTGTGATTTTGGGTTTACTTTTGTCACTACCACACGTGAGGACCCAGACGCATGTCTATAACTAACAAGAGCTCACCAGGTCTCAGTTTGGTGTGCGGGTGAAAGAATAACTGAATGCAAGGTGATGGTGGCATCCCCCCCTATGCATTTGGTCTCCCTCCCCTACTTCTACCAACCACAGGACGGCATATCAAAATTCCTAAGAACCCGGGGCATTCAAAAAAGCCATCGAAAAGATTTCAATAAATTCCTTGGAAGGCCATGCTTGCCAAGAATATTTTTTTAAATATATATTTTATTGATTTTTTTACAGAGAGGAAGGGAGAGGGATAGAGAGTTTGAAACATCGATGAGAGAGAAACATCGATCAGCTGCCTCCTGCACACCTCCCACTGGGGATGTGCCCGCAACCAAGGTACATGCCCTTGACTGGAATCGAACCTGGGACCCCTCAGTCCGCAGGCCGACGCTCTATCCTCTGAGCCAAACTGGTCAGGGCATAAGAATATTTTTTAACTGGCGTTTTAAGGTGAGAGGTCCCACTGGAAGTCAGGCATGCTTTTCTAGGCCTGATACTCTTGCCTTGATAAACCAGAATGCTGGAATTCTGACTTGCTCACTCCAGTGTCCATGCCCACAGCAGGGAGCAGAGCGTGGTGTATAGAGTAGGCTCTAGGTAGGAAACTGTTCAAGTACTATCTTTTTCTCTTGAGTGAGTATGAACTATTTCTGCCATGGTTCTAAGCATTCTCTCTCTCTCTCTCTCTCTCTCTCTCTCTCTCTCTCTCTCTCTCTCTCGTAAGCAGCCACAGGGCATAGGAGAAGGAGCGAGAGCACTTCCCTTGCTCATCCATCTGTGGCTTGGAGAGGTACCTCCATGCCCACAGCCTGGCTCCTGTACTCAGCCTATCTTTCTGAGGGTCCCTGCTTCCCTCCAGCAGGGTGTCCTTGGGCCACCCATTGGGCTGATGAAAGGAACTTTATTAGCTTTCC
Organism: Myotis brandtii; assembly: GCF_000412655.1. NCBI lineage: Eukaryota > Metazoa > Chordata > Mammalia > Chiroptera > Vespertilionidae > Myotis > Myotis brandtii. The sequence continues at coordinate 27,697 of NW_005371354.1, forward strand.
TTTCACACCCTGACAGGCGCAATCCTGCTTGTAGGTTTTATTTAAATTATTTAATTAGGCACAGTTCTAGTAGCAAAAGTTAGCTCTCTTCCTGGCTAAGTCCCCTGGCTTGTGGTTGAAGGAGGAGGAGAGAGCTGTAGGAGAAACCTTTATAGTTTTCCATCAGCTAAAGAACATGCCACGATAAAGTGAGAAGAGACATTTCGTTTTCCTTTCACTTGAGAGCAAGGATAGTTGGGGAAAGGATGATAAGAGTTGGGTAACTGTTGGGGACCCTGCCTGACCTTTCTTTCAGTATAGGTCACTGGGATGGGTGGCCCCATGGTTTCTAAGAATTAAATGTGACGCCTTTAAATGACTTATTGGCCCGGCAAAACCCTTCCTTGCAGGAGACAGAGGATCAGAATATACACCATATCACCAAGTGATGCTTTCTGCTGTATGTGTTTATTTAAAATATATTTCTTCTTTAAGACCCATTTGGAGACTTGCTACTGCTTGCTTTGTCTCTCAGCAGCGTCAAAAGAGCCAGTGGGAATAACATTTTTCTCCCCCCTTAATGGTGTTCTTTCACTCAAGGAAAAAATAAAAGGCAACAAAAACCTGCAACTTCTCAACCGTTTCCCAAAATAGACCCGGAAAGAAAAAGAAACCGAAGCACAGTGTGCAGCCCTTCTCGGGGGAGCAATTATAACCCCGAGAAAAAGACGCAGTGAGAGCACGACTCCTAGAAACGGGCCCTAGTGCAGAGGCATCTACCCCCGAGTCTCCCACCAGCACCGACGTGAGTCAGCGCAAAGATATGCTTGTTCCAAAAATACTCTGCCAGGACCCCAAGGAGGTTGAAGTGTTAGGACTCTTAAAAGAATTGTGGACAATTGTCGAGCCAGGCCACCTGGAGGTAGAATAGGGACTGTCATGAAGTCATCAATTTACCCAGTGAGGCACTGAGAGTCCCCTAAGTGCAGGCACTGTGCGGAGAACTGCTGGCATAACTGGATGGTGGGATCCCCCCCTATGCATTTGGTCTGATTTTGTTCTGAAATAACTGGAACTGCTTCTCAGTAGTTTGATAAGCCCTACAGTCTTTTGTCATTTTCTCCTATGTTGCAGGATATACGCCATTCCCCAATCATATAAGACTCCTTAAGGTTTTTGAGCTCTAACGCTCTCACTTTTGTCCTTGAGGCTTTGTCGATGCTGTTCCCCCAAACTGCTCTACCCACGATGGTAAAAGGGGCTGAATGTGGATCCCATCCCTGCACCCTGCACTGAGAATTGGAAGGAAGTGACTCCACCATTACATGCTGGGATACATTTCCAAAATAAAGCTCTCTCAAGCACAAAATGTGCATCTAATGGAATGTCGTTTTCTGGGCAGCAGATTCACATGTTAGCATAAAATCTTTATTGCCTTATGTCATGAGATACAACTCTATGTGAAGATTGATAGCTCTAGTTAACTCTCAAATCCTAATTCCTTAGATTAATACTGGGCTTTAATTCAAATTCTGTCTTCTGATCCCAATTCTAGATGTTGATTTATTGGATGCTAGCAGAAACCCTGCATCCTAGAGTTTATCCTGTGGCTTTAGTCTCAATTCCAGAACCATCATTTTAAGACAGGTTTGTATTGCCTTAAAGTGGTCAGGTGGGTGGGTTTAACCTCAGACCTAGAGGGGAGAGACAGATTGCTTAGCAATCCGGAGATGAGTGAAGGTCGGCAAGACTAACCACACTGTGGATTTCATGCTTTTCCAGAACAGAGTGGGCGGTTTGGGAAGTTGTGGCTGGAAAGCCAGACTTCTCCAGGTTGTCTTCCCTCGGCTGATCACGGATGTATTTCTTTCTCTGATGAATGAACATTGCAAATGGGCCTCCACGCTCATCTGTAATTGTGAATAAGATTTCAAAACTCACTTAAGCACGCGTTTCCTCCACTCCCGAGTCTCTTTCAGGGGGACAGCCAGCTCACTGTGCTGATTTCACAGATAGTGCTGAGCTCCCGACCCCTGAATTCTCAATAAATTATTGCATCCAGCACCCAGATTACCCCGTCTCCTTGTGCCCGCTTTATCTCTCTGAACACACAAGTCTGGCTTTTAATTAAAGGCCCTCCAAATTAAATGAAAACAAATTCAATTATTACATCTCATCGGAACAGCTCCCAGCATATCCTGACAGCATTTATCCAGTGGGCAACCCTGGGAGAGCTTAGCTCCCGCAACGAAAATTAATGTGCCCAGTAAATGATTTTTCTTATCATTGCTTGAACAGGTTTTTTGCCGTTGGGTTAGCCCTAACTGTGGTTTTGCTGTCTCTAAACAAACTACAGTTTAATACAGTTTCTCTTCTCTTGCTCTTTTCTAATCTCGACCTAGCTCTTATTCACTTTTTCCCCGTGGAAAGAGAATAGTCTCATGTCCGGTTCCCTCTGAGAATAGAAGTTATCATCCTCAAGTCTCTGCAGGTTTGGAGGCAGAGCTCAGACATGCACCCCTTAATTTTAGAAACTTACCCAAAGCTTTTAAGGCTATGCAGGGGGCTATGGGTATGTCCCTGGCTCTCCGAGCTGCCTACAACTTAGAGAAATGTGCCCTGGATTGAGATTATTGTTATGATAGCTCATAACAATAATCATAATGCACATTTATTGAGGATATAAAGTGCCAGGCGGTGCAAACAGCGCACAATTAGACATAGTCCTCACCCAGTGGACCTATTACATGAATAGAAAGCAAGGCAAGACCCAAACAAAGGCAGCGACAGAAAGAAGCGGACGGGGGAGTTGGGAAGGGAGAGAAGGTGATTTGTCTTGATTAGCGGAGGTCACCTCTTCCTCTTGCCGGGGCTACATAGCTTGGGCTGTACTCTCTGCGAGGTATTCTTTTTAGTCTGAAACTCCAGCTTTGTGGCAGGTTGGGACTAGGGTTAGAGGGTTTGGAGGAAGAGCATGAGTTTCAGGGGCAGGCAACTGGATCTTGTTACCCCTGCAGGGATGAACATAGTCTGGTCTAGAAAGGGCTCCGTTGCTTTTTATTTTTCTATTTTAAAAGATAATTTTGCATAATATCATCACGTTAATGGATCATTATTGTGAGCCTGAAATTCTAGAATGGTTTTAGTGGAAGTAGGGTGTTCCAGTCATATTCTTTGTATCACCTATTGGAAATTACTGTAAATCAAGGGTGCAAATTTGTCCAATTCAACTAGTAATCGACATTATGATATTATGCAAAATTATCTTTGAAAATATAAAAATAAAAAGAAAGGGATTAAGAAAAAAAGCACAAAAAAACCCTCATAGACAGAGATAGCAATATGGTTATTATCAGAGGGAAAGGGGGTGGGAGAAATATAGAAGAGGGTATAGGGGTGATAAATGGTTTTGAAAGGAGAGTTGACTTGGGTTGGTGAACACACAATACAATATACAGTACAATATACAGTATTCTAGAACTATTCTTCTGAAACGGAATGATTTTATTAACCAATGTCACCCCAGTAAATTCTAATTGAAAAAAAAAGGAGGTTGCCACAGAGAGTAGGTAACCTATGGGGACCTGCCCTTGGCTCATTGCATCCATTCTGCCTACTGCAGATTCTGATCCCTTCCCATAACCCTAAGAACTCCTTCAGTGGTTCTCAACCTTCCTAATGTCGTGACCCTTTAATACAGTTCCTCATGTTGTGGTGACCCCAACCATAAAATTATTTTCGTTGCTACTTCATAACTGTAATTTTGCTACTGTTATGAATCGTAATGTAAATATCTGATATGCAGGATGTATTTTCATTGTTCTCGACCCACAGGTTGAGAACCGCTGAGCCTGCTTAGATGATGATTGATAACTCTAAGTAGGAAAAATTAAAACAAATAAATCAAGATCTGGTATATATATAGGGTTATGTCGTCTTGAACAGAATTTCATTCATGAATGTTTATCAAGCAGCCTACTGTGTGTATGACACTGTGCTAGAAGCGGGCTCTAATGGAGAATAAGAAAAAATAAGAACAAAATTGATGAACATTTTATGAAGTCTTTATTATGTGCCAGGCAGCATACGAGATGCACTACCTTATGTCTAACTCAATAACTGTCTGAGTTAGATTAGTCCATTTCATAGATGATAAAACCTGCTTAGTGAGATTTAAACACGTGCCCGTAGTAACCCAGTAAATAATAGAGATCCAGTTTTGTACCTATGTCATCTGTCTCCAGAGCTCCTCAATCACTGCACAGAAATTAGGCACCTCTTCTCCTCATAGAGCTGAGAGTATAGCAGTAAAGAAGTCAAGCAGAAAACTGTTAAGAGTCCTGGGTAAGGGCATGGGTAAGAACATCTGTTGCAGGCACCCTAACTTACCATTTTCCTGCTGGGGCATAGGGGAGCCCTCAGTAGCCCCCTGTGGCTACTGAGCATTATAACTCCTATCCTGGTTGGCCTCAGTGTCCAGCGGCTGAGAGGGGCTTTTGTGGTTTAGAGCTTTTGCAGATAGCTTCAGGGCAGAAATCACCAGGCCAGCCTTCTTGCAGTTTTCTTTAAGAGCCAAAGGAGGGGTGGGGAACTGACCTGCATGGGCCAGCGTCTCCTGGCTTGTCTCAGGTTCTGGCTTCTCTCCTCTCTCTCTTCTCTCTCACTATCTTGTCAGACCCAGGATATGTGATGCTGATATAACCCCAGGCAAGATCTGCCCTTTATGGCTAATAAGAAAATATCTCTTGTCCTTGCAAAGAGATGGTGACCCAAAATGAGAAATGGTAGGGGCCATGAGGAGAGACTGCTCGTGGTGTAGCTGTTTTCCTTCCGTAGATTTTAGCTCTCAGAGTGCTGAAATCCTTATGATTCACTGTTTGAGGAATCTTTTCAGCTGTGGCTACTGAGCATTGTAACTCCTATCCTGGTTGGCCTCAGTGTCCAGCGGCTGAGAGGGGCTTTTGTGGTTTAGAGCTTTTGCAGATAGCTTCAGGGCAGAAATCACAAGGACAGCCTTCTTGCAGTTTTCTTTAAGAGCCAAAGGAGGGGTGGGGAACTGACCTGCATGGGCCAGCGTCTCCTGGCTTGTCTCAGGTTCTGGCTTCTCTCTCTCTCTCTCTCTCTCTCACTATCTTGTCAGACCCAGGATATGTGATGCTGATATAACCCCAGGCAAGATCTGCCCTTTATGGCTAATAAGAAAATATCTCTTGTCCTTGCAAAGAGATGGTGACCCAAAATGAGAAATGGTGGGGGCCATGAGGAGAGACTGCTCATGGTGTAGCTGTTTTCCTTCCATAGATTTCAGCTCTCAGGGTGATGAAATCCTTATGATTCACTGTTTGAGGAATCTTTTCAATTTTCATGGAGTCTATGCATTTGACTTGCTTGTGGCTAAATTGAGGTAGAGATGGACAATCGGCACTACCTCTATAGAATTTGCTTGGCTGCGGAGAACTCACTGCTGTGAGTATTGTCTCCAGCCTCAGTGGACTTCCCAGAGGTTGCCTTTGAAAATTTCACACCCAACCGTTTCCCACTCCCTGAAGGTTTAGAAGAGGAGGAGGACTCTGAAGAATGGTTATTTTTGGTAGGAAGTCAGTGGTAAAGAGATGATGAGTGGGACAGGCAGCCTGAAGGAAACCGGCATCTTCCTCCCTGGCCTTGCATCTTTATATTTTGTCCTCTATTGTTTGCAGTGAATCCCCCAAACCTCAGTCACATTGAAAGCAATCCCATCAGAACCCAAATTGCATAAAGAGTGTTAAACCAAATCAACTCAACATTTAAAAATAAAAGACCTGAGCAGGACTCAATTTGCCTCTCCCTAGACTCTGACCCTAGGAAAAAATGCAAATCTCTATGCTTTAGTTTCTTCCATTATGGCGGATAATAATAATAATAATAATAGTTTATTTCACAGAGTTTTTGAAAAACTCAAATGAGATCATGCATGTGAGAGTGCTTTGCAAATGGTAAAATATTGTACAAAGCTTAGTTATTTTTGTAGAAAATACATATGGATTTTCTGCCCTTTTGAATTATTCATTTTCTCTTTCTAATAGTCTGAACAATCAAATATTTGATTGTTATCTTACTTTCTTGGAACTCTATAAACTTTCACATGAATTATTTTATTTTCATGCCATGTTTGTTTTGCTTACCAAAAAACCCCAGTTTGAGTTGCCTAATATTTAAAATACGTTGGGCTCTGTCTTCTAGGCTTCTTGGCATTTATTTTTTAAGTTACCTTTTTTGACATGAACTTGGGAAAATTGTGAGAGAGGAGAGTTCGATGATTACTTATCAGAGCAGAATAGACTTTTGAAATAACCTTTGCTCCCGATTCTGCATGTTTGTCAACAGGAAAGCGGTTGTGGGTTAGGAAGAAGAAGTTGCTGTGTCCCAGCTGAACACTGATGGTTTCGTTCTGAATGCATGGCCTTTTCTAAGCATAAGACTTAGCATCCTTGTCAGCCAGCCGTGTCATGCCCGAGGGGCTCACGTCAGTTCTGGGGCAGCTGAAACTAGGTGTCGGGAGCTGATGTCTTGCCTTGAGCTTGTCGCTTCCCTTGACAACATGGCCTGTCACCCTCGAAGAGCGGTTTTATTTTCAATGCAAACCATTTTATTGTGGTAAAATATACGTAACATAAAGTTGACTGTTTTAACCATTTTTTACGAGTGCATTTCAGTGGCATTAAGCGCATTCCCATTGCTGTGCAATCAGCACCACCATCCATCTCCAGAGCTGCGTAGGGTTGTTTATAGAGTGAAATAAAGACATTTCTGTAAATGAGGGGAATGCATAACACACCATAAGAAAAAAAAGTATTGTTTTGACTCATTTTGCCCAGAAGTTTAGCAGAAGGGACAAATATGAGCTTCAAAGCGTTGCTTCATTTCTAACTGGCTCGAGGAAGCTGAGCAAACCACTAGTATCTCCTTGGAGGGATTCAAATAAATGGCGTTGCCTCCGTGGTCACAATTGTGTGGAAACAGCTTCCTGTCAAGAGAAAGAGGTGGATTCCCTGCACATTGAAGTCCCGTCCAACCTGGGTTTTCTGCAGATTTGCATCAGCCACTTCCCCACTTGAATCTACGCTAGAAGACAGCATGTCTCCCCGGCTGGGCATGTGGGACTTTGGGGTTGGAAAAGATGAAGCAGAAATGGGAAGAAGCCCAGGATGCCTAATGAATAGGCTTAGAAATAGTTGTGGGAAAAATCTCTATACAGAGTTTGAATGTTCTTAGAGATGATGGGTAGGTAGCCTTCTCACTTTATCCAAACTAGTTTTTCATCTTAAATTTACTGGAAGATTTTTTCCCCAGTTTGCCAATTGCAATATGGAGCAGGCCCGTGCATTCATTAGTAAGTACATGCATAAAAGCACGCTACTCACTCAACAGCGGATATACTTTCCTGATCTGGTTAAAGTATATATTTAGGAAGTTCGATTAAAGGGAAGACATATCTAGAAATGACAAGTTGCTTAAGGTGATAGAAACCGATAGTAGGGGTTCTCTGTCTGGGGGTGCTATGCTTGGGTTATTCTGGGAACCGCTATTCACTTGTTCAATTAAATTTGTAGAAAGAATAGAGCCGTGTGTATTTGCTTGTGTCCTTCACTCATCTAGAGGAGCGGAGTGGAGGGCTAGCGTGTTCACGTGTGCTGTTCACTAGACTCCCATGGCCCCGCGGATTCAGAGCACAGCTGTGTAATGGCTGGGAGGTTGGTCTGCAGATGCACCGTGAGAGGAGCCGGAGAACATACTCATGGTGGTGAATGTGGAGATGGCAATGGGCACTACGTATGAAGAGCTTACTGCATACCTGCTGCTTTGCTAAACATGTTAGCTGTTTTTGCCTTTTATTTATTTTTATTTTTTAATATACTTTATTGATTTTTTTTTACAGAGAGGAAGGGAGAGGGATAGAGAGTTAGAAACATCGATGAGAGAGAAACATCGATCAGCTGCCTCCTGCACACTTCCCATTGGGGATGTGCCCGCAACCAAGGTACATACCCCTGACCGGAATCAAACCCGGGACTCTCAGTCCCCAGGCTCTATCCAGTGAGCCAAACCGGCTAGGGCTCAGTGGAATAATCTTATTTGCCCTGAGGGTGCTCTTCGTTTCCTGCTGACTCATGTAATTTTATTAGGGGGTCTGTGTTTCTTAGGCTGGACCCCCAGGTCAGCAGGTCAAGCCCCCCTTATGTCAGTGGAAGTAGAGGGGACCTCTCACAACAAGCAAGCTTTGGCAGGGGCTTCCATTGGCAACAACAGGGACGAGGTAAGCGGGTAGGTAAGGATCCGTCATAGCCTCTAGGAAAGCATTTCAGAAAACAGGCCATACGAATGCTGCGTCAATGGCATCGCCTTCCTTGAAGAAATGCCTCTCCTGCGCCGGGACTTAATGTAATGCCCTCTGCCTTTACGCAGAATCAATATGAGACCTGGCCCTGGAACAGCATTTCTCGGTCTCTGACAAAAATCGAGTGCAAGGTGTTTTTCCACTGTGTCACTCAGAGTCCTTTTTATTAATCCTGTCCAGTGCAGCTCCCCACTATCTCTCGCGGTAAATGTCTGCTTAAGTTTGGTTCCAAGGAAAATGCTCTCTGGACCAATGAATTTATATGCTTTCTGCTTAGAGGGAAGAAGTGAGATAAGCCAATGTCCTTTCCATTTGCCTTACTGGCACAAGCTCGGAGCCAAATGCATTGCCCAAGTGTTATCTGCTCCACTCAGATGCCTGGAGCACCCTTCCTTTCACTCCCTCTACATGATCTCTGTGCTGACTTACTCTTATATGACTCGCTTTACTTGGCCCCCTGAAGTCCACTCAGTAGATAAGGCACACATCTAACAGGGATTTTTTTTTTGGTATGTTTACCTGCATAACTTTCTGTTCATCACTCTATTGGTTGGTCCTTCTTGGGTGTTTGGGCAACAGGGTGGAATTTACTGATACTTGAGAACAAACATTACAGATAAATGAAACAGCTTGATAGCTCCATGTCTTTGGACTAGGTATTGAGGGGATGTAGAGAAAGGAAGGGAAAAGAACTTTGCATTTGGAAGATATGAGTCCAGCTGAGGGGCCCACCTGCATCTTCATGCTCTGCCTACTCACACTCACTTGAAGGTGACCTAGCGGCATTCCCCAGCTGTCGGAAAAGAAGTACTAAGAACAGAAAAAGTAGGGACAGAGTTCAATAGGGTCTCAGAAGAGCAAGGAATCTTTTTTATTGTTGCTGTTGGGAAGTCAGAGAGGAGGTGACATTGGTTGAGCAAATGAAGATGTAAAGAAGAGCAAATGCTGAGTGTGTTCAAGGATGGAGTAGTGGTATTTGCTTAGTAATTATCTCTAGGGTAACAGAGTGAGAGAAATGAAAGGTAAGTCAGGAAGATCTCACCACATCCCTTGAAAAGTATATAATGTTTTCATCAAAGAGGGACTACTGAAGGATTTTGAGCAGGAGTTTATAACATAAGATATGCGCTTCAGAAAATAAAACAAAACAAAAATGAGTTGAGCACTGGGGCAAAGAAATTCCAGCAATTGAAAGCCCAGGTAAAAGTTTATTATAATAACACTAGAGGCCCAGTGCACGAAATTTGTGCACAGGTAGGGTCCCTAGAGGCTGCCGGCTACCAGCCAGGGCCTTCCTTTATTCCGCGCCACCCCCTGGTGGTCAGCACACGTCCTAGCAAGTGATCAAACTCCCAGTCGGTTGAACTCCCAAGTTTGCATATTAGGCATATATATATATATATATGACAAATAATACCTGTTAATCAGGATGTTTCTATCTGTCCCTATTCCTTTCTCTCTGAAATAAATAGAACTATATTTTAAAAATAATAAATACCTTAATTTATTCAATTTTTGGTTCCTCATCTGTAAAATGAGGACAAGAGCTATATCTACCTTAGATTTGTTGGGAAAATAAATGCATTAACTCATGCGAAGTGTCTGCATGGTATCCGCAAATATGCTAACCACTCAGTAAAACATAACTTTTCAATTTTATTAGCTTTTCAAATTGTATATGTAATTCAAAAATCACCTCTGATTTTTTCTCATACAATCTAATAATTAAGAATGGACTTGGAGTTTGAGTGCCTCAATTCTACTCTATCTTCTCCTTTCTTTATCTTTGGGCAGATTATAGAACTTCTTGGACTCTCAGCTTCCTAATCTGTTAAAGAGGGGAAAGTCTAGCTCTTGGATTTTTTTAAAAAAATGTTGAACTATGTAATACACTTAAGAGAACTTTAGCACCGGGTCTGGCACAAGGTACGCCTCAATCAATCCGTGCTGTGATTGTAATTATGAATGTTATTTGTAATAATATGGTAACTACATTTCTGAGTATGCGTTCTGTAGCTTGAGGACTTATTTCTTTCCTTTGTTAACACACTTTCTTCCAAAATAGTGCATCACGGGAATGCATCCTGCTCTTTGATGGGAAGGTAGCTGTGTGGGCCTGCTCTGAGTAGATGAGGGCGGAGGGTTCAACAGGGAAAGGATTGTTGAAGCTGGAGTGGGCATCGGCGGGCACATGGCACAAGGTCTGCTGAAAATTGGCTTTTGTTTTCATATATTTCCATTTCTCCTGTGTCGGAGGCTCCTGGAGGAGCCCAGCGCTGACAGGATTTGTGTTTCCATGTCGTGTGCCTGCCTGGGTTAGTGAGATGCTCAGAGACCAACAGTAATGACAAGAGATCATGAGGGACAGGGGGTCTCCTGGGCGCAGAGAAGCAATGTCAGAGAGCCAGGGGTCTCTTTGCAGCCGGAAATGTATCTCCACTGGCACATCTCACTGTGGGGGACGATGCATCCAGGCTGGCTGTCCACGGCTGCTTAGCAGGAAGGCGACGAATATTCTATGTCTGTATTAAGCGGAACCATCTATTCCAAAATCGTTGACATTCTTTCCGCCGCTGACCTTTCCTTTTGCCTCTCTTTTCCCCACACTTCTCCTTGCATGAGTTCCGGAGGTGGGTAAATCTTCCTTTGCTACATGCCCGTGCTGGGGAAATTGGCTGGCTCTGCCAAGTGTGATTGGAGCCGTTTGTTTTTAAGCTGCACATAAGCATCGGGTGAGATTTATAGCACTTTCCGTCTTGCTGAATCGACCCACTGGGAGCCATTAAAGTTTTACTGCTCTCTGCAGTTGCCTGGCCAGAGTGGGACTGAGGGCCCTGCAGTGGGAAAAGCTTTTTTCTTCTGTTGGTTTCTTCACAGGGAGTCCTGGGTGGGAGGGAAGACAGGCAACGCCGCTTTGTGCAGGCTCCTCCTTTTGGTCCCAATCCTTTTCCCAACCGCACCGGACTATTGAGATGACTCCCCATATGATTTCCACTGCATGCAGTCTCCCCACTCTATCCAAACCTCCCCCAAGGTCCCACCTCTTCCAGGAAGTCTGCCTGTATTGATCCAATGACCACCAGGAGTTTTCCCTGCAGCTCCTTTACCTGCACTGGCTGGACTCCTGCCCTTCTTCATTTCAGTTGTCCTCGTCTCGGGTTTTCATACCTATTTTCCTTCGGACTTGCAGCTGCCCTGTATTACTGGATACATGTACAGATGCTCTGGTCTTGAATCCTAAAGTTGCAGACTCCTACATCTGAAAAAGGTATTAAGATGTTTTCAGTTCATCTCAAGCAGTGAATTAATCTACCCAGACTCACAGTGCGTGAGGCCTTCTGAGGCCTGTATTTGAGGGAGGGTCGTGGAAATGTGTGCTCTATGCCAGGTGAACAAGGAAAAGCATTTCAGGGGTGACCTCAACGCTCTCCCGCCCTCACTGGGCCTTTACCGACATGTGCAGACAAGGTTGGTTTCCATCCCAGGAGCCTACCACCCTTCACTGTCCATCAGTGGCAGTTATTGCTTGTTTACCGGGTACTGGGCAACCTGGGGGGCCCCGAGGCAGCGGGCACACAGGCCCTGAATCAAAGGCATCCTCTGACCAGCACCTGGAGTGACAGGATGGCCTGGGTTTCGTGATCATTTCTTCAGTTATGGGGGCCAAGCCTCAAGCACAACATGGTAAGACGCACCCTATAATAATGACAACCACTTATTCAGGCACTGCGCTCAATACATAAATCATTTGACATTTATTCTGACCAAGGTCTCCCAAGATGAATTTTAGCTGCATGCTATGGACAAGGAAACCAGGGTTGAAGGGTGCCTTGACTGGCCCCAGCGGGTCCAACCAGCAGGTTTTGAAGCTGGGCCGGGAAGCTAGATGGAGGCTTCCATCTCATTGTGAACCTACCAGCCTCAGGAAGGTGGCTGGCTCATCCGTTTCCCAGTGTAGTGTCAAGCTGCTGTTCTCTCTCCTCTGCAAAGGGCTCAGAGAGCACAGAGGAGAAAGAAGGTGGGCCTAGGGACCAGCCACTATTTCAATGTGACTTGCTTGGCTCTTTTGTTGACCCAGTGAATTTAAAAAAGGACATCTCAGAGGCAAAACAGGAGTGTGGGAGTTGAAGCCATATTTTTATCTTCCAATTATCAGGAGATTGTAATCATGGAAATCACCCAATGAAGTCCAGCGGGACTCCTGTCTTTATTCTTGCACTGAGGAGGCCACCAGGTTAAGGGGAGAGGGAGGGAGGAGCCCTTTGGAGACAGCAAGAGAAAGAAATAGTTCCTGAAACTGGGAACTGGCTGGTACGTCTTCTAATTTAATTACGCATCTTTCCCTGAAATTGTTTATGGTACACTAGGCTATTAAATGCGCCATAAGCAAACTGCTCGTGAATGAGGAAGTGGATTTATTTTGTTTTACTTACCACTCCAACAAAAGTCTATTTCTTCCGCTAATTAAGATCCCATTCGCTAATTTAAATGTTATGCTAATTAAAGTATAATTCTGAAAATGTAAAAGGAGTTAAAAAGAAAAAGAGAAAGAACAAACAGGGTTGGCCTTTAGGAATTACATGAAATTTATCGCGTTGTAACAATGGGTCGCTGGGTAATTGTTCCACGTGCCCCCCATGCTGTGCTGGGGCTTCTGCTCACTCCAGCCCCTACTCACACTTTGGGGCATTAACAGACGCTTCCCGCTCCCTCCCTAATGGGAGCTCCCTCCTGGTGGCTGAGGATGAGCTGTGAGCTTGATCCTTGAAGCAAACATTTAGACTTTCTTCAGCGGGGCCACACACAGTGTCGCAAGCTGCTGTGGGAGTTGATGCCTAGAGAGACAAAAAGGAAAACATCTGGATTTCTGCTTTCTAGCCAATTTCCGGAGCCAAGTTGCTGCCTCCCTAGCTTCTTCTCCAGCCCTCCCCACACAAGATCGGGCATCTTACAGATGACAGATTGTAATATTTTACAAGAAAGAGGGCGACTTTTCTTGGCCAAGTTTGTGCTTGCTGCTTCTGGCGTGAGCTCAGGGATGGGGTCTGGTGGGCGCTGTGGACAGCTGATCATGACATGGGCTCAGCCAGCTACCTTCTCCCAAACCTCCGCCTCCTCATCAGTCAAATGGAGGCTGTTGGAAGGACTGAAAGTGCTCCCTTAGGCAAGCACCCAGCAGGGTAACCGGAACACAGGCCGCCTCCGTGGCCTCCGGCTCCCTCTCTGTTGTTCTGAGGCTGCAGCGTGGGGCTGGGAATGGACTCTGGTCTTCCTTGGGGGTCCAGGGAGAGAACACAGCCTCTGCCTCCTATTTGGGCAACGCGCATGTAGCCAAATGCATTCGTCTTGTATTGCTGCCTGATGAATTACCCCAGACTTAGCAGATGACAGTAATACACGCTTACCAGCTAAGGGACCTGGGTAAGTTACCCAACTTCTTATGAGCAGGAGAACTCTGTGATCAGACTCCTGTTTTAGAAGAGGGTCCTCCCACGGTTCCAGCAGGGCACGTATGGGAGGAGCTGGAGGGATGGTGCTCACGGGTTGAGCTCTGGTCCCGGGAGTGGAGCTGAGATGGCAGTGGGATGAAGGTGAGGGGCAGACTCCAGCAGCAGCCAGGAGGAGCCTTGTTACCTGGATATGCAGGGAGGAGTGGGAGGGATGGAGAAAGCACAAGTTTAACTCCTGGGTGACTGAGTGGAGTTTGGTACCATTCACTAAGGTGGGGAAAGTAGAAGAAAGGATGGGAAGATGGCAAAGAGAAGACATTTAAAATTTTCACTTTGAATTAGTTGTCCTAAGGCAGCGGTTCTCAACCTGTGGGTCGCGACTCCTTTGGAGGTCGAACGACCCTTTCACAGGGGTCGCCTAAGACCATCCTGCATATCAGATATTGACATGACGATTCATAACAGTAGCAACATTCCAGTTATGAAGCAGCAACGCAAATAATTTTATGGTTGGGTCACAACATGAGGAACTGTATTTAAAGGGCCAG
>NW_005371354.1:42970-88163 GCF_000412655.1 Myotis brandtii
GGCATCAGTCGGCAGCTGGAGGCAAGTGGAGCAAAGGGCAGATGGAGGAGATGGCACATCGCGGCCTGGCACTCGCCCTGGCTCAGGGCGTCGGCAGGGACCGGCTCTCCAAGGAGGAGCACCCACCCTGGAAAGGTGGGCTCCGGCTCTGAGCTCGCTCTGGGGAGGTGCCGGCAGCTGCAGCTTGTGGGTGCCACATTTTCCAGACTATGATGTCTTTTCCGAGGACTCTGGGACATTTATGAAGGAGTCATGAAGTGCCCCCGCATGAACATGATGGAACTTGGACCAGCAAGTGCTGCATCAGGACTCCTTGGGCATCTTCCCTCAGTTGACAGGCAGAATGCCCTCGAGGCAGGTCCTCCCTGTGCCTTTGCCTGAGGGTCCTGCAAATTCTCTCTCTCTCTCATCCCTCTCTGTCCTCTACCTTACGTTCAGAAATTCCTTGAAGGCAGCGGATCTCAACCTGTGGGTCTCGACCCCTTTGGCGGTCGAACGACCCTTTCACAGGGGTCGCCTAAGACCATCCTGCATATCAGATATTGACATGACGATTCATAACAGTAGCAACATTACAGTGATGAAGTAGCAACGAAAATAATTTTATGGTTGGGTCACAACATGAGGAACTGTAAAGGGCCAGAAGGTTGAGAACCACTGCTTGAAGGTCTTTCTTCTCCCTCTTTCCCTCATGCTTTGTGCTTTCTCCTTTTCCCTACATGTCATCAGAGATGAGTCCCCGAAGTAGTTCCAAGCGCATCTTCTTCCTGAGCTTGGGCCACACCGCCGGGTGCAGATTCCGTAACTTCTCAAGGTCACCGTGCACCACGCTGAAATTTCCCTTCTATTTGGTACTAGTTACCACACATGTACTTGCTCCCCTGACACAGAAACAGAAGCTTCGGTTTGAGGTTGCTTCTTGCACCACCCACGCATCTCCCTCTGCTCTTTCCATCTTCTCAGGGTCTGCCCCTTACTGCGGCCAGCTCCCACCCTCTCTTCCACGTGGTCTCACAGCCCCTACTTCCCTATCCAGTTAACGCGTCCAAACTATCCACATGCACTTTTCATGTCTGCGCGGCACTGCAGTATGTGTCTGTACCAAAATGCATGTGGCCGATCCTCTACCCCTGGCATCTGCTTGCTTAGAATTTTTTGCCCTCATAAATATGTATGAATGTTCTCAATTACCATCAGAGAATAAATTTTTATTGCCTTTCTTCTTTCTAGTTAATGTATTTATAACCTTTTAATGCTCAAAATATTTACATCTATTTTTATTACAAAAGGCACATTGCCATTTTTCAGTCTTGTGTAAACCTAGTCTTTTACTGAATCTGACTCTTTTAAAAAATATATAGTTTTATTATTGATTTCAGAGAGGAAGGGAGAGGGAGAGAGAGAGAGAGATAGAAACAACAGTGATGAGAGAGAATCACCGATCGGCTCCCTCCTGCATGCCCCCCACTGGGGATCGAACCCGCAGCCCTGCATGTGCCCTGACCAGGAATCGAACCGTGACCTCCTGGTTCATAGGTCAACGCTCAGCCACTGAGCCACGCCAACTGGGCTGAATCTGACTCTTTTACCTGCAGCCCAGTCTGACACCTTTCTCTCCTGATCTCGTCATGCAACATGAAATAAACACAACTGGTTGTCTTTTTCCTTTTTGCTCTCCGTAACAAACCTTCTCTACTTAGTCATGTTTCAGTGGACAGACCTGGCAATAACCTTCCCCTTACCTCGCCCAGGTCTTTGAACCAAAATATTATTTTCAACTCTTTGAAGGGCCTGCAAACAAAGAACAGTGGGGACCAGCCTTTCCTCTTGAGATTCCTGAGGCACTTTATTAAATGACCACTGTGTGCCCAGCACTGTGCTGGTTGCCATGGGGACACAGAGATGCAGTATCTCCCTAAAGAGCCAAGAGTTTATTAGGCAGAAAACTAGACAAGATGCTATCAAAATTGTGTTGAATTGAATAGAAGCTACTGCCACAGCCACTGCTCAGATAGGAGGAGGGAGACTTACAGGAGCCACTCAGGGGACCCCAGGTTCAGTCCCTTGGCCAGGCCACTTAACGTGGTCACATCAAGGTTCCAGACCCTGGACACCACCCTTTAGAGATCAGGTTTTTATGTTCAGTTTTCAGGTCATCTCTAAAAATAGCTCTGGACTTAGAAAAGGTGGCAAGCTTGTGTGGCGAGCACACACAGACACACACACACATGTTTGTGACAAACATGCACGCATGTTTGTGACAAGCACACAGGCTGATCGTTAGGTGTCAGAGATGAGTTCATCTAACAGAGCAGGAGAACTCAGGGGAAGACTATGGAGGAAATGGCTGTGAAGGTGGCCGGCTTGGGGTGTGCAAAGGTGCAGGGATGAGAGAATGTGCTAACCAGAGCAATACGGTGTTAACTGGTGGTTTCACATTCTACTGTGAAAATACTGTATTTTTGTAACGGTTTTAGTTCATATTTATTATCCCATTTTACAGATGAGGAAACTGGGTCTTGCACATGAAGCGCCTTGCTTCAGGGCCATTCCCAGTTCACACGGGGTGCATGGGCTCCGTGGAAGTGGGCAGTGAGAGCCTAGAAGGAAGACTGGGGCCAAATGATGGTGGTGTTTGGATGCCAAGGTTAGCAGTGTATATGGAGAGTTCACTAAATGAAGAAGGAGGAGTGCATGAAAAGTTTTGATCAGAAATATGCTTTACGAAGATTATTCCAAAAAAATAAAATAAAAAAGCCCGTAGGAAGGTCAGACTAGTAGCAGGGGGATTTGTTAATAAGTTACTTTTACTAGTCAGTGCCCAAAGCAAAAATACTCTAAGGAGGGAATCCCACCAGTTCACAGAGGTGTATGCATGGAATAGTCACATAACGCCCCCTCCCCCCATTTTAAAAGACGGCTTTATTGAGATATAATTGACACGCAATAAGTGACACATATTTAACCTGTACTTTTTGATAAGTTTTGACATTTGTTTACAATCACCACAGTCAATACAGAGAATGTATCCATTCCCAGATGTCTCCTCCTGCCCCTTATTAACCTCTCCCTTCTAGCCCTCCCCACCCATTCAGCCCCAGACAACAACTAATCTGCTTTCTCTTACTAGGGTTTTATATAAATGAAATGATGCGGTACCCATTCTTCTTTGTGTAGAATATTTTTGGACCAAGCATCATTCATTTGAGATCCATTCATATTATTGTGTCCATTCCTTTGAGTTCCATTAAATTGATGTATCATGGTTGCTTTATTCATTCACCTGTTGATGGACGATTGGGTTGCTTATAGTTTGGGATGTTACAAATGAAGTTGCTCTGAACATCTGTGTACAAGTCTTTTTATAGACATATGCTTTCATTTCTCTTGGGTAAATACCAACGAGCAGGATGG
This sequence comes from Myotis brandtii, assembly GCF_000412655.1. Classification (NCBI taxonomy): domain Eukaryota; kingdom Metazoa; phylum Chordata; class Mammalia; order Chiroptera; family Vespertilionidae; genus Myotis; species Myotis brandtii. Next base: position 46,385 of record NW_005371354.1, read on the forward strand.
CTTGCATCATACCGCGGGCATACATTTAAATTTGTAAGTAACTTGCACAGTATTTTTGTTAGTGGAAAATCAGAACTAATTTAAGTTAAATGGTTAAATACGTGATACCTGCATCTTACGGGAAACTCTGGAGCCACTTAAAAATAACTATGGGTTTATATTTGACAGAAATATGACCACAGCATCAGTGGAAAGGCAGGTTCTAGGTTTTTATTTACATTTTCACCCAAATCTCAACAGCATTATTTTATTTTATTTTATTTTTGATGAATGTTTGGGTGTACTTTTCAGTATTATTTAATTTGTTTTCATAATAAGCAGAAGCATCTTTACAATCTCCCCCTCCAAAACGAATAAGGTGATTCTAACATTGGAAATTGGAAAGAAAGTTTAGATCGAGGGGTCCTCAGTAGTAGAGGCAGTTTTTGTAGTATGGTTTCCCATTCCAGTCTTATGAAATGGAAAACCATATCCACATAGTATTGTTTTTGTTTTCACTTCTTTAAAATATATAAGCTACTGCATATACTTTTCCCTAAAAGAGAAGAGAATTTTATTTTTTGGTATACAGGAAGCAGCAGCAGAATCAGTGTTAATAATAGCTTAAATATTTTTACCTCCAATGCCTAGGAATAGTAACAATGGGTGTGTCACTTATGCAGATCTATGCGAACAATGATTTAAATTGAAAAAGGAAGGCTAGGTTACTCAAGAATGGCAATGTTTGTTGGATTGTGAATGTGTCAGGAGGGCTCTTTGGTACAAGGACACTGAAATGAGGAATGAAGGATATTGAGCTTTGAGAGGACCCAGCTGGTCTTGGTAGGATGACATTGGGAATTCCAAAGTGAAGCTAATATGATGACCATCATTTTTAAAGTGCTTTATAGTTTTCCAAACACATCCACATACATTAGCTTGCTTAGTCTCGTGAAACCCTGTGAGCAGGCAGGATAGGGTTTTGTTTAATCCCCAATGTCTAAAGGAGAAGAATCAGGTTCATAGAAGTTGAATAAATTAGCAAACATTAGTAGAGCTTTTTAAAGATTTATCAAGAGCTTTCCTGTGCATTTTCCTCATTTAATCTCACAACATCCTCAGGAGAAAAAAGGTAAAGATATAATTTTCTTCCTCTCTACCCATTTTCAGATGAAGAAATTGAGTTTAACTTGAATAAAAACACAGATGATGGACTGACTGATATAAGATTTTAACTCTAAACTTGGGTTCTAAAGTCAAAGATCTTTCATTTACTCCATAACCATGATATCCTTGGAATCCCTTGTTAGTGAATATCAAAGTCAGTACTTAACTCCAGTCTTTTTTTATTTATGTTAATCTTCACCTGAGGATATTTTTCCATTGATTTTTAGAGAGAGAGTGGAAGGGAGGGTGGGGGGAGAGCGAGAAAAAAAAACATTAAGTAGTAAGAGACACACATTGCTCAGTTTCCTCCTACACACACCCTGATCAGGGCCAGGATCAGGCCTGCAACTGAGCTACATGCCCTTGACCTTGAATTGAACCTGGACCCTTTGGTCCTTGGGCCAACGCTCTAACCACTGAATAAACTGGCCAGGGCAACTTCAGTCTTCTGACTGAATTTAATGCTCCTTATCTGATACTACATAGTTAGGAGAGTGTTAATGCACGTGTATTTTACCTTTTGTTATTGTTCTATTTACTATAGTAGAAAGCTGAAGAAGTTGTGTGTGCGCACACACACGTGCGTGCACGTGTATCGAATGGCATAGAATTGGGAACTCTTTTCAAACCCGTGGAATTTAGAGTGCATGGCATGGAGTTGTAGAATGATGTATTGTTTCATTACAGCTCATGACTTCCTGTACTTTGTGACAATATCTTATGTCATGATGAAATATGGTGTGTGTGGTTAGAAAAGTGCAGATATGCCAACTGGCCCTGCGCTTTGATTCAATTATTTACTGCTACTGCTCTTATCCAGCTAAAAAGCTTTCCTCTCCTACGGCGTGTCTCAATACGACTAATGGCTTGGCCTCTTGGTCCTTTTGAAAATTCTTTTGGAGGGCTTCTCTGCCTTGACAAGTTTGAGGATGATGTTCATTGCCGTATTGCCTACTAAGAAATGATTGGCTTTACATTACGTCTTTAAGGGTTCTCTTCTCATTTATATTTATCCTCAGTATTTTTTCGAAGGACAAGTGATGTCTACGCTGACATGGTCCTACATTTAAGTTATTGCGTAACAAATCATTACATTTGTTACAAGCTAATCTGGGCCCATATTTTTCCTTTCTCTTGGAAACAAGAGGGCACACGAATGCCCTTGGAGTTGAGGTAGCCTTTTCAATCATTTGAGGCTTGGTGGCACTAGATCTGACTAGCATAGATGTTTCCAGATGGGATTTCTTGGCCTCCTGACCATAATTAAGAATACCTTTGATTTTTAGCATTACCCGCATTTTAGAAATCCAAAAGGGATTCTTCCAGAAGTTCTAAATGTATTTAATTGTGTAGCTATGTTATCTGACATAGAGACGCCAGGGGAGGAATCCAGTATCGAGGACAAAGTCTCGAGTCTTCGAATCCAGCCCTTTATTCTGCCAAGCTGGATAATACGCTGGAGAGTACCAGCATCACTGTGTAAGCTGGGTCACGTCCAACGTGGGTACCTCATTAGTGTTTCTATATCCGCACACTGAGTTTTCTGAATGAATTTCCAAAGACTTCGGGATTTTTAAAAAATTATAGGCATTAACTGACTCTATCTTATATCCCTCTCCCTCTTGTGCTCATTTGAATACCCTTCAGAGATAACTATGGGCGCTGCTGATGGATGGGGTGGTCTGCCCATTGTTTCGCCTGGCTTTTTTACGAATGCTCATTTTTATTAATGTTCATTATTTATTCATCAGAGGTTGTCAGCAGCCCTAATGTGGCTCCAGAACAACACTAACATCAGAGATGACACTAAATAACCGGAAGCTATTGGTGTAGATTGAGAGACAATGAATGGGCTCAATGCTCGGGTCTCCATTTTTCAGGCTCCACTCACTTTTCACCTTTGAAGCTGTTACCTGAGGTGGCTAGATAGTAAGGGGGAAGCAAAGGGCATCAGGCATTGTTGAGCCTAATAGGCTGGGGAGCATGAACCTATTCGATTCATCAGGAAGCTATAGACCCATTCACACACTCTGGGGGACTTCATCCTGTTGGACAGCAAAATGTATTGTTGCTGCTGCTGAGGTGTAGGGATCTGGGTCTTTCTGAGAGGAGGGATTGATGTCACCCTTGAGCTGGGAGAGGTGGTACCTATTCCAAAGACATTTCTGCATCCTTGGACCTGAAGCTTCCCTGGCTTCTCCCTATCATGCAGGTATAGTTCTGGAGAAGAGAGTTATTGTTTTCTTCCTGATTTTGAGCCGTGGCTCAGTGTATATTTTGCCTGCGTCTTGACATTTCTATCATGTTCTTCAGACCCATGGAACTCCGTTCTTCCCCAGAGGGGAGGGGTGGGAAGTTCAGCTCTGGCTTGGACCGTCCTGCCCTTCTTTCTTCCGGTCCCCTGAAAGGAATTGCTGACACTCACAGCTGACGGTGCTTAGTCATGCAGGCTCATGCTCGCGACCCGCTCACCTCTGTGCCTCCAACAAACAGTGCGGGCTGGGCTCTCCGCCTCGCCAGGCTCTCCCAGCAGGATTTGTGTATCTGGCCTGATTTACGCGTTTTTTCCTTCCTGCCAATAATTTGTGAAGCATTTGTTGAGCAGTGAAGAGGGGGGCAGGTGGTGACATATATCTGTGGCACTTAGCCTGTTTCCGGAGATCAGCCCATTCTAAGTTAAAGATTAAATGAAGGAAAGAGCAATGATGGAGTGTGGAAGGCACTGTTGGTAGCCTATAGTGTCTACCCTCCCCCACCCCCCCCCACTTTTTGGCTAATAGAACCTCTTGTTTGGGGCAGCTGATGCTGCCCAAGGATTGACTGTGTTCCCTGATTCCCCAGCCTTGTCTGCAGCTGTTGATGGTCACATGACCTAGTTCTGGGCAAGGGGATGGAAGTGAACGCTAGTTTCCAAGAAAGCTTTTTCATAACCAATAGAGAGCTCAGTCACCACAGGCGTTGCTCTTTGCCCCTTTTCTTGCCTCGAATGTCAGCAGAAAACGAAGCCCACAGGCAGCGTGTAGCAAGCTGGGGTGGTGCCTGGACCCGGATGGCCTCTCTGAGAACCTCGACACCCATGACTTTCTCCTCCCAGACTTTGTGCTTGATGAAAAGATGAAATCTTTGTTTAACCCACCGTATGTGGGGCTGTGACTTCCAATTAGAAGCCCTCCTGATGCATGTTGTTGGCACAAGGGAGAGTTTCATCGAGGCTGCTGAGGCGCAGGCCGGTTCTGCTGACTTTGCATCAGGACATGTCCAGCTGGTGCACAAAGGGACTGAGTACATGTGCCAGTATGTACACACGCATGTGCATGTTGCTGAGAGACACACAGGAATGGGAGGAAGAGGGGGAGGAGAGGGAAAGGGAGCGATTGGAAGTGGTGGAAAGGAGCATGAGGATGAAGATGCGTGTTGCTGAGAGACACACAGGAATGGGAGGAAGAGGAGGAGGAGAGAGAAAGGGAGTGATTGGAAGTGGTGGAAAGGAGCATGAGGATGAAGATGAAGAAGAAAGGTTCAAATCCTGGGGATAGCTTCCAAAATCAAGTATTTGGAAAATATGTAGCTTAAGAGTAGGAGTCACGCCCTAACCGGTTTGGCTCAGCAGATAGAGTGTCGGCCATAGCTTCCAAAATCAAGTATTTGGAAAATATGTAGCTTAAGAGTACGAGTCACAATAACACTGTCCATCCTCTTTACTCTGTTTAAGGTGCACAGGCTCCTTCCGCTCCCTGTTCGCACCCCAGTTCTCTGCCAGCCATTTCCACCTGCCAGGAGGCCTCATTCACTTTTTAAAAATGCATTCATGTCACACACATTCACAGAGTCCTCACTCAGCACCAGGCATTATTCTAAGGACGGAGAGAGCAAAGATAAAACGGAGGGCTGAGTCACAATAACACTGTCCATTCTCTTTACTCTGTTTAAGGTGCACAGGCTCCTTCCACTCCCTGTTCTCACCCCAGTTCTCTGCCAGCCATTTCCACCTGCCAGGAGGCCTCATTCACTTTTTAAAAATGCATTCATGTCACACACATTCACAGAGTCCTCACTCAGCATTCCATTTAATGTCTAACATAATATTGTACATTTGCTGGGGAGAGGGAGGTAAGAGGAGGTGCAGGAGGGTAAAGGGGGAATAAATGGTGATGGAAGGAGACTTGCGGTGGTGAACACACAGTACAGTGTGCATGAGGTGTTGTGGAATTGTGCACCTGAAACCTATATCATTTTTGTTAACCAAAAATTCCATTTAATGTTTAACATAATATTGTACATTTGCTGAGGAGAGGGAGGTAAGAGGAGGTGCAGGAGGATAAATGGTGATGGAAGGAGACTTGACTTGGGGTGGTGAACACACAGTACAGCGTGCATGAGGTGTTGTGGAATTGTGCACCTGAAACCTATATCATTTTTGTTAACCAATGTCTCCCAAACAAATTCAATAATGAGGAAAAACAAAACAAAAACCCCCAACATTTTACAGAGGGGGAAACTGAGGCTTAGTTTGAGGTTAAGTGACTTTCCCAAGATCACACAACTGTTGGAGCCAGGGTTCTGCAATCCCATCTAAGGTCAGCATCTGCTTGCTGTCTGCTAACTGGGCTACTCATGCCTGCCTTTGAGGTGCTCCCAGACTAATGGAGTGAAGACAATAGGAAATAGACTCATGAACAGCGTAGCTTTGGGGTCAAAGGGACTGGCTCTGGATTCCCAACCCCACTACTCGTGAATTACCAGCATTAGCAAGCTTAGCCTTAGCCTCTTTGTTTGGGAAGAGGAAATAATACCTACTTCACTGGCTAGAATTTAGTGATGCTTCATGTGGTAGCTGATAATAGAAGGTGTGTGTTGGGGGGCCACAGAGTGTGTGTGCAACAGGCCTTTAACTTCCTGAAATACAATGTGATAGCCTTATTGTTCGTACTTGTGAAGTACCGCTATTTACAAATAGAAGTAGGCACTGAATAAGGGAAGGAAATCAATCATAACATTTGGGCTGGGACTTAAAGGAGAACAAGCCCTCACTAATCAGAGAAACAGAAGGGGTGGGAAGGAATGCTCTCTGGACTGATAGCTTGTGTGCAAAGATGCAGACATGGTTTAACATCAGGTGTTAGAGTCAGGGGCACGACAAGCACTTGGTGTGGCCTCAGGAACAGGAAGGAGAAGAGGTGTGTTTGAGGTTGGCCTCTGAAGGGGTCTCGGGGTCAGACAAACCAAGAGAGAGGAATGAGTGTGGAATCAACTCTTCCTCAGGAGGAAACAGACTTCTGTTTGGCTCCGAACACAGCTCCCAGGAGCTGGCAGGAGCCGGATCAGAATCCATGGCGTTGGCACTCCTTATGGTGAGGGCAGTTCCTTTCTCCTCCCTGTCCTTGCACCCTGTCACATCTCCCTTCACAGCTCATCTGATGGAGGCAGTGCTTTCCCAAGCAGGTGTGGGACTGCAACTGAGCGAGGAAGATGGTGCCTCTGCATTTCCCTATCACAATAGCATCTCTTAAGAAGGAAAAAGCTCTAATGGGCGGCTCTATTACAGTAATAGCCCAAAGCATTGCTTTCAAGTAGTATTAAAGAAGCAGAGAAGAGGAGCCGGTAACCCATGTTGGGGGAGGGGGGACCTAGAATTCTCATGTAAGGAGAAATGATCCTAAACCAGTTCAGACTGGCCATATGTGGCAACATGTAATAATTCACCGACAGGCCACAATTCTGCGCCAACTCTTGGCCCTTCACGCTGTTGTTCTGAGGATGTCTCTTTTCCATTGTCATATGTTCTTCATCCCAGGAGGCCTCCTGAGGGATGTGTAGAAGAGCAGTCTTGCCTTGTCTGTGAGAAGCAAAGTAGAACCCCACACTCATTACCTGACGGTTTTCCATTGGCTCTTGGGTCCCTTCTGTCCTCTCTCCGCCATAGAGAAATGCAAAACTTGCAGCTTTGGCCCCAGGCCACTTGACCAACCTAATTTCTTCCCTGAGTGCTCCTTGGTGGGGCAGACTTTGCCCACCTTTAGGATGCCCAGTGGGCTTAGAGCAATGTCCTCAGAATCTTACCTAAGTCATTAAGCTCCCACATGATCACTTAGGCCCCTGTAAATGCAGAAGCGCATGCCTGCGCGCCCTCCATCCTCTGAGCAACCTTGGAGCACAGAGCTGTGGCCGTGGCATTGTCTTGCTCTCCTTGTTAGGGACTGACTGAAGGGTGGACACGCCCAGGGGGGGAGGGAAGTAAGGGGAGACAGGAGCGGGTGGGGTGACATGCTGATTGTTCCCCTGGGGTGGGCCCTCGTGTCACTACTGTTGGGTCCCGTGGACGATGACTGTGTTCCTGTCATCCTTCCACCTTGGCTACCTCATTTCTCATTTCTGGCTTCCCAGCCTAAGTCAGGGTTAACATGTGTGACTAATATCATATCTCCCCAAGATGTTCCTCACCTCGTTCCCTTCAGACAGCTCTGTCTTTCCAGGCCCTGTTTCATTTATCTCCATCAGAGAAAGACAGGATTTTTCCTTGTGATTGAGGCAGCTTGACAAGCTTCTGTTTTTTTCCGAGTGAATAGTCCTGTTTGTGACATCAGGGGAAGGGTGCACATCCCAGAAGACCCAAGCCCAGAGTCTGAACCTCCCGTAGCAGGTCTGTGTGGGCTCCCGGGCCTGTCTGCTGGCAGGCAGCCTCGGAGGGGAGGAGAGAAGGGGGCAAACAACACACAGAAAAAGGGGCATTTCCAGTGGGGAGGGGGTTGGGGGCTGTTTCTTCCAGCTGCTTGGCTGTTGGCAGCATAGCCTCATTTCAAAGCAGCTAATTGGCTCATTGAACCTAGCACGTTTCCTGTTCATTCTCCACACACACCTCATGCCCTTTCCATAAACCAACATCTTTTTTAAAATCCCAAGTAACTCTGCCTCTTGCAGAAAGCCTGTCACATCAACTCTACCTATGAGGTAGATAGTTGTGAACAGTGGGAGGAAAATGCACTTAGTAGTAATTCGATGGTGCCAGTTCAAGACTCAGCTCCCTGACTATACCCTGCTTAATTCCTGAAACGATCACAGTAGCACCACCACCCTGTTCCGGTTGCCTGTGAAAGTGCCTTTGTACGCTGCTCAGATGAACCCTGTGGTGGCAGTACCCTCCCCCTTAGCAACACTTCTGTCTTGCGATGCCCTTTGGGTTATTTTACGGAGCTACCTGTTTCCCTCAAGAATCATGGCTGAGCCTCCTGCTGCTTTGCCATCTCCCATGTTGAACATGCTGTTCTTGTGTTGAATGCATCTCAACAACTGTGAGAAGTTTGCAGGAGGAATAAATTGTACCCGTGCCTTCCACTGAGCAGCAGCTACGTCCGACTTCTGGGCGATGTGCTATGGGACGCAGAGGTGAATGAGACATGGTGACAACTCACCAGGAGAATGGAATGAGAGAGCTGGACTTGCCTGTGAATGATGCCACGTCAAGGGAATGGAACGTGAGCACTGAACTAGGGGTACAAGGGATCACAGAGCAGTGCATTGGACCTGTTTGTTCCAATCCTTGTCTGAGATACCTTCCCATTCACAGACTCCTTCCTTCCTTCCTTCCTTCCTTCCTTCCTTCCTTCCTTCCTTCCTTCCTTCCTTCCTTCCTTCCTTCCTTCCTTCCTTCCTTCCTTCCTTCCTTCCTTCCTTCCTTCCTTCCTTCCTTCCTTCCTTCCTTCCTTCCTTCCTTCCTTCCTTCCTTCCTTCCTTCCTTCCTTCCTTCCTTCCTTCCTTCCTTCCTTCCTTCCTTCCTTCCTTCCTTCCTTCCTTCCTTCCTTCCTTCCTTCCTTCCTTCCTTCCTTCCTTCCTTCCTTCCTTCCTTCCTTCCTTCCTTCCTTCCTTCCTTCCTTCCTTCCTTCCTTCCTTCCTTCCTTCCTTCCTTCCTTCCTTCCTTCCTTCCTTCCTTCCTTCCTTCCTTCCTTCCTTCCTTCCTTCCTTCCTTCCTTCCTTCCTTCCTTCCTTCCTTCCTTCCTTCCTTCCTTCCTTCCTTCCTTCCTTCCTTCCTTCCTTCCTTCCTTCCTTCCTTCCTTCCTTCCTTCCTTCCTTCCTTCCTTCCTTCCTTCCTTCCTTCCTTCCTTCCTTCCTTCCTTCCTTCCTTCCAAATAGCACAGTACCCAGCACCTGATGGGTGTTTAATAAATGTTAATTCCCATCTTTCTTCTCATCTAATTGGATTTTAAGCTTCTGGGGATCAGTGCTCATTGTGTTTATCTCTGCCTTTTCCATTGTATAAGCACCCAGCTTTACATTTCTGGGTTTAATAATATTTGTGGAACAAATAGAGACAGCCATGAGCAAACAAATAGAAAAATGAGCAAATGAAAAAGTTTTTCTTGGAAAAAGACTCTGAGATCTTTCCCTGGTTATTATTCTCAAAGTTTCAGTTATACCGGCAAGTAATCGTTCCGCACATTCTGAGAAGTCCTGAGGGTAACTCATGCATTAAGTGTGCTTCACACCAGAAAGAAGCTTACGGTTTCGTGGAGGACACATTCACAAACACCTTGTTACCACAAAAATGTATGAAAGAGCTGGGCAGCTGAGGGCCCGCTCTGGCTGCTTTCATTCCTGGCAATGCAATCTCTGGACGTATTGCAGCCTTTGTATTCTCCTCTGCACGATGAAGGGAGGGGCTTGAACAACTCCACTTCTTGGAATGTTTGCAAGTGTTAAGTGAGATGTGCCCAACAGAGTGTCTGACCCGTAATAGTAGCCAATACCGTGATTAACCAGATAAGACAGCAGTGCCATCCTGTGGGGCTTAACTTCCAAGCAAATGTCACTCGTTATGCAGAATCCTAGCAAACGCGCACCATTACGAACAGAATAAAACGATATTCCTGACCGCCGCCACGGGCATCGGTACCAACAGGTCCAGCTAGAAAAGAAAGTGAGGAGAGTGGAACGTGGGGGAGGGGGCATACCAGGCTACATCACAGAGTGGTTTAAATGTCAGGCAAAGGCATTCGGAATTTAGCTTCTAGAGAATAGCAAGCAAATAACAAATGAACATAGAGGGAATGTGATTAGAACTCTGTTTGGGGACAGTAAGCTTAAGGTCCCTTTTCAAATTCCTCAGATATGACTCAGAATAACTCCAATGTTCTTTCTAAGACGTACTGGGCCTCCCCGCCCCATATTATCCACCATCCATTAGCCCTCACACCCCAGCCTTGCTGGACGCCTTGGTGTTGAGAAGCCCAGCATGTCCCAGTCTCAGAGCCTTGGTCCCTGCTGGTCCCTCCATGGGGGGAGCTTTCCGGGCAGGTTCCTGGAGGGCACATCCTTCCCTCCCTTCAAGTCTCTGCTCAGAAGGCCTTTCCTGACCCCCTGTCTGAGCAGCCCTGCCCCTCCTCAGAGCACTTCCGGGTACTGGCATCTTACTCGGCTTTTGCTTCCCTCAACTAGACTGTAAGCTTTATGACAGGAGAAAGTTTCTCTTCCTATTTCCCGACTTCCCAGAACAGGGCCCAGCATAGAAAGACAGTCACTAGATATTTGTTGAATGGATTAATCATCTAAATAATGATAATTAAATAAGAGGCTCATCCAAAAGCACAGACGCGATGTGAGGTCTGAAACAAAGGTGATGATGGGAATAAAAAGCAGCAAATTATTCTGTGGCTCAGGTATGAAATCTGTGCTGTTGACTATGTCGTGAAAGCCCCATAATAAGTACTGAGAACCCAAGAGAGACCAGATCCCAGCTCCTAGGATTACAAGGAAGTTTATTGATCCCTTCTACAGGGAGGCCCTGTGAGATGAACTAACTGCCGGCCAAGCCTGGCCAGCGGGCTGTTTGCACGGGTATTTATTTTAAAAAATCTGAACATGACCTGGATGAGACCTTGAGGTTTCATAATTAACATGTGTCCTGTTCCCGCCATACCGGTGACACTGTGAATTTGTAACCACAAAAAAAACCTAGACAGATTCCATGCCAGTTGTGGCTGTAATTAAAGCTATTTGGAGGGCTGAAGGCTAATTTAAAGGTGATTGCCAGATGGGTTTCCCTAAAAGCTCTGGTGTGACAATTAATGATAGTGCAAGGCTTCGTTGGCTCAAGTGAAACGAGAAAAAAGCCACAGAGGAGGAACACACGCTGATGGGAGTCTGTGTTTACATGGTGACGAGCCGTCTGAAAACCCTCTGCCATCTCTTCTCACTGTACCAGAGGGATGGAGAGGCAGCTCTAACCCTGGCGGTGGACAGGTGAGGGTGTGGAGCCATTTCAGCCCATTCCTTTTGTTTAATTGTGTGATGAAATCCTGTTGCAACACAACACTTTATTAATATCTGGAAACTCGGTAGTTTAGAGTATAAACCATTGAACATAACCACAAAACACAATACACCTTTCACCTGTAGTGAGAAATTCTATGCCCCAGCCCTAGCATTTAAAAGGTGTCCAATTATACTTTTCTTTTTAGTGTTTTATTTTTAAATATTTTTATTGATTTCCTAGAGGAAGGGAGAGGGAGAGAGAGAGATCGAAATATCAATGATGAGGGAGAACCATTGATCGGCTGTTTCCTGAATGCCTCCTACTGGGGATCGAGCCTGAAACTCCTGCATGTGCCCTGACTAGGAATTGAACCTTGACTGCCTGGTTCATGAACCACTGAGCAACACTGGCCTGGCCCAATGATATTTCCTAATACAATAAATGTAGTGGTGGTGGTAGAAATGAGGCAGCTTCCTGTGGAATCATGCTATAAGATATGTTTAAGCTGTTGGTGATGAGAAGTTCCAGTTTGCTTTAATCATTCCTGTCATTACTAATTGCCTGCTTTTTGCCTCATTCTACAACGGAACCCCTCCCCCACCATATGTTGGAAGCCTGCAGAAATTTTCTTTCCTTACTAGCAAAATCAACTAGGTTCTACTGAATGCCTATTCCATTTAAATCCTTTTGGCCCTTCTTCTAATACAGAGAGAAAAAGAAAGCTGATTGGTGTGGCCTTTAGGAAATAGCACGCATCCGAACAACCAGGGATTCTGTAAATTGTAGACCTCACTCACCACAACTGCCAACTGCATATTTATAACCTGTAGGCACCTGGACTAACTTAGACTGAAATGTATTTGAAATGGCGGAAAAGGTAGCCACTTAGGATTCTCTCATCAGATGCCATCTTTTTCTTAGGAGGCACATTGAACCACTTCAAATATTTCTTAGAGTCCTAGAGCTAAGAGTCTCTATTGGAATCATGTGGTGCCTCACAGGAGCACTGGGCTGAGAGTCAGGAGGGCAAATATTCCAGAACCAGTGGTGCCTCTTTCTGAGCCAGGAGTGCTTAGGCTAAATACTTGCCCAGAATCTCAGCCCTTCATCCGAGTGCTGGCTTTGCTCTAAATGGCCTAGAACATTAAATAACTTATTGGAGTGAATGGATGAAATAAACTGAATGTATTTAAAATGCAAACTTTTCTGAATTAAAGGAGCCATACAGAAATTAAGAGTACATGTAATTACCCTGAAAAAAAAAATGGCCTAGAACAGCCAATCATTGTGCCCCAAGAATTTTTAAAACATGCAATACCTGACTATTTACTCAGGGACACTGACCTCTTTTCCCTGGGATTGTCAAATAAAAAAGTGACAAGAGCCAACACAATAGCTGTCTGGAGTGAATGAATCAAAATTATACCTATTTTTTTTTGAGATCAGCAAAAAATACATATATATACTAGAGGCCTGGTACATGAATTCGTGCACAGGTGGGGTCCCTCATGGTGGCCTGTGGAGATTGTGCCCCAGCTTTCCCTCCCACCCCAAGCCTCATAGTCCCACAGCTCCGCCTGGCACCCTGCCTTGGCCTGGCACCGCCCGCTCACCTGCTCCACCATCCCGCCGCGGTCCGGCTCTCCTCAGGGCCTATTGGGGCTGGCAGCACCTCCACTGCCACCCGCTGCCAGCACCACATTGCCAACACCTACCATGTTTTGTGCTGCCCCCTGGTGGTCAGTGCATGTCATAGTGAGCAGTCGAACTCCCGGTCAAATGACTATCCAAGGGGACAATTTGCATATTAGCCTTTTATTATATAGGATGTATTTTGGTATACCACAGAATTTTAGTAACTAGTTTATGAGTGCCATGAGATAAAAAAGGTTGAAAATCTTTGGACTAGAGTTTCTTTCCAACTCTGTAGGCCTATACCTCTAGTTCATGATCATCAATTTAGTCCATGGATGCCTTGAATTTAGAACCTTGGGTTTCTGACTCCTAACCCAGGGCTTTTTGCATTCTGCCTCATAGGCTTGAATTATGGCTCAGTACATGTTGTAAAAATTGGTTAACTCCATTAGCAGTTACTGTGGAACAGAGAATCCATCCATGCTTTTGTTCCGGCCCTCCGGTCCAGTTTAAGAACCCATTGTGGCCCTCGAGTCATAAAGTTTGCCCACCCCTGGCCTGTACCTTAGTTCATGATCACCAATTTAGTCCATGGATGCCTTGAATTTAGAACCTTGGGTTTCTGACTCCTAACCCAGGGCTTTTTGCATTCTGCCTCATAGGCTTGAATTATGGCTCAGTACATGTTGTAAAAATCGGTTAACTCCATTAGCAGTTACTGTGGAACAGAGAAACAGGAAATGCTAGGACGAGCTGCAACAGAGACCACATTTTGTTCGGTCAATTAGAAAATGGACTGAGGCTTCCAAATCTATTCCATGTGGGTAGCTGCTATTAGACCTAATTTAAAACGTCATTGGCATTGACTTCAAAGGACTCCTCTCAGTGAGTTAACACAAAGCCCTTAACCTTGTGTTTAAGCACTTATTACCTTTGTTAGGCAGGGTAAACCTTATAAACTTTCCTTTATAGGTAAATGGAATCAAAATCTTGGTAAGATATTTGTGCAACTTGGTAGCCTCTCTATTGCGTTTGTAAAATGGGGATAATAATTCCTTCCTTAAAGGGTTGCTATAAGAAGGACAACTTCCTGTAAGCAGTCTTTATATTTTAGTTCTTTTTTTTCTCCTTCCCTTTATCATCAATGATGCTGCCAGCACCGCCACCATATTATCATCATCACCATCATCATCGAGTCAGTGAGTGGCAGCAGCCCAAATAGGACATATATAGCTACTTAAACTTTTGAACAATGGCTTGTGAGTCCTACAGATCTAAATCCTAAACACTGGAGAGACCCAGCAGCCACAGAATGTGAACATGGGGTTGGGGCTGCCATAGAGACAGGCTTTGGTTATAGAGGAAAAGGGAGACAATCTGCTTGCACAGCCTATGGAAAATGGATAAGAATGTGATAAGAAGTATATAGTTTTTCTTTTAGGCTCTGTGTGTGGGGATGTTATCTAAGTTTCCATGCCCACCGGAACGGTAAACGACTTAAGCTTTGAGCTCTTTAAGTTCCAACCGGGAAAGCTGAGAGGACAGCAGGCATAAAGCCTCTACATTTGCTTTATCTACATCACCCAAAAGTTTGCCTCCCTGTTTTGTCCTGGGATAAAGTCCCTGGAGGAAGGATCTGGCGTGGTGGCAGAGTGGCTGCCAGCAGAGAACAGGCTCCTGCCTGCCAAGTGAGGATCTTACCAGTTAGACGATGGTGGCAGAGCAGATGACAGGGAGCTCTCTGATTTCCTTGGAGAGAAGGGACTAGAGGATTTGCACAGACTGGTATCTTCCCCGTCATCTGTTTTTGCAGCCCTCCTCATCATGGAGACTAAGCACTTACAACATGCAACCGAGCCAGATGCTCCCTTTCATCCCTGATGAGAACTGGCCAAAACGGGGGCTTACAGTAAAAAAGCAGCATTACAACAGATAGTAATGGCGCTGAGGCAGATTCTTCAGAAGAGGACACAGCCTCATCTTTAGAAATGTTTTAATGCAGGAATAGGGATTTAGACAGGCAGCCCATAAATTAGACAAAAACTCTGAGTCCCTATTGTACCTTGGAAACTGTGGCAGTGATTATGTAATTAATCTTCATGATAGCTGTAGGCATTATTATTCTCATTTAATTAACGACAAAATGGAAGCCATGCCTTCCAAAAATCTAACAGTTTGCCGTGTACCTAGATTCACGGATTCCAAGTCCATGGCTTCTGTGAGGCCTCTCTCAGCCCTCGGGAATGTTACTTGTGGGGAATGGAAGAGAAAATTGGCTTTTTCCGTTTCTCCAGCTCTTACTACTCTAGTGTCCAGGGTAACCTCATTCATCCACTCACTCATACAAACACTGGTTTATGCATTCAATAATTTTTTAAAATATATTTAATTGATTTTTACAGAGAGGAAGGGAGAGGGATAGAGAGTTAGAAACACTGATGAGAGAGAAACATCAATCAGCTGCCTCCTGCACACCCCCTACTGGGGATGTGCCCGCAACCAAGGTACATGCCCTTGACCGAAATCGAACCTGGGACCCTTCAGTCCGCAGGCTGATGCTCTATCCACTGAGCCAAACCGGTTAAGGCACATTCAATAATTTTTGATCATCTACTATTCCATTGGAATATTAAGGACAAGGATATAACCATGGAAGAGACAAAGTACTTATTCTTACAGAGATTCCCCATTTCTACTGACACAAAAGGTATAATAAACATAAAAAATACATAAATAGATTTTTTTCTATAAAATAGAGAGTGTTAGAAAGAGTCACTGATGGAGAAGGTTTGAAGTACTTCGGTCCAGGAGTCAGAGATGGCTCAGTGAAGGCTGCTGTGAGAAGACAACTGTTTCCTACTCCAGGGGAAGAGTATTCTTGATGGACAGGAGGGAAGGTATAGAGGCAGGGAGAGCAATGAGCATGCTTGTTTGGGAGGAACAACAGGAAAGCCTGAAAAGTGGAAACAGTGACAATGGGAAAATTTCAGGAGATGAGGTTGTGAACTTGACATGATCCAGATCATCTAAGGCAGTGGTTCTCAACCTGTGGGTCTCGACCATCGGAAAACACATATAGCATATCAGATATTTACATTACGATTCATAACAGTAGCAAAATTGCAGTTATGAAATAGCAACGAAAATAATTTTATGGTTGGGGGTCACCACAACATGAGGAACTGTATTAAAGGGTCGCGGCATTAGGAAGGTTGAGAACCACTGAAAGGCCTTATAGGCCTAGTGAGAGATTTGAAGCTTATTTTAAATTCATTAAAATTGCAACCATTGGAGTAAAGTGATCTGATTTGAATGTTAAAATTACCCTAATAGGTGGAGAATGGATTTCAGGAGAAAAAGGGAGGATGGACTAAAGTCTAATTCAGTAATCCAGGTGAGAGACAATCGCATCCACAGGGTGGTAGCAAGGAAATAGAAGGACATGGAGAGTGGAGACATTCTCGAACAAAGAAGGCCAGCCAATGGATTAAACATAGGACAAGAAGAAAAGAGAAATTAAAGATGAATCCTAGTTTTAGGCTCAGGAAGTTGGTAGATGGAGGTGCCATTAGCATTATGGAAGCTTCTTAAGGGAGGAAATATATGTGTGATGGCATGGCATGAAATTCCATTTGTGTGTGTGTGTGTGTGTGTGTGTGTGTGTGTGTGTGTGTGTGAAGTTTAAGCATCCTGTTAATATAAGTGGACATTTAGATGTATGAATTTTGTTCTCTGGAAAATTGACTCAATTGAGGATTTAGGTTTGGAAATAACTAGGATATAGATGACATTCAAAACCAGGAGATTGCCTGAAGAATGAAGATACAATTTGGGGTATTCCTTTTAAAGGTCAGGGAGAGAAGGACAGTAAAAGGTGGTCAAGAAGGAGCAACTAGTAGATCAAAAGTAAGTGAACTAACGGACCGGAGAGTGTAGTGTCACAGAAGCTTACAGAGGAAAGTTTTTCTTTTAAACGCTGCGGAGAAGAGAGAATACAATGGGTAAAATGAACTGACTTCTGGTAATTTGGTAAGATGGAGTGGTTGATGACCTTGATAACGGCTGTTTTGTTGGAATGGATGGATGGATTTGAAAGCTCAATTGTAGTGGGTTGCCAAGGGAATGGGAGGTGAGAAAGGGGAGAGATGGAGAATAGAGACAACACTTTTCCTCAATCCACTTCTAATTACACTTGGTCCTGTTCCACAAAAGCTAGATATTGACAAAACTTTGAAAGGCCATTTGCGGTTCCTAAAATAACCAGGACAAATGGGGAAAAGCCAATTTTGTGGTACCTCTTTGTGACCCATCCATTTTTTAACAACTTTCACTATCAGAAAGTTATTTCATCCATTAACCTGAGAGATTTTTTTTATAGCCATTTTAATTGTATGGAGATGGAACCTATTGTGTACATTAATATACCAATTCTTACTCAGATGCTTTTATAACTCTCGCCTTTCTTTTTTGGTCTACTCCCAGCTCCTCATGACTGATAACTTTATGTCACTTCCTGTGCGGGTTCCAGGTTGGGCTGTGTGTATTTATTTGTATATTGGACTTTTTCACTAACATGTGAGGTCCCAGAGAGAAGAAATATTGCTATCAAGTAGGTATGTCTGGCATATAATAGATACTTACTGAATGTTTATTTTATAACTAGAGGCCTGTTGCATGAAAAGATTCATGCAATAGGCCTTCCCTTCCCCTGACTGCTGGCACTGGTTTTCCTCCGGGACCCAGGCCTTCGCTCTGGCTGGAGCCTACTTCAGTCTTCGCTGCTCCGGCCGGAGCCGCCTTCAAGCCCTCACTGCTCTGGCCGGAGCTGCCTTCAGTCTTCGCTCTGCCGCGTATGCAAATTAACCACCATCTTTGTTGGTGACTAATTTGCATATCTCGCTGATTAGCCAATGGGAAGCGTAGCGAAGCTATGGTCAATTACCATGTTTGTCTATTATTAGATAGGATTGCTCTTTGGAAATTTCTCTTAAACTAGATTTATTTGCTGGGTTCTTCAGTACTCTTAGAACATGAGATTTCATATAAAAACAGTAGTTTGGGGAGGAAAGTGCAATGTTCTCACCATCCCTATACAAAATTTCTTAACTCGGCTCTTATTCTGGTGGAGAAATAATGCCATGCTATTATCTTCCTTCACATCGTGAGTCTCCATTTCAGGGAGGAAAGAAGATAGATGCTAATTTTTTGACAAACACCTTGCTTTCTCACATTCTACCAATGTTTTCAACGTGGGGGAAGGGATCTGGATGATTCTCCGTTAGAAGTGTGCTGTAAAAAATTGTCAATTTTCTGACATACGTGCTTAAAAAACCATCATTTCCCTCCACTACGTGTTTCCCTAAACTATAGACCTATCACCAAGCAGTGTTCTCGCGTGTGGGTACAGTGAAACCGTGGGAAGATCCGAGTGGCACTTAAATTACACTCTCCCTTTGATTTTGAAGACGTTTCATGGCGTTTAGTAGAATTCCAAGGCACTTGGTTCCATAGAGGAGGAGGCTGTCCCTTGTAGGAGTGTCGGTGCTGCAGTGACTGAGGGAAAGAAATGAAGCCATCAAAACAGCAGGGCTGGCTTTTCTCTCCAGGTCGTCATAGAATTAAAAGGACCTCAGAGTCTGTGGCTCCGATGCGCTCTCGCAATGGTCTTAACTGCTTCACATCAGCTCTGGCACCAGGCAGGCCGGTCAGCCCATGTTTGTCTAACCTACCACTTGGGAACCAGCACTGTTTCAATGAACTCGGGGGATCACTTTGCAAATTATATAAATGTCTAACTGCTATACTCTACACCTGAAGCTCATGTAAAATAATATTAAAGGTCACCTGTAATTAAAAAAGAAATGAGTTGCTTCTTAAAGGAGACTGGTATATCGGCAAGACATGGATTTTATGCAGAAATGCTGTTCTATCTCTTCTTTTTTCTTAAATATATTTTTATTGATTTCCGAGAGGAAGAGAGACGGAGAGGGAGAGAGAAGCATCAATGATGAAAGAGAATCATTGATTGGTTGTCTCCTGCATGCCCCCTGCTGGGGATCAAGCCCACACACAACCCAGGCATGTGCCCTTGACCAGAATCGAACCTGGGACCCTCAGTCCGCAGGCCAATGCTCTATTCACTGAGCCAAACCAGCTAGGGCTGTTCTATCTCTTTGATTGCTTCTAGAGCAAGAGTGCACTGTGCCCAGCTCAGGGTCCATCCTCTGATGAGCTTTCTCTGCCTACCCTCCTCGATGCCATACCTCCTGGCTCAGGGACCTTCCACTGCAGTATCTGAAGGAGTTCTTTCCTTAGAACTAAAGTAAAAGTTGAGAACTAACACCATGCTACGTAATTACATCAAAAGTTAAAAAATGTTCCCCCTCAAAACTGAAGACAGCCAAGTATACAGTTAATAGTCATACATCTATATCACAATTTACAGATTTCATGGTGTTCACTTCCAGTCCATACTCAAGAAGGTACTGTAAAATGTTCAGTCACTTTGGGCTAAAGAAATGCTCTCTCCGCATTGCCCTTCTGTTACCTTCTTACCCTCCCATTAAAGTGAGAGCTCGGATTTATTTAGCAATTGCCATGTGCGTGCGCTGCGTAAAGCTTACTGTACATCCAGTAGGAAGTGGATACAATTGATGCCTCTCGGTGTTAGGAAGTCAGACTTGGAGAAGCCAGGTCACTGGGCAGTGTCTGAGTTACTGAGATGCACGGCTTACGATACAAACCTGAGCGCTTTGCCTTCAAGGTCTACCTGTGGGCTCTTCTCTGCTCCCCTGAGTCTTACCTCTTGGTGCCGACTCTCCCACTCAACTGTGAGTTCTTTAAATGTGAAGGGGACATCTTCACTTTTGCATCCAGCCTATGGTAGGTGCTTACTAATTATGGTTTATGTACGGATTGAATTTGTCCCACATGGCCTACTTCTCCTCGTCATGGTTTGACTTATCATCCCCTTGTATTCGGACTTCTATACCAACTGAAATGGATTTGTGATTTCTTTCCCTGGAAGCACACGCAGAATCAGATTTTAACACAGAATTGGCTATTGATTTTTATTGCGATTCATGTTGCATCAACTCACGAAATCTTAGAATTTGATAATAAAGTTCCAAGGCCTCTCAGAAACTGGATGCCCATCTAGTTTGCGAATGGCCTGTCTCAGTCACAGCAGGGAGGGGGCTGGGGGAAGGAGCCCCTCTGCCACAGATTGAGCACCTCCTGAATACACCCTTCTAAACGCTTCCCTATGGTTACTTCATGGATTATATCATCGCACATCTTCCTTCATTTATGAAAGCAGTGTCCTATCAGTTACTCACACCTGCTCTGTGCAAAGCATCCCGCTGGGTGCCGAGGGGGATTAGTCCTCCCTGCAAGCAGCTCCGGCTGAGATATGCTCGCTGAGCTTCCACTGGCATCTGGGCTCCGGCAAATCAATGGCTCTCATTTGCCGTAGATCGTATTCATCACAATCGCGGAACATTTCGTGAATGGGCACTGAGCACATGCATTTCAGTAACAGAGACTTTAGTCAAAGTGGCTAATCAAAGAGGACAAATTCTATGGCTCCTCATGCCCAGAGCCCTCTCTCCCTCCCAGAGGAATAAAAAAAACAACAACAGCTTTTGTCAAGTGAGCAAAAGAGCACTTGTACCACTAACTGGCTACTCGGTCAAATGTGATGGAGTAACAGTGTATTATCAAGCTCCCCTGGCTTTTAATATAGATTGCACTGTCCTCCACAGTACTTTTCCAGGCTTCTTCTCTTTCTGCCTTTTATCTCAGCTCACCATTGTCTTCTGGGGACACCCACACATACTGGGACTATAATAATTCAGGCGATCTGAGGATCACTCTTTCTTGTCATATCCTGGATTCCCCACCCCCCACCCCCCAATGCAATAAATGTTGAAGTGAATGACATGCAACTCCAGCTCCATCAGGCAAAGAGAAATCTGCCAGCAGGAGCTTTCCTTTCCAGGTTGAGATCATTTCTCTGCTTCTTTGGAAGTGAAATCAATAGCTTGTTGCTGCGTGCACATGCGGACAGGCTCTCCATCTGCTGGGAGCCCCTGGTTCCCATCCTTAGCTTTCACTTCAGAGGCCAACCTGCATGCTGCCTCGGTAGATAGGGAGTCACTTCTTTGATGTAGAAGGACATTTTCATGACAGCATTTGAATATCTTCCTATTGTTTTGCTGCTTTTAATCTAAGCCTACAGTTGGTTTTCAATGACCATAATTACAACTTGGAGTTCTGTTGGTCCTGGGATCTTCAGAGGTTGGGTCCAAAGAAACGTTACCAGGTTTGATGCCCCCCGCCCCAAAGGCTGTCTTTATCATTCTTGCCTGTCAGAGCAAAGTTGCTACAGCTCCTAAGAGAATGATTGCAGTTGTGTCAGGCTAAGGGGATCCTGAGAGCAACCATAGGGAGCAACAGCAGCAACAAGCCATTCTCTGGCCTCAGGGCTTTCCCAGTGGCTTAGAACTGAAGCCAAGACACACAAATCAACCACGGAGTCTGTTCCAGGGAGAAACAGACACAATGGCATAAGCAATTAGTTCTCTGGCAACAACACCTACATAAATAAGTAAATAAATACACAAATTTTGTGATCAATAAAATGCAGGACTCTAAGTATATCCTCGCACTCACCTCCACCTCCAAATATTATGCATATCACTATCCTTTTAAAATAATGTGAAGCCGCCTTAACTGGTTTGGCTCAGTGGATAGAGTGTTGGCCTGCGGACTGAAGGGTCCCAGATTCGATTCTGGTCAAGAGCACATACCTGGGTTGTGGGCTCGATCCCCAGTAGGGGGCATTCAGGAGGCAGCTGATCAATGATTCTCTCTCATCATTGATCTTTCTATCTCTCTCTCCCTGTCCCTTCCTCTCTCAAATCAATAACAAATGTATTAAAAAAATAATGTGAAGCCATTTTTGCTGGGGGTTACCAGAAGTCAGTATGGTCTTCTGTGGGACATATGATGATAAACTTTAGAAGTCTTTAGCATAAAAGACCACACCTGGCATATCGCTCAGAACTTTGATTTCAAAATGAGTTTTTAAAGAGGATATGTCACATACTAGTAAGTAGCACAACGCTGCCTTGAAGCCAGGTTTTCTGATGCACAACCTGTGTCAGTTCCACTGCCACCATTTTGTTTTTCATTTTCTTTAAAGCCTCCTTGTGAATGGATATGGCGAAAGTACCTCTCTAGTCCTTGCTGGCCATTCTAACGCTGACATGGGCCTACAGAGACTCGCTACCCTGGTAGCTGCACTTCCTCTTATATGCCTTCATAGTTCAGTGAATTATTCAGTAGGGTGCATTTCAAAAACCGCATTTGCATTCCCATTCTTCTACAGTCCTCTTGGACCATTCACATCTCTAAATATCTAAATATCGGCCTCTGTTCTCTTTCTGCTTTTGGAAGCAAGAAATACCAGCCAAATAATGGGAATTGCCTCCCACCCGCTGAGGCTTCTTTTTCAGCGGGAATTTGGCTGAGTCTCTGGCATCCTGTTTGGCATTCAGGGATGCTGTACCTGCTGAGAGGTGGAGGAGGAGTCAGCCTGAATCAGACCTGTCAGCTCCCATTAGGGACTCAGGCATTTTGCCCAGGACAATGGTAATGTTGGCAACTAAAGTCCATTAGAGCCAGGGGGATCTACATCACTCTAGTTCTCTGTCAGGGTCTATACCAAATTATCCATGGTCTTAACACTTAGGTCATCATTCTCATCGAAAAAAAAATACATTTTCTTCATCTGGATGAGCTTAAATAATCTCAACTTTGAGACAAGAACTACTTTAAAGTAGATAACATTCTAGATCAGGGGTGGGCAAACTTTTTGACTCGAGGGCCACAATGGGTTCTTAAAGTGGACTGGAGGGCCGGAACAAAAGCATGGATGGAGTGGTTGTGTGAACTAATATAAATTCAAAGTAAACATCATTACATAAAAGGGTACGGTCTTTTTTTTTTTTAGTTTTATTCATTTCAAACGGGCCAGATCCGGCCCGCGGGCCGTAGTTTGCCCACGGCTGTTCTAGATTTTTCTAATAAAACCGCCTGACTTCTTATACTGTTGTTCAGAGCTAAAATAAAGCCACAGTCTTGGTTTAGTGTGCATTAGCCTGACCAGATCCAGAGCGTCCATGGCCACTGTAGCCATGGTGATTGATGAGATATATTGACAATTGAAGAGAAATAAGCAGAAGCGTCCAGGCTGATGTTAGAAGGTGAGATGTCACCAGGAGTAACCATGAAGGACTTGACTGGGTGTGAGCCTGGAGGGCATAGTTGGAAGAACCCCGAGAACTTTTTTCCTGCAGTTGAAGGTTGATTAGGTTTGCTCCCCAGGGCCCTAGAGCACACACTGGAAAGTACAAGAAGGAAGTTCCAAAGAACATTTTGGTTCAAAGCAACAAAGAACACAGTATAGTAGGGAGATGACACAAGCGGTACCTTCTCTAAACAGTGGGGGTGAGCAAGGGAACACTGACCATGAGCCCAGACATGCTGTTGTGGAGGGGACAAAGCATTTAATGAAAGATTGGGCTAGGGCAGTGGTCGGCAAACTCATTAGTCAACAGAGCCAAATATCAACAGTACAACGATTGAAATTTCTTTTGAGAGCCAAATTTTTTAAACTTAAACTATATAGATAGGTACATTGTTATTAACTTAATTAGGGTACTCCTAAGGCTTAGGAAGAGCCACACTCAAGGGGCCAAAGAGCCGCATGTGGCTCGTGAGCCGCAGTTTACCGACCACGGGGCTAGGGGATTCAAGAGCAGAACTGCTATGAAATTATTCACTACAGAGAAGGGTTGACAAGGTATATATGTTTGAGGAGTAAACTTACTCTATTGATTCCTGGAGACACATAATTAATATTAACGTCAGTAAATAAATGTGATTAAAATAGCTTTATCTAGATTTTAAAAAATCATTTGCTTATTGTGACTGGCTGCTTTTCAAGTAATTCCTATTTATGCTCTTTGAACACTGAGGAATAATTTCCTATACATTTTCTTCCTACCCTGAGATCTCATATATCAAGAAATCCCAAATTCTTTTAAACAGATAGGACTTTGATGTGAAGGCAGCCCTTGTAGGCATTTTGCTGTTTCCAGGAATGAGATGCTACGGCAGGGCTCCGGACTGATACAGAGCCGGCTTGTTTAGGTTACTTGAGATAAATGTAATTGTCTAGATTAATTTTAAGAGGGATAATGGACGTCATGCAGATTGTGATGGGGAGGAAGGACATGCGGTTGGTCTAATAATTGATCTGTTTGAGGAAATCTCTGTAGGGGACGTGGCTGGGACAGTCCACGCACTTGTATCAGCATCTCCTTGAGAGCTGCCAAGGGTTTCACAATCCCTGAGAGGCAACCAAAGGGCACGCAGTGCGAGCCTCCGGGTGCTGAGGTTTGCAACCAGCCTTTCCTGTGACTCACCCATGGAGGTGGCATCATTTTGTGCCTTTCTCTTAGCTCAGTCTTCCATATTTTACAAAAGCAAATGACAAGAAAATGCCTGTTTTATGATGAGTTCTCATAGCGAGCAGTCTGCCTTTTGATAGAGAGAGAAGTAGGAAGCTCAGGGTTCTTGAATTGTTTCAGTCTAAGGCAGCGGTTCTCAACCTGTGGGACGCCTAAGACCATCGGAAAACACATATATAATTACGTATTGTTTTTGCGATTAATCACTATGCTTTAATTATGTTCAATTTGTCACAATGAAATTGGGGGTCACCACAACATGAGGAACTGTATGAAAGGGTCGCGGCATTAGGAAGGTTGAGAACCACTAGTCTAAGGTGTGGCTACTGTGCTGCAGTTGAGGGGAAAGGTGAGTTGGCTCCATCTGAACAGCACGTTTTCTAGTGTCGTGGGAAAGGTGGGGAGTGATATTGTGGGATGGGAGGGGAGGAAGGTCTTGACCATCAGAACGAACTGGGATTTGTCCCATTGGGTCAGGAAAGGGGAGTGGAGTGAAATGTTCAAAGCCGACTGGAGAAAGGTTCCTCTGGACAATGATGCAGACGGTCAGGTTAAGAAAGAGTGATGTGCCTGGACTATACCATGAAGTAATGCTCCCCTTTGCAAAGACAGACATTGGCTCTGGGCATAAGCTCAGAGAGATGCTAGTGGATTCTTTTTTCCCAAGAGAGACGCAGCAGGACAAATATCACCTGGACTGCCAGAGCCTGTCCCGAGCCTGGGCTGCCCTTTGTGTGTGACAAAACTGAAGTTTGGGAGAGAGCCTGCTGCTAGGACAGGGGGCTCTAGTAGACCATTCTAGAATCCCCTAGCCCAATCTTTCATTAAGGACCCCTTTCCCCAAGGACCCTGACTGAGAGAGAGGGCATTCCTGATACATTGCCCAAGTGGGTGGGATCTCAGAGTCTGCAGCTCACCTTTCAAATGTGTTTTCTTGCTCGGTTGAAGCTTTTATCTTGAAGGCTATTAGGGATTTCACCACATGCTGCTTTGGCAATTAGTGCAGAATAAACTGGGGAAACTGCAGGGACTTTGCTGAGGAGACTTTAGCCTTTGCATTTACAGCACTTTTTAAAGTGAAATAATGACTGCGTTTAAATTGTACAGAGATATTATAAAAGGGGTGAATTTTCAAGCTGTTCTGAGGAGATGTATTACAGTAGAAGGAGAGGAGATGGAGTAGAGGAGAGGGGAGGAGAGGGAGGAGAGGAGAAGTGAGGAGAGGGAATAGGAGAAGGGAAGGGGTGGAGTAGAGGAGAAGGAGGGGATGGAGTAGGGAGAAGGGGGAAAGAAGGAGGAGAGGGGAGGAGGAGGGGAGGAGGAGGGAGGAGAGGAGAAGGGGAGGGGAGGGAGAAGAGGAGAAGGGAAAAACCTTACCAACCACCCTGCACCAGCCCTTCTTTATTCCGTTTGTAAAGCTATTGAGTTTAATTTTAAACATGCATGGTTTTTGTTAAATCCATTACAATGCTAGGTAGAGAGCTAAAAAGAAATTAATTGAGTCTTTGAATGTCAGAGACATTGTATTCTACTACAACCCATCATTTTGAAGAAAATATCCTGCTGGTTAACAGTTGAGAACATGCTCCGACCCCCGGGGAGGGATGTCCCTCTGCTCTGGGGACAGGAAGCAGTCAGAGAGCCAACCCCGCCGCACTCTCTGTCCCAGGCACAGGCAGCTGGGCTCTCAGGCTTGGCTCTGTTCCAACAGGCCATGTGGCCTGATAAGGGTAATTGATTTCCATTACGTTAATTAACAAAATTTAATTTTTTATCTAATGAGGACACTTCGGTGTGACATGGGTGGGTGGCAGGATGACAGGCGCTGGCCCCATAGTTAAAGGGAGAATGAGGATGAGGATGGCCTTGGGGACAACACAGAGGACCCTTAAGCCACTGAGTCATGAAGGACAGGTGACTGTTCGGGAGCATATTGCGCCTCCCTCTTGTAGGACTTTTTCCAACCCTCATTGGAGATGACCTGGAATTTGTGAGTCCTTTGTAAGGCTGAATTTCAGAAACCCCTCACTTCCTCTCTGGAGTCCTTAAGACTAAGGAGTCTCCACAGGAGCTCCTGGAGCCCCTCCCAGCTCCCCCAGTGGGAACTGGGGTTCTGGCTCCTCTTGATACCAAACTGCTTTCTCCTAAGCTGACAGGGTCTGGGGAGATGGCTCGTTCCACCCCAGGAGGCTTAAGGGGAGTCCTCAGTCTTTGCAAACACAGGGCAGGGGCCTGAGTTGCTTTCCACTTCAGACTGCCACCTCTTGTCCCTCCCTCTCCTCTACTCCATCCCCTCTCCTTCTCCTCTATTTCCATCCCCTCCTCTCCTCCCTCCCCTCCCCTTCTCCTCTACTCCCCAAGCCCTACAAGCTCCCCAGCCTCAGCCCCAGCTCCTCCTGCAGGCCACGTGCAGCCATCCCTGTTTATGTGTCTGGCCTCAGCAGGCAGCAGGAAGATTGGCTCCTCATCGGGCTGATCAATCTTTCTGCTGTTGAAGCCTCTGAATGAGTGGAAAGTGGTTTTCCCCGCTGTATGCACAGGTAGGAACAGAATGCCTTCAATTTCTGGGGCAGCCGCAGCCGCGCTCTATCAAGTTGTTGCATTGCATAACCATGAACGCGGGCCCAGCGTTTCAAATGCCGGTGGAGTGATCGCAAAGGCTTGCCTGTGTGATCTGTCTCAGCCTCGTTTGCCTGCGTCCTTCATGTCGAAAGCACAGCTATTTCCAGTGCATTTCTTCTCCTCTTCCCCCTGGGGGTCTTTGGAGTACCGAAGCCCCCGGGGATGGTTAAAAGGAGCATCTCAAACTGCGGTGATTAGATCTGATGCCTTAGGAAGCTGATGCCGCGCCCAGAGACTGCATGCGGAAGCCTCAGAGCTGTCTTCCTGCCTTCCCTAGACACACGTCTCACTCTTCTTAAACACAGTTCACACACTTCTTGTATGTTTTCCTCTGTGGGACCCAATAAAGAGTGCTGCTCCTTTGGCCCGATGGGATTAAGTCCTTGTTTTGAGGCATAGAAAGGCATTTTAAGGGAGGATAATTCCTCTTCCTCCCACAAAACGAAAGGACACAACCTGAGCCTGTCTACAAGCGAGGGTCCAGCCCAGCCTCTTTAGGGAACGCTCCACTGAGTGTTGCTTTCACCCTGACTCCACGGGTGGAGATAAAATAGCATTGCCCAAGGTCAACCGGAAGTTAGCTGTGGAGTAAGGCCTCCTGCACCTCTGTTCATGTCAAGGGGAGTCAGGTAGACAGAAACAGAAAGCAGCAAGTGGCTTATCTTGCCCAGTGTGCCATTTTACAGATGGGAAGGCAGAGGCCACAGAGATGAAGTCACTCTTTGAGGTCCCAGCTTTTGTTGGTCTTGACTTAGAATTAGATTCAGGGTCTGTTTGTATTTATGGATTAGAATCCACTCACGTGTTTCTTTAATCATTTTTGATTGACCATTTGTTGAGCCCCCTGATGTGCAGGCAGGCAGAGTTCTAGGTCCCGAGAATTAGAAAATGGTTTGAGAAGGTAGAACATCTGCCCTCACGGAGCTTACACTCGGCCATGTGTATGAGGGCATGTATGTAGGCAAACAAGTACATACACAGGGCTATGATGAAAACAGAGAGGGATACAAGGTGATAGGAGTGCCACTCTATAGGAAGTGTTCGGAAAAGATCTCATTGACCCTACATCCAGGAGAGACCTTAAGTATGTGAGGGAGCAGGGGTGGCCCTCTGAAAGGGAACCATTCTAGACAGGAGAAATACCAGTTGCAAAGGTCCTGAACTCATGATTTTTTTTTTTTTTTACCTTTGATCACAAAAATAGGTGTTTAGAATGTTTAAAATGTACATCTTTTCTTATACATACATTTAGGCCTTCCCTTCCCCCAAACACACACAAACTCTTAATTAGTGTCCTAGAGTGAGTGGTTTAACAGGAATCAACTGTTAAAAACAAACTAAGAGGGGGTGGAAATGTTCAGGATTGCCAACTCTTGATGGACCCATGTTGGAAGCAATCCTAGCGTCCACCAGGTAGTCAGTCATTCCTTCTTGTTCTACAGCTGGATTGGTGGAGGGCAAGGAGACGAAGAAGTGCATTTCTAGTAGCTGGAATCGGCCAGCCCCTCACTGTGCGCATCTGGATTGATGATGCTCATTGGGGCCTGGAAGTTGGTTCCCAGTTTCTGCTGCTCATCTCCCCAGAGATCAGTGCCAGCAGATAGGGGGCGATAAAGTCCGATTGTAGAGTAGAGAGTTCTCGGGGCCACACAGACAAAGGCAGCAATTTTAGGCAAACCTGGGTGTTCTTCAGGGTCAGAAAAGAAAATCCTTTTCTAGATGCAAATAGAACACCAGAGATTCTAGGGAAAGAGGGGCATGCGGTTTGACTCAGCTGTGAGTGGCATTCAGGCACGGGAGGACGGCCAGCCTGCTCATTTTCTCTCACAGAGATTTTCTAAGACTTGGGGTTGGAATGCTCTCAGCGGCCCCATCCTATGCTGATCTAATTCAGTTGGGCTTTTGTTATGTTCCTCATATTGGCAATATTCTACAAAGGCTACACAATAATATGGCAGTTTCCTCTCTTTGAACTGGCTCCTGGTCTCTCATAAGAAGACAGGGCATCATTCACAACAGGACCAGGCACACAGGGGCTGGGATTGTGTGCCACAGGGTCAAAGGAGATGAGGGTGGGCTTGGGTCTTCTAGAGGGCATTGGAGAACAGGCTGGACTCCAGCCAGTCCCTGAGGAATGGGTAAGAATCAAGTAAGGGGCCCTGGCTGGTGTGGCTCATTTGGTTGGGTGTTCTCCTGTGCACCGAAACGTTGCGGGTTTGATTCCTGGTCAGGACACAGGCTTGATTCCCAGTAGGGGGCATGCGAAAGGCAGCTGATTGATGTTTCACTCTCACATTGATGTCTCTCTCTCTTTCTTCCTCTCCCTTCATCTCTCTCTAAAATTCAATTTAAAAATCTTAAAAAAAAAGAATCAAATAAGGGGAAAACAAAGCATGCCAGGTAGAGAGAGAGAATTTGAGCAAGATTTGTTTTATAAGACAATGAAGAGGCTGGCCTCAATGAAAGGGAAGCTCTATTTGGCATGGAGGGAGCTGTGGGTGAAAAGTTTGGGTGGTTTGGAGAATCAGTGGTCTGGCCTCCATGCCCGGTAGAGTCTAGTGGGGAAGAGCATGGGCTATGGAATCAACCACCTGGTTTCACATCCTGGCTCCAATACTTAGCAGCTGTATGGCTTTGTCCTTCTCTATATCCTCTCTGAGAATCGGTTTTGTTAAAAATTGTTTTAAAATTTAAAAATGTAATGGCACCTAATTTAGAAGGCTGCCGTGGGAATTAAAGTAATATATGTAAAGTTATAAGACAACGTCTAGCATATGGTAAGTACTCAATAGTCATTTATATTAATAGTAAAATCACCTTTGCAAGGGCCTCACAGATAGTTGAGTACAGTTGTAAGCTCATAGAGGAGAAGAGGAAAATGTAATTATGGAGAGAGCAACCTCACACAGGACAGTGATGATGGGAAAGGCAGATGTACACATTGAGGGTGTCAGCAGCAGGGCAGTGCGGCGGGGGCGGCAAGAACAAGGAGGAAGAGGGAAATCTAGACTTATTTGGGAAAGGGATTGACAACCCCTCTTTTGAAAAAAGTCACCTCCTTAAACACCCCAGCTTTAAGACTCACATAGAGGAAGCCAGAGAGAGAGATGATGGGGAGACGGCCAAGGATACCAGCATCCCTCACACTGCTGGCCAGCCCAGGTTCCCATGCAGGAACCGAGCCTTCCCCAGCAGGACCACTTCTTTCCAGAGCGATTTCTATCAACCCAAAGATCACAGGATGGGTCGGGAGGAGGAGGTTCCCATTTTCCCTTCTCACAGGCCAGAATTCGGACCTTCCTGAGCTTCTGTTCATTGTTCTGACACCATCTTACTGATTTTAGGCCTAACTCTTAGCGAGGGGCTAATATCACCTGAGATATTTTTTCTTTTCTGAAGTTCTGCACAGAACATTCTGTTAGCATGTTGGCAGGTGTTTAACATGTTGACTAGCCTGAGGGCGGGGGAAGGGTGTCACTGTTGGCTCCCTTTATGGAGAACGTCGAATCAGAGTTCCGGAATTGGGACAGCAGGAGAGCCCACACACTGGCCAACCCCTCCCCCAACACCGATTCCCTCTCATCTCTAGCACAGTACCCCAGGCAATCATAGCACCAACCCTGCCCCAGCGGGCATCACCCGGTTGGATTAGTCATGAGAGTGACTCTTAGCAGGAAAGCTGGTGGGGGAGGGACAGCTGTGCTGTGTTCCATGTCACCTCTGATTAGAATTAAGTGTCTGAAGACCTGTGAAATGCAGCTCTCACGGGCTATCCTCTAAACCAGTGGTTCTCAACCTTCCTACTGCCAAGACCCTTTCATACAGTTCCTCATGTTGTGGTGACCCCAGTCATAGCACCAACCCTGCCCCAGCGGACATCGCCTGGTTGGGTTAGTCATGAGGGTGACTCTTAGCAGGAAAGCTGATGGGGGGAGGGGCAGCTGTGCTGTGTTCCATGTCACCTCTGATTTGAATTAAGTGTCTGAAGACCTGTGAAATGCAGCTCTCACGGGCTGTCCTCTAAACAGTTACATTCCACGAAAGAAACAAGCCCCCTGCCCACTGGCAGTCATCTTCTGATTTTGTAGAAGCAGCAGCTAAGCCGATGGGAAGGGGGGAACGCAACCAGGCCAACTTCCGCATAACCGCGGAGTTAGCAGCTTCAGAACCCACATGGTCCTTGTTCTCTTGCCCAGCACAGGTGGGCGGCTGAGGCCTCAGCGGGCAGCAGGGCCTGGCAAGGAGCTGGGGAGACAGAGCATGCGCCAGACATCTGGGGGTTTGGAAATGCTCAGTGGGGAAGAATCTGTGGGACCTTGCATTTTCGGAAGAAAGC
The DNA here is from genome assembly GCF_000412655.1 of Myotis brandtii. Taxonomy (NCBI): domain Eukaryota; kingdom Metazoa; phylum Chordata; class Mammalia; order Chiroptera; family Vespertilionidae; genus Myotis; species Myotis brandtii. Next base: position 77,907 of record NW_005371354.1, read on the forward strand.
CTTGATATTTTTTATCATCTTATGTTGACTTCACATCTTCCACTCCTTTTTTAAAATATATTTTTATTGATTTCAGAGAGGAAGGGAGAGGGAGAGAGACAGAAACATCAACGATGAGAGAAAATCATTGATTGGCTGCCTCCTGCACGCCCCACACTGGGGATTGACGCAATCCGGCATGTGCCTGACTTTGAATGGAACCGAGACCTCCTAGTTCATAGGTTGACAGTCAACCACTGAGCTACACCGGCTGGGCGCATCTTCACTGTTTATTTAAGCTCAGTGTTTGCACAATTCTAAAGCAACTTTTGGGATCTCTGTGAGTCACGTTTGCCCTGGGTTGAAACCTGGCCCGGGTGTCCTTTCTTGAGTCCTATTCAGAGGCCCTTTCCCATGGCGTTTCTGATGAACTGCTCTAAAGGTGGCTGGGGGAGGTGAAGTGTGGGAATTGACGGAAATGAGAGCTCGATTCTTTTACTCAGAAGTCAATTGACTCTGGAGTGTGTAAGCCTTCTTCCCGAAGCAGATAAAGGCACTAAAGTGGTTGCTGATTTCCCCAAATAGCTCAGGAATCCACGTGTGTTACAAGCAGAGGGCAACCAAGCTTTCCATCCTGTTGTCGCCGTGGCCACGGGGGTGGACCTCACAGCCTCCTGCATGAGTCCACGGTTCCCCGGGCAACTGGGCTATTGTTTCTGGTGCCCAGAAGACCAGGCATCATTTGAGTGGATGTTTAGCAGTAGCAGCAAGGCAGGTAGGTACTCAGAAACCCAGGAAGTCTGTGTTCCTTAGGCACAGGGAGGCCTGCACAGGTGACAGGTGTATAGCAAAGCTCACGGAACGCTGCCTGACTCCTTGGCACCCGTTGCTTTGGGAAAAGCAAAAGAGTGCCTAACATGTTATGTCTTGCTCTTCATATCTAAATAGGATCTTCTTGCCACAACTATTTCCACTGTCATAAAATGTCTTTCCAAGGCATGACTGTGTGTGTGTGTGTGTGTGTGTGTGTGTGTTTCTCTTTTGCCTCTAAGATGCTTTGCCTCATGTTAGGTAATTCTTCATTATACATTCATTTGGTTCTCTGCTGCCCTTGCAAGTTTAACAACCTCCGAAATTGGATGCTTCTCACTGGTTCTATAATGAAGTAGCAATTTGTCTCCAGATCCAAAGCCAGGTGTAGCTATGCTAATTTGAAGCCTCGCCTCGCCCAGGAGCATCAGAAGAATGTTAAAGATCCCTGGCTGTAGGAAACCCTTGGATATAACAAAGGGGGAGGCCTTTATTCCTTTTAATAGCATATGGAGGTGTGAGGATGCAAGGAAGGAGAGATGCTGAGAGCAAGGATGTTCACTAAAATTAGAACCCCCGGCAGCAAGAACGGCCCACCTTTCCTGCCATCTCCTGCCTCTCCCTCCAAATAAAATGCTAAATTGAGGCTGGGAAACAAACAGCTTTTCTTTTAAGTAGCTGTCTACTGCGTTTTTACTGTTTCGGGCCCTGGGAATTTTCTATGTCTATGGTTTCATTTAAATCACCCAATCCTGTGAGAGAGATTCTATATCGACTCCTATCTTAAAAGCAATGATGCTACATCTTAGAGACATTAACTGCCTGTCCAGGACCATACAGTTGGTTGGTGTACGATGTTTAACCTCCATTTGCCTGATCCCATATGCTATGCTCTTAGCAGCTAGATCCTACTATCTGAGTTTGTCTTTTTTTTCTTTCATAACAGAAAGAATTAAAAATTCTGTGAGACCTGCCCAGTCGGCATGGCTCAGTGGTTGAGTGTCACCTATGAGCCAGAAGGTCATGGTTCGATTCCTGGTCAGGGGACATGCCTGGGTTGTGGGCTTGATCCCCAGTGTGGGGCATGAAGGAGGCAGCTGATGGGTGATTCTCAGCATTGATATTTCTATCTCTTTCCTTCTTCTAAAGAGACTTAGAGCTTTGGCAAGAATTCACTTAAGGGCCTCCACATCTTCATGGCAGAGGGTTTGTCGAGGCCTCTCCTCAGGGGTTTGGGGTGGCCTTTGTGGGGCCGGGGAGGAAGCAGTAAGACCAGAGCTACTGCTCATGTAGCCGACTCTCTGCGCTTCCCTCCTGCCAGGCTCCAAGGGAGCAGGGCTCACTCTGTTTATCCTGAATCCTCACATCTGAAAATACCTGGTGAAACTCTTTAATGAAAAATTACTACTATGATAGTGCTTTTGTTGGCCCTCAATTAAGAATATATTTATTGATTTTAGAAAGAGAGAGAAACATCAATTGGTTGTCTCCCCCATGTGCCCCGACCAGGGATCATACCTGCAACCCAGCAATGTACTCTGACTGGGAATCGAACCTGCAACCTTTTGGTGTATCAGATGACGCTCCAACCAACTGAGCCACCCAGCCAGGGCTATGACCATGCTTTTTATGAGTTATTATAAATATAAATTAAATATAGAAAAAAAAATCCAGCAATAAGGAAACAAAGGGAAGATTTTATATGTAGATGTGGGTAACAAGTAGAAAGAGAAATGGGGATTCTTTACAACTGCCAAAACTGCAAAAATAAATGAAGTAGAATTTAAAAATAATGGAACTCAAGTCACAATAGAGATAAAAGAGTTACAAAATAATATATAATACATGAGATTTGAAAGTAAACGATAAAAAGGCTTTAAAAGCCAATGAAGTACAAGAGTGAAAAGATTCAGACAAAAGGTTAAATCCATAACATAAGAAGTTAAAAACGGAGAAGTATATAGAATTAAGAAGAATTAACTAAGGGAAAAATAAAATTTAAAAAATTAATTATAGTAAATGATTGTGGCACTTTTTAAAAAGCCATAGTTGTTTTGTTTCTGGTTTTTATGATTAAGGAAATAAGCTAGTGGTACTTGAAAATTACAGAGAATGAGAAGGAAAAAAGCGAACCCCAGTTTGAAGTGGGCATGCGGTACAGGGTATGCGTCAGGCCTTGGGTAGCCCATTCCTGAGTGGAGTCCTCTGGGAAGGGCAGCCTCCCTCGTGTTGGGGCCCAGGAGGGAGGTGGGCCCCGGTCTCCCACGTGCCTGTCTGCAGTGGCAGTGGCCTGCTTGGTGGCATTTATCTTCCACAGCCCTATTGACAGGCTCTGAGATGGGGGACCCTGGTCAGGTGGGTCAAGCCAGAGCCCACAGCCGGTTTTCTGTGTGTGGAATTTATGGGCTCACCTGGGTGCAATGAGGTAAGTGAGGTGTCAGGAGTTCTGATCCACGACCCCAGCGCTCACTGAGTCTGTCCACTTTCCTGTCTTGCTCATTCTAGAAACTTCTGTAGGAACAACGCAACCTCTGGGCTCCTGAGTGACCAGATCCCCTTTCTCTTTCTTTTTTATTCTTGGATCCTCATGTGATCTGCACCAATTGCCATAAAAAGCAGGTAGAGAAAAAGCCTTTGTACTAATTTGGACTTGGGTTTAAATCCCAGCTTTGTTGATTACTAGCTGGGTGACTTTGAAACAATTTTATTAACTTCTTGGAACTTCAGTTACCTCATTTTTTTAAGAGAGGGAGAATAAAATCAATCTACCTCTCTTAATTATGCAAGTAAAATATTTTCTAGATTGGGAGCTAGTTAAGGCCATGATCCATTTCTTATTTGCTTTTTTATCCTCAATACTTGGTAGACTGCCCAGTATGCGTTAAGTGTTCGATGGCAGTCTAATGATAAAAGCTCGTATTTTTAGTACCGCGTGGCAGTAGGTCCTCGATTAATGTGGTTTATTCCACGTGGTTTCTTTACAAAGTTGATGAGATGCCATGGGAACGTAAATCTTGTTTATAGCAATTAGTCCATGGTGAAATTGGTTTGGTATACGTTGTTTTGCTTCAAGTCACAGAACCTGTCTACCATATGAAGTGAGCATGTGCTGTTCTATGCACCAGGAATGATGCTACAAATTTCACTTTGATGATATGAATTAATCTTTATAAAAATGCGTACACATGCATGTGCACATTAAGTTTGCCATATCATTAACTCATTTCACAGAGTAGACTTAGAAATTAAGTAACTTGCCTAAGGTCACCTTAGCTAGTTTTGAGTTTTAAACCATCAGCTGATGAGTGTCCAGGCTTAGCAAGCGTGGGAGGTAAGACAGGTCAGGAGGAAATGGCAGGGCAGCTAGAACAGCCAGCCCACTGGCCTACACAGTGCTCCCCAGGCTTTGCCCCCAGTTCCTCAACTTGACTCCCAGGCTTAGAAATTAAGTAACTTGCCTAAGGTGACCTTAGCTAGTTTTGAGTTTTAAACCATCAGCTGATGAGTGTCCAGGCTTAGCAAGCGTGGGAGGTAAGACAGGTCAGGAGGAAATGGCAGGGCAGCTAGAACAGCCAGCCCACTGGCCTACACAGTGCTCCCCAGGCTTTGCCCCCAGTTCCTCAACTTGACTCCCAGGCACTCGTGGTTAAACCCCCACCCACCCCAGACAGTGAGCATTGCAGTGTGAGCCCCGTGCTGGTTTGATCAGAATCCAGGTGCACGCCCTTGCCCGTCTTAGGGAGATTCAACTGTGTTTGGCCTCAAAGTAGAGTTCAGGGGTCTTGTTCCCTCCACTCTCCCCTATTCTACTGGCCGGTATTGAATGGCCATGCTCTCTTTGCCTCTCAAGGAGCTTCAGTGCTTCTCAGAGACCTCTGCAACTCAGGTCTCTAGAATTCCCCATGCCCACTTGGCCTGAAGGAGACGCTAGGTGATGAGCTGGCTGAGAGAGTTAGAAGCGAAAATGAGTACAAGCTAAGGAGATGGGAGGAAGGCTGTGCATAGTGGCTGAGTTATCAGAGCTTGAGAACGCCTGTCTTAGGGAAGCAGATGCTAGCCCGGTGTTTTTCTCACCTCTCTGTTCGAGTCTGACCCTGGAGAATGACTTTGAGCTGTCCCTGCACCAGATAGAAACATAGGGCCATTCTTTCCCTGTAGTTAACATATGTTAAAACATAACCTCAGACTCTTCTAATACATTTCGGGAGTTAGGAAAGCAAAACACTTTCCATCCTTCCGCTTGGCAACACACACACGCACACACACACACACAAACACGCATGCACACAGACACCATCTTCTCTTCCTGTTTCCCACACAAAGGTGGGACAAATCAGGTGGAATAAATTATCTTGGTTGTTTTTTTTTAAAATATGTTTTTATTGATTTTTAGAGAGAGAGGAAGGGAGAGGGATAGAGAGATAGAAACATCGATGAGGGAGAAACATCACCGATCGGCTGCCTCCTGCACGCAGCCCTACACTGGGGATTGAGCCTGCAACCCAGGCATATGCCCTGACTGGGAGTCGAACCCATGATGTCTTGGTTCCTGGGCTGATGCTCAACCACTGAGCCATGCCGGCCGGGCTATCTTGATTGTTCTTGGAGGGGGAAAAGGATTTAGTTATAAAGTGACAAGAAAATAAAGTAAGAAAAACAGGTCCAGACTGCACCCCATTTTGCTGAGGAAAATGGGACGAGATGAGCAAGAAATGAGGCTTAATTTTAATGAAGGGAAATTCGCTCCTAAGTACAGAGATTGCAGGAAGTGGGAGTACATGAGCTTCAGAGAGAAGCAGGGCCTTGCGTTCTATTGTGATGGACAAGATTGTGTTCTTTAAGAAACAGCCTAAGCTCACAAAAGACTAAAAAGCAGAAAAATGCTGGATAGAGAGGACAAAACGGAACAGACGTCTGCAATGCCGGTAGGGAGGGACCCGCTGCTTCCCAGCTGAGTTCTGTGGAGGCCGATTAAGGACATGCCTTTCTCGCTCTGAAATTCCTATTTTTCTTCCACATGCGCACTTAGAACATGTAAAAGATGCTGCACATTTTGGTTGAGGAATTATCTCTCTTCCCTAGAGTAGCTTGGTCAGATTTCCCAATCAGGGGTCAGGGGTTTCTGGGACATAGTAACAACCTCACTCCTGGCTGGGTGCCCCCTGCTCGCTAAGGGTTCTGAGTGGTTCCTTCTAGAATCGCTTTTTCCCTTCCCAGCCCTAGTGTTTCATACGGGTCCCAAACTCCTCATTTTCTTGGAAGTTCTAGACACCTGTACACAGAAAGGTTTGTCTTCATCTTGATTCCAGCTTCAGTCGTAGATAATTAATTTTTCACTTAGCTGAGCAAAGGCACCATGAGGGTAATTACAGTGGGGGCATGCCCTGCCTCGATTCTTAGCTTCTTTATTTTATTTTTTCGTCATTTTCCCAGAAATGGCTGGCACCTTGGACTTGAGCAATATGGAGGCCATCTCTTTAGATTGTGGAACAGGCAGGGATCAGACAGCAATTACAGTAAAGAGAGAGAGAGAGAGAGAGAGGGAGATAAAAACATCCTCTTCAAATATTCAGGGAGAGCCACAAAATGCTGAAGTAAATCCTTATCAGGAATTTTAATGAGCAAAATAAAATATGAAATCTGTGTGATTAAAATCAAATCTTCCCCCTTCTGTTCAGCTAGAGCCGCTGCCAAAGGCAGGCACGAGGCGGGCGCGGGAGGCCTTTTGAGTTTAATTACTGCCGGGCTTTTTCTCAGTTCTGAGCCCTCTCCCAGGCCCCCACAGGGGTAGTGAAGAACTCGAGAGAACAAATAAACTCCCTTCTGAGTGGTTGAGAACCTTGGACAACAAACAGTAAACATTTTAACTGAATTAGAGAAATCCAGGCCAGTTTGGCTTACAATTTGTGGCCCTGTTGGAGTGGAGGGATAAGTGAAGTTTGAGGGAAGCTGGGAGGGTAGGCCATGGACCACTGTCTACCATTCCAGGACCACCCCTCAGTGGTCACTCAATTCTCTTTGTTTTGTCTCCTCCTTTAATTCCCCCCACTGCCTCCATATGTATCTCAAACAGCCAAGCTCAGGAGATGGATAGGAGAAGGATCTATCCTCTATAATAAAAGGGTAAATGCCAATTGTCCCCACAACCAGGAGTTCGGCCAGAGTTCCACCAGGGGACAGGGCCTGTCTGCCAACCACCTGGGGCCCTCCCCCCGGCTGGCCCAGCCCTGATGGGGGGTGGGGGGGGGGCTGAACCCCAGCCCGCCTGTGCACAAATTTGTGCACCAAACCTCTAGTTAATAATAAGCCAGCCTGGCATCTCTCATGCCTAGTGGCCTGGTTGATGCCTTGGCCCATTTGGAGAAGAGGTGAGTTCTATCTGCTCATCACCTGAAAGCTGGGTGCTCTCTGAACAGCAGCAGCAGCAGCGGTACCCAAAGGCATTGTGCTCAACCCCAGAGCGTCTTCCCCATTATTGCTTGTAATAGTATCTCTTATTGGGGTGCCTTGGGGGTTGCATGTTATGCCATGTCCGACTTTTTAGCTCAGAGCATATTATATTTACATTCAGATTTGTTTTTTCCCTAGCAGTCATTTCATCACCTTTGTCCATTGTGAGGAGCAAGGGTGTCTTGCGTCAGCATTCAATTTGAATAGAACACGAGCGGGGCCATGGAGACCTTCTAGAAATCCAATCTTCTGTTCCTCAGATGAGGAGGTGATAATTGATATTCTGCCACCAGATACCCCTATGGGGACTGTGAAACTGGCACATGCATTTCCCAGGCTGCTCTGTTGTGAGGAGATTGGGCAGGCGGGCCCACAGGTCTCCATGTCTCTGTCCTCAGGTGTCTGATGTGCTATTGGGATCTTTATCATCCCTGCTGTTTAGTTCAACCCATGCCATGTGCCCTAAAAGTAAGCTTTTTAGCAACCTGCTATTTAATTGAATGTGTATTACTATTAATTGAATTTGTATATAGCAGGTCTTGTGCAAATAGTTGTTAAATAATACACCATTCATAATTGCTCAATTGCTTATTCTTTAAGCAAATATTTGTTGAGCAGGTATTACGTGTTTGGCCTGTGCTCATCTCAGGAATAAAGTAGAGGGCTGGTGGGGAGAGGACAGCATGGGCTAAATCCAGTGGTTCTCAACCTGTGGGTCGCGACCCCTTTGGCGGTCAAATGACACTTTCACAAGGGTCGCCTAAGACCATCCTGCATATCAGATATTTACATCACGATTCATAACAGTAGCAAAGTTACAGTTATGAAGTAGCAACGAAAATAATTTTATGGTTGGGTCACAACATGAGGAACTATATTTAAAGGGCCAGGAGGTTGAGAACCACTGGGCTAAATCGGTGGCAGGGAAGTAAAGAAACAAAGAAACGTTGGACGTATCTGAGAAGCGTTGTGGAAATAAAGCCAGGAGCACTGGTAGGCAGGTTGGATGAGGGAAGTGGGAAGTTAAGGATGACTCCTAACTTGACTGGTTTTAGCAATCGGGTCAAAGGTGGCACCTACTGACATCCCTAATAGGTCTGTGACAGACTGAGCTAGGATTCTTCTCAAGCACTTAAGCAGCTGACATTTAAAAAAAAAATCTAATTATTAATCTGGCAGCTTAGCCAGCACCTATCAAAATTAACTGGTACGATTTACATTAAAAAACAATACAACTCCATGGGACCTAACCCAGTCTTATTGAATCGGGTTATTTGGATGGTGAAACCTAAGCATCTGTGTTTGAAAAAGATCTCCAGATACATTTTTGCATGTCCCTGACTTACAAAACACTGCCGAAAAGCATCGTTGTATATAAATGTGGGTATTGAGTGTGTGTATGTATGGGCGTGTGTCTGTATAACCCACTATGATATATTTTGAATCTCAAGCGGAGCTCTCCAGTGCTTGCCTTTAGCTCTTCTCTGCCCAATTACCGTTGATCAGTTGCTGTTTAGAAAATGAAGACTGATTTTAACATTGGCCTGAATGGAGCTTAAATAAATGGACAAATATGCAAAGTGAGGAAGGCCATCTGAGGCATCCTATGGCCATCAGCCCCCTTACATAATTTTGAAACATTGTCTCTTCATCTCATTGTTTTAAACTAGCATCTGCCTTTCATGCGAATACATAAAAATGGGTGGTATGTGTTAATATAAAGCCACACATATAATCTTTAGTATTTTCTCAGCAGAAGCCTTCTCGTCAGTGCTTCAGTTTTTGACTCTGCAGCTTCTAACCGCCATCCTCCTTGAGTTTTGCACTCAAATGCAGTGATCAGAAATACTCACTCTTACTCATGTGTTTAAAATCGTCGCACAGGTATTTTCCATAGTAGCCACCCCCCTGAGTCCATGGGCAAAACCAGTTTCTGTTCACTGACTGGTACTTGGTACATGTGCCTATTCATATAGATTTCAACTAACTTAGGGTCCGTAGTTAATCTTCATGAATATAAAGTAATAAGACAAATGAGCACACACTGCACAGGAAACAGTGTTGAGAAGCCTGATTTTATGCCTTTGACGTAGGCACACTGCAAGATCATACACTGTCCAGAGCGGCTCATACTGTGGAAATCACACACACACACACACACACACACACACAGCTGCACAGGAATCAGTGTTGAGAAGCCTGATTTTATGCCTTTGACGTAGCCACACTGCAAGATCATACACTGTCCAGAGTGGCTCATACTGTGGCTCTCTCTCTCTCTCTCTCTCTCTCTCTCTCTCTCTCTCTCTCTCACTCACACACACACACACAGGGGCATCTGCTCTCCCAGCCTCAGATGTGCCCACAGTCTGATACAATCTCTCTGCCGAATACTCCACCCAAACCAACGGTGAACACAGAGTCGATGCTCGTTGGTGGAGCTGCTGAAAACCTCCGTGGAAACGGGAGCTTGGAAGCTGCCTGCCCTCATCCATGCAGCACTTCCTACTGCGATGGTTGTCGGAGTCCGGGGCACCATCCATCTCCCGGGCACTGCACCTTCATTCCAGGGCCGGGCGTCATTAGGGAATGGGCAGACAGTGAATTAGTTATGTTTTGTTTTTTTTATGAAACATTTCCTCATCCCAGTCCCGAGCCAGCCTGGTGTGGCTGACCTTGCATTCTGGGCAGACTGATGGGCCCCATACATCAGTGGCCTTTGCAAGCTTTCCATGGAGCAGAAACGCTGGGAGCGAGAAGGGACCAGCGACAGCATCCGATTCTACATTGTGAAGCGACCCATGCCATTCATTGACACACTGGCCAAGCTAGCTGGTTATTTTCCAGGGAAGAGCACCCTTTGAAGAGTTTTTTTTATTTTAAAATAAATAAATATTTCATGAACAAAAGTATAAGATATTAGCATTCTGGAGTGGATGATAGTACATAACTTTTTAATTGATGATGGAGGAAGTTGATGACAAGAACTAACATTTATTAGATGTTTAGTATGTGCTC
>NW_005371354.1:88948-101013 GCF_000412655.1 Myotis brandtii
TTATTATCAATGGGGAAACCACATTAATTAGAAGCTGATTTGAGAAAAGTTCTGTGCTTCATTTTTCTAATTTTTAAATGGGATAATTGTGATTTTTGCCTTAGAGGATAGGTTGCTAAAATGAAAGGATGTAACTTGGTATAAAGCACTTAGGACAGAGCACAAAATAGGGGCTCAATAAGATCAGCTATCATAGTACCCTCCTCTTCATCCTCCTTTTTCTCTTCTTCTTCCTCCATCTATTGGCTTATCTCTGAGTTCTAAGGTGATTCCACTGAGATATTATTTATATATGTCCTAATAATCATGAGGACCATTGAGGCATTTAGTTTAACCCCTTCCCCCAAGATTATTTGAGAACAGAGAAAGTGAATGTAAAAAAGTAAAATCACTTGGTCAGGTAATGTGGAACTGTCTGTTGACATGGGGTCTCTAATGATCTTGTTGAATATTGTTTTCACTTTAGAATAAATGGAAATAATGTTACACTTCTACTTTATAGAGTTTACTACAGTAGAAATGAAATAAGAAGAAAAAATCCCAGTTTTGCTTAAATGAAAATACTAAGAATTTCAGGACTCGTTATTTGTAATTGAGTGATCCTTCCTCTCTCTCTCTCTCTCACTCTCTCTCTCTCAGGTAATTAGAGGATCCACAAAATAAGAAATAAGTGTTGGAGTCATGCAGGTTGCTGGTGATGTTTTAGTTTATGGGTCATTTTCCCTTTTGGGAGGTCCCAGCGGGGTTGCCATTAAGTGCAATAAGTTCCAAGTGCTCTGAGCAGAGAATTCCACCCGCACTTTCAGGGGCCAGAAGAAGCCTCTTACTGCTGTAGGGGGGGGCACCTGGGGGGCCTGTGTGCTGTGCTGTGTGAGGTCAGTGCTGAGCGGGTGCTGGTGAGAAAGGAGGCTGTGAGTTTCCATTGCCCTGCCTCTCACCTGGGTTCGCGAGGACCTGGGCTGCGTGAATGTGTTGACTTGGCAGCATGATGTTGCCATGAATTTGAAAGTGAAGGCACCTAAAAGGACAGACTCTGGTGACTGTGCTAGGTTAAGATGATCAGGTCTGAAGTCAAGAGGTCTCAAGCGTGTGAGGCTGTGGGCAGGGCACGTTTGAATATCTATCCACATCAGATTGAGCTTGGCTGTCTAGTCTGGCTGATGGACTGGAGCTGGTGCAACAAGGTGGCTGTGTTCATAACTGCACTGGGGGGCCGAACAGAGAAGATGTGTGTGTTCTGGTGCAATGGGGGTTCTCATAAAACAGCTAGTGAGCCCCAGCCGGTTTGGCTCAGTGGATAGAATGTTGGCTTGAAGACTGAAGGGTCACAGGTTTGATTCTGGTCAAGAGCACATGCCCAGGTTGCGGGCTCAATTCCCAATAGGGGGCGTGCAGGAGGCAGCCGGTCCATGATTCTCTCTCATCATTGATGTTTCTATCCCTTTCTCTCTGAAATCAATAAAACTATATTTAAAAAACAAACAACAGCTGGTGTGAAACACCATGTGGGGCTGATGACCACTGTGACATGTAGACTGTTTCCCTGAGGTTTTGTCCATTGAGAAATAGCCCTTCCTCTCTGTTCTTCAGTTTCCTCATCTATAAATGGAAATAATAATAATAATAACAAGAAAATGACTTTATAGGGTAGTGCCTAAGCTTCAATAGATATAAAGTGATTGGAAATAAGCCTGATAATAGACATGCAATAAGCCAGAGTGATTGTTATTCTAACAAAAAGTTACAGAACTGCCTGATATCATCATACGCTTAAGATTTTAAGCTAACAACCAGCACTGGCATACTTATGCACACAAAAGAGAAGATTCCAAAACAGAATTTGGATGTTCTGCTGGAAGCTGATCATGTGGGTGTATAACAAAGAAGACTGTGTGGGTAAGTCACCATCCCGTTCGCTGTGATGTGGGGCGTGGTCACGTTGCGGCAACAGGCAGGGCACGACAGCATGTGCTGGATGAACACTCCAGGGGCGAGCTCCATGATGCTCCTCCCCAGAGCCACTGCCAGGACGCTAATTACTGCTTCTCCCAATGACAAATAAAGGCAGTTGAGACTGAACAATGCCTGGAATAAAAGCTTTCTGTATCTTAGCAAGCAGGTCCGCAGAAAAGAAAATGCACGTGCCATTTCTTGCTTTTGAGTCAAGGTTAACAAACAAGGTTTGCAAAAATAGTACATCAAAAATAAGTCTAAACTCATGCATTTTGTGGGTCAGGAGAGTGGGGAATGCATGACATTCCATTCACTTTACAATATACAGGATTTCAAATTTTAAAGCAGCTTGCCTTGGGGTGTCTTAGCATGCGGTAGATTCATTGGAAGTATTTTTTCCTTCTTAGAGAATCACCAACTAATAGTGTATTGATAAACAATGACATTTTAGGTTTGAATTAAATCTAGTAATGAACTAAATTGGGGGAAGAGCCATTGGACATTGAAAAAAAGTTAATGTGGGGCTTGGTGATGAAATGATCATTTCATTCATGCATTATGGTTTACCAGTACTGAATAGTCTCACATTTGCAACACATACGCATACATGTATACTCTGTTCCATGCCTACACGGGATAATATAAACAAGAACAAAAAGCTGGCTATTTAAGACCAAGGATTAAACATCCTAAAACACAGCTTCTCACTCCTAGTCTGATATCCCTGATCCAAATGGAAAGCGCATTGTCTGTGTGTACCCTTTCTGTGCACATGGAAATTGCTCATGCTTAAGTCTTCATGGGACTCTCAGGAGGCCCTGGTTGCCTCTCTGCCAGCATCTCGCCCCCCCCCCCTTTTCTGCCCCAGCCTCCATGGACTTCTTGCCCCTGTCCCAGCCCACAACATGACACGTGTTCCTGCCCCACAAACGTTGCCTGAAAAGCTCTTCCCCGGACAACCAAGTTTTCACTCTCTCCCTGTACTTCCTTCCACCACCCCTCCCTCTGCTGCCAAATTTCCCCACTTAGCATTTATTGCTTTTCTGGAACACTAAATTACTCCTCTCATCAATAGCCCCGATTCGATGAGGCCTCGGACAAAAGCAAGACATTTTGAATATTTTGTTCCTGCTTTTTTCCCCCGAAGCCTGGGACAGTCCCTGCCACAGAGTGGAAATTCAATACGTATTTGTTGGATTAGTTCACTGATGATGAAGATATTGATTCTGTGGCTGTTTATAATGTAGAGAAAGGCAAGGAGATCTATGCAGTGGTTTTGAAGTTTCTGCTTTAGCCATGGCCTCCGATATGAAGTTCACTTTGCGGTGACTTTGGAAAGAAAGAGGTGTCCCCGGTTCAGGGTGGGTGGGGTTTGCCCAAGCATCAGCGGGCAGATACCCCGCCGTGTCCATCCCAAAAGTGAGGAGGCCTTTCCGCGGACCCCGCTCTTTCACAAGCAGATGAGCTTAACAGCATCCAAGTTAATGTAATATCGTAAGAGTAATATGTCCAATGCTGACTGAGCCAATTGACTTTTATTGCCATTAGATTCCACTTTAGAAACTGCACAGGCATTAAGCTTCATCATTTAAAAGAGGAAAGGTAGATGCATGGTTTTTCCGGACTTTTTTGAAACCCTTCATTTTTTTTTAAGGCTAAAAAATACTTAGTTGGAACAGTGCTAAAAAATGGAGACAGGCATAGAATTTATTTTTAATAAACTTGCAAGTTTCCCCACTTTGCCTTATTCAGCCGGTTTTTACTTGGTTTAGTTTTTAGTTCTATAGACTACCCAACGCACATGGTGTCTCTTTAAACACACACACACGCGCACACACACACACACGCTGAGGTGTGGGTTTCAAGGTCCCATCATGTTTAGCAAATACTTCAGATGCAACGATATGTTCATCTGTCACACCGATTGCCAAGATTCCAGCAAGACGACAAACGTTGTTTGAGAAATTGCAGCCCAGGCTACATCTGCAGTGATGAACGGACGCCTGTTAATTTCTGTGGTCACGTCCATCACCGGGGAGCCCTGGACTCTCAGGGCATCAGCATCGCCACTGCCGGCCCAGCGGGCTCTGTGGTAGCGAGAGGAGCCAGTGGGGCTGTAGGAGTAGCCGCAAGGCTCGGCGCTCCTTGGCTAAGACGCTGTAACTATTGAACATGAAGGAGGATGCAGGTTTCAGGTGAAATGGTAGCAGCATGAGGATTTTCTTTCTTCTTCTTCTTCTTTTTTTTGCTTAATGTGAAAGGCAGCGGGAAGCAGCAGCAGAGGAAGGCTTTTGCTGCAGATATATAGTGCTATTCACTGCTTAATGAATAGTATGTGGAAGCCAGCCCGCGTTTCTGGAACAACAAAAAATCAATTGAGGTTTCAAGGTTTTCTTATAAGCACCTGGGGGAGAAAAATTACAGTTGGCCTCAAGTTTTGGATTGTTTCATTTTGGCCCAAAGTTGGGGGGTGGGGTTACTGTTTATAAGATAGTTTGTTGAATTCAGTTAATTTTTGGAGAAGTGTGAGTTAAAGTGTCTTATTGTGGCTGAAGTCATATGCTGGTAGCACATAAGCAATGGACTTCCTCAAAGAGATGCTCATTTTCCATCGCTGCCTTGACAGAGCGCCGCGAACTCAGGGGCTGAAAATAGCCCCTCTGTTATCTCACAGTCCTGCAGGTCAGCAATCCGAGGTGCCTGTCACTTGGCTAAAATCGGGAGTTGGCAGGACTGCACTCCTTGCTGGAGTTCTAGAAGAGAATCTGTTTCCTGGTCTTTTCCAACTTCTCCAGGCCACCTGCTCTCCTGGGCTCACGATCCCTTCCTCCCGCTTCACAGCAGCATCATAGCATCTCTGTGACCCATCACAGTCTCACGTGGCTTTCTCTGCAGCACAACCTCTGTGTTTCAGGACACAGGTGAATAAATGGACCCGCTGGGGAATCCAGGAGAATCTTCCCATGTTTCTGTCCTTAATCATATCTACACAATCCGTTTTGTCATGTAAACAACAACAACAAAAATCCCACATGCACGTATTCTGGGAATTAGGATGTGGACATATTTGGGGACATAGCCTGCCCAGCAAAATGATACAAGATGCACATGGTGTTGAGTGGAGTCTGACTTCATTATTTTTAGAATTGATTCATTCATAAGAGGTAGCGTACCTCAGTCATGAAGGGCACAGGCTTTGGAGTCAACAGATACAGGTTCAAAACCAGGCTGCCTCATTCATCCATTCATTCATTCATCCATCCATCCATTCATTCATTCATGTAACACCTAGTTACTGATTTTCCGCTAAGTACTAACCTATTTTTCTGGCCACTGGGTATATGGAAGCAAATAAGACAAATTTGCTGCCCAAAAGACATTTCTATTTTAGTAGGAGAGGCAGATAGTATATAAATAAAGAAATATATCATGTAATGTCAGATAGTGATAAATACTATAAAGATAAATGGTGGTACAGCTTATTATGCTATCCGTGTATAGAAATCACCCAGTGGCTGTAGCCATGTGTCTAATCATTCATTCATTCATTCATTATTCTATTCATTTATGCCATTATCAAATTTGTCAGCAGGACACATGTTTGTATAAACCATTATAAAATCGTTTTAATACATATCCTACCCTTCATCTCATCACCACAGACTGAGGAGATATTTGGTGTTTTCTGACTTTGTTTAAGAGAAAATGGAGGCTCAACATTTTTCAATGACTTTTTATGGGACTTTTGATCATGTGGTAGAGCAATAAAAGGCATTTAGAGTTTCACAATGTTGTCAGTTTAAGTTGGTTTGTTTCTTTTCTGTCCCTTTCTTCTCCGCCTAAGCAAGTAGCGACCCACTTGCAGATTGTGGAGGGGAGGAGAGAGTCTGGGCTGGGGTTGGAAATGCTTTATTTTTCTCCAAACCTGAGATCATATCATTTCGTTGAGCTTCCTCTAATTTTCTTCTGATCATTATGGGACTCTTCTATCTTTGATCAGTCATTTAGATCTGTGTTTACATAGGCCACGCAAAGGGAAGAGTTAGACAATTACCCACGCCTTGGAACGGAATTAAACGGCCTATTCAGGGCTCCAGCTCGTCTGTCCTCTATTATTTCACTCTCTCTGTTCAGATACAGCTGGGGAGTGCGTGCAGCTCGGGTGAAATAAGGGAGAGGAGCGCGATCAGAGAATCTGATCTTTCTGTGAGGTGTTTTATTGTTTGTGTCATTGGTGGTTGTGCTGGGTGTGCTTTGGTGGGGGGAGGAGCCTTATTTCCATTCTGGTTAATTAAGTGCACCTCATTAGCTACATGTATTTGCTTTGTTAACATGTTTGCCATAACGTATTTTGGAAATGCCCAGCCAGTGTGGCTCAGTGGTTGAGCGTCGACCTATGACCCAGAAGGTCACGGTTCAATTCCCAGGCAGAGTATATGCCTGGGTTGCAGGTTCAATCTCTAGTGTGGGGTGTGCAGGAGGCAGCCAATTAATGATTCTCTCTCATCATTGATGCTTCTGTCTGTCTCTGTCTCTCCCTTCCTCTCTGAAATCAATAAAAATATATATTTAAAAATATATATTTTGGAAATAACTTGGATATAACCACAGTCTCAATCTCAACCTTACAGAGGGAAGATACGCAGCATATGATACTCTGATTGGCTTCCTTCCTTAAGCTATCTCCTCCTATAATCTATTACGATATGATATGATGTAATATAGTGTAATACAGCATATGTGTGTACTCTTGAACTTTCTGTCTTCGTCACCTTGGACAGAGGTCGCTGCCAGGTCAGGTCCCAGTGCCTGGGGCAGGTCCTGAGCAGGGGGTGGGGGTTAATGAACCTCCTGCAGTGAATGATGCCTCTCACATCAAGTCTGTGCCACTCCCTCTCTGCCTCTAGCCCAGCTCTCGGTGGAGAAGGTCTGTGATGCTTCAGTCACACTGTCCAGCTGTGAAACTGCCCTCCCTTCTTCCACTGCCCAGTTCCATGCCCGAATGAGTGCCTGCTTTAGCAATTTCTCTAATGCCCCAGTTGCTCTAAGACTTGGCCATTGCTTTGACTTGCTCCCAGCCACTGGACCTCAGTCCCATGGTTTTGATCCTTCTACCTGCAGCAGGGCCATCAAATCTCATTTGAGCAACTTGAAATGCCTTTTTCTGGACCCGTCTGAGTCATACTTGAAAACAAACACACACCAAAACAAAACCATGCCCTGTCCTTCTGCTCAGAGATCTCCATCCCCTATCGCTGGGTTTGGCCCCGATGCTCCATCCACTGTCCCTGGGCTTCCTTTTGCACCCCAGCTGGGCCTTTTGCTTTCAGAGCCCTAAGACTCCACCACCAACGAGGCCGTGTTCTTGCTTAAAGCCCTAGAAAGTCTGGGCCAGGTTCCCCATCCTGCCAGCACACTGAAGGAGAAGCAGCGTATTATAGAACAAAGGAACCAAACCGTGCCCTGCATCCTTTCTACTGGTCCTGTGTCCCCCTCACCCCCAGTTAACCACACTTTCTTCCCAATGTCTACCCCTGCAAGAACTTTGAGGCAAATTCCAGGAAGCGCAAAGATTATAAATGAATAACCCACAGCAATACTTTAAAATAATTTTTCCCCTTGAAGTGTTAGCATGAAAAAATAAAACCGTAAGGGGGGAAAATGACAGAACAGCATTCTGAGCAACTATTCTACTAAATGACACGCAGAAGGAGTTGGAGCTTTGTAATACCTTTTCTATTGCTGCCTGCCATCTGGCTGGCAATTGTTAAGCCTAAAATATTCAGGTAAGCTCTATTTTCCCAAATAATACAATGTTGTGGGGATTCCAGCAGCCACTTGTCTTTTTAAATATCATTATATTTTACTGTTTTCTAGAACAAAACAAATGGAATTAGCCGGATATTTGCATAACACGGGGAGAGTGAAGGTGGTGGGCAGCGCACAGCAGGGATTGGCACTCACAGGCCCAGAGGATGCCAGTGAGGGGTCTGTTTTCTAGTTGAGCCTGGATTTCAGGTGGAGGATTCTCACTTGACCTGGGAATTCTACCTGAGTCCTGGCTGGAAAGGTGTCCTGGGGAAGAATGACTCTTGAACATTCAGCAAGGATGGCAGGAATGAAGTGAGCTCCTTTTTTTTGTTCTGAACAAGGCAGAGGGGACCCTAACCAAAGCATTTTCTACATTTTTAAAAAATATATTTTTACTTAGTTCAGAGAAAAAGGGAGAGGAAGAGAGAGATAGAAACATCAGTGATGAGAGAGAATCATTGATCGGCTGCCTCCTGCATGTCCCCCACTGGGGATTGAGCCAGCAATCTGGGCATGTACCCTTGACCGGAATTGAACCCTGGACCCTTCAGTCCACAGGCCAACGCTCTACCCACTGAGCCAAACCAGCTAGGGCCACTTTCTACATTTTTTAAACATTCTAAGGCTGTCTAGTTGATTGTTTTACCATTCTCTTAAACCTGTGGAGGGGAGTAAATAGATGAGCTATAACTTGATATCACAATGTATAATTTGTCTTCAGGTATCCATCCTATCAATTACCTAAAATTTTAATCTGGGGGAAAATGCCTTTCAAATACAACCTGAGATCCAGGGATGATGACGTCAGAGAATGAAATATGTTTAAAGAGAGATTTGAACGTCTGTGTAATCCCGGTGTTCACAAGGAGAGCGGTTCCTTTCCTCCTCCAATCACTTAGGCAAACATAGGTTGATTATATGTTTGCGGGCACATCAGTTGCCAGGCACACTACTATGGGGCGAGAACACAGAAATGAATAAGCCACATTCCCTGTTCCACAAAAAATATGTAAAACGAGGTTAATGTGAACAAGAGTTAAATTTGAGCTTCATTCTCCTTTCTCTTCATCATTCATGCTTTTTCTCTATGATCCTATCCATTTTCATGCCTCTAACAAACTTCCGGATGCTGACTGCTTCAGAATGTTTATTTCTAATTCATCTCTTTCTCTTAGACTCTAGACACATTCATCAAACTGCCTAATTTGCGTGTCCATCTGGTTGTCCCGGAAACACCTCAAACTCAGCATATTCCCACATGAAATCCTCATTGCCCTCCTACGCCTGCGCTCTACCTGATTCCCCGTATTGGTAAATGGCACTCATCCTGTGTCAGTCCCTGGCACCCCCACATCTCAGTTATCACTGGTCTCATATTCTGCTATCTTCTTCTTCTTTTTAAAAAATATATTTTTTTTATTGATTTCAGAGAGGAAGGGAGAGGGAGAGAGAGATAGAAACATCAATGATGAGAGAGAATCATTGATCGGCTGCCTCCTGCATGCCCCCTACTGGGAATCGAGCCCACAACCCGGGCCTGTGCCCTTGATTGGAATAGAACGAACCTGGGACCCTTCAGTCCACAGGCCAATGCTCTATCCACTGAGCCAAACCAGCTAGGGCTCTGCTACCTTCTTTTACCCATTTCTAGTTCCACTGCCTACAAGTTTGCTTAACTTGTCAAATTAAATGTAGACTTACAGAAAAGCTATAGAAGTAGCCCAGCGGGTCTCAAATACCCTTCACCTAGTTTCCCCGTATGTCAACACCCTGCAAAACCATAGGGTCATGATCAAAGGAAGAAATGACTGTTGGTGCAATCTTAGAAACTGATAAGACATGTTCAGATTTTACCAATCTTCCCAGCGATGTCATTTTTCTGTTCCAGGATCCTCTGTTGCCTTGAGCTGTCGTGTCTGTCTTAGCATCTTCTAATCTGTGACAGTGTTTCAGTCTTGCCTTTTCTTTTTGTAATCTTGACACTTTCCCAAAGCTCTCTTCGTTATTTTGTACCAGACCCCACTGATTAGCTTTCACTGATGCTTTTCCATGATTAGTGTACAGCTATGATTTCCTGGGAAAGATGCCACTCAAGGTGTCTACTGCTCAAAGTCTAGGGGATCAGCAGGTACATGATATTGACATGTGTCACACTAATGATGTTATCCCTGCTGATGTGAGGTGGTACCTGCCAGAAATCGCCATTGCAGGGTGAATTGTTTCCCTTTGTAATTATTTGGTGGAAATATATCCCCTTTCTCCTTAAAATTTTGTCCATAGAGGGTGGTGAAGGCCTAGGGCAGGGGTGGGGTGGGGGGGAGGAGACAGGCTTTATGGGTCAATGGGAGGAGAAAAGGGGACATATGTAATACTTTCAACAATATAAAGATTTAAAAAAAATTTGTTCCATAAATTTATCATCACATGGTGATTCTCATGGAAGCCATGACTACTATAGGCTTCTAGTGGTGACTTCCTGTTTCCCTCAGGGTTTTCTACATTTTTTAAGTGGGAATTCTTTTGCAAGAGAGAAAGGTCTCCTCTTCCACTTAGGTCTGTCTGTAGTTAGTTAGTTATTTGAATCTTTGTTATTCATTTTATTCCTCAGGTTGCTCCAACTTTCGTCATGGGGAGGTCTTTCCGGTTGGTGCCTTCACTTTCTATATGAGCACTTCCTCTTGTCTCTTTCTAAGCACTTTCTTACCTTCTGGTGCCCGAAAATGCTACAGACTCATTTTATATTTTCTTTCCCTCTCTTTGGACTCTAACAGTTCTCTAAGGAGCTCTGTATTTTTAAATTGTTTGTATTTTTGGAGAAAGGTATTCATAAATGAAGGTCTCATGCTAGATTTGTTTGTTACTGCTGTGGGGTGAGTGGATCTAGTCCCTTTCTGTGGTTGGGCTAGGACCGTGGTCGGCAAACTGCGGCTCTTGAGCCACATGTGGCTTTTTGGCCCCTTGAGTCCCTTGAGTGTGGCTCTTCCTAAGCCTTAGGAGTATCCTAATTAAGTTAATAACAATGTACCTACCTATATAGTTTAAGTTTAAAAAATTTGGCTCTTAAAAGAAATTTCAATCGTACTGCTGATATTTGGCTGTGTTGACTAATGAGTTTGCCAACCACCGGTAGGAGATATAGGAAGGTACACTATAACTCATACAAAAGCACAGCTCTCTCTCTCTTTCTCTCTCTCTCTCTCTCTCTCTCTCTCTCTCAATTGATAGATATCGATATCTAGAATATATATCTATAAATATATTGAAAAATTCATGAGTCCTGATTGATGTCTCTGACTCTAGTTAGAATCACAGGATTTATCTTAGGCTCCCTCTTTCCCTATTTAAATCTTTAGTCAAAACCTGGCTCTCATTACCTGCAATACATTTGTTTAACCCTAGCACGCAAGTATAGTTATCCCAGAATTTCTAATCCACTCCCTAGGAGAAAATAAATACCAACTAGAGTACAATGTTGTGGCAGAGTTCTATTGTTTTTGCTCATATAGCGACCTACTGTCTAAATGAAGCCTTCCTCATTTTTCTGTGGTTCGACCACTGAAACTGGGATTTCTAGTGAATTTTCCACCTCGGATCCATTCTTCACATGGCAGTCAGATGGACTCACCTACAGTAAAAATCAGATTATATTATTCTGCTGCTTAAAATTTTCCAGGATCTCCCTTGAGCCCACAGGATAAAGGTTCAAATTTGGGGTTTTACCTATAAAGTCCTTGCCGATGTGGCTCTTACTGGTTATCAGTTCCCTCGCCTCTTGTACTGAACCTGATTCAGAACCCCATGTGACCATTGACTGAAAAGAATGTATAAAGTCTGTGATTAATAAAAAATGCTCTGAGAGCACTAAGCTCGTGACATTTGGGCAGGAAGGTAACATAGAAAAGGGAACTTAAACACAAGAAAAAGAAGAACTACGACTGGTTGAGTGTCTATTGTAGGCCCTGCACTCTACGAGGGCCACCTCCTTCCGCCCTCCTGGTCACTCTGAATATGGCCCAGGTATCAGAATCAGAACAGACCGGAGTTCAGTCTCAGTCTTCACTTGCTAACTACATTGGAAACCAAAGTCGATGCTATTGACCTTACGCCATGCTCCTTCCCTCAGACAGGGTTAGGACGGAGAGTCAGGGAGGATGACAGCACTAACCATAGGCATGTGGGCAGCCAACATCATGCTTAAGAAAGGGCTGTGGACGCCAGCACCGGTTTGGCTCAGTGGATAGAGCATCGGCCTGCGAACTGAGGGGTCCCAGGTTCGATTCTGGTCAAGGGCATGTACCTTG
>NW_005371354.1:101037-124828 GCF_000412655.1 Myotis brandtii
AGGACATGTAGAGGCAGCTGATCGATGTTTCTCTCTCATCGATGTTTCTAGCTCTCTATCCCTCTCCCTTCCTTTCTGTAAAAAATCAATAAAATGTATTTAAAAAAACAAAAAAAGAAAGGGCTGTGGATCACCTGTGGGACACACTGCCTCATTCAGTCTTTTTCCTGGCTTCTCTTCTCTTTATGCCTTATGTACATATACATTGTGTGGAAAGAGACTTTGCAATATCGTGTCACAGAAAGGATATGGAAACCAAAATGGAAAATTCCATTCCTGTCTTGACTGTATAATCTTGATCATGCCATTTCATTTCCGTGAATCTCAGATTTTTTTCCATCTAAAGCCTAGAAGTTGAATGTGACGATCTCTCACACCACTTCCTTCTCTTTGCCTTCTGGATATCACTAACCTTCCATAGCATTAAGCACCACTGCTCATCCTGTTTTGCTGCCTGTGGTTCTAATTTATTTTTACTTTCAATGAACTTCTCAATGCTGTGAGATGCTGTGCTTATGAAATGCAAAGATGGAGGAGGGAGGGAGGGGTGGTGGCATGGAATCAAGGAGAGCTGTGGCCATTAGGCGCCCATGACCAGCAGCCTCCAGCTTCAAGTCTGCATCCCTAACAAGTTGTCCATTGTTTTTATAGATACCCCAGCTGGCCCACTGTGCAGTGATGGAGGGCTATCCACTAACCACACAAATATCACCCTGAAGTCGACCAGACATTTTTAATTATAGGACACGCTATTATGGCCACTTGTATGTATCCCTATTAAAGATAAAACATGAAAAAATAGAATCAAATTGTGACACAAAAAATGTATGCCAGCCATCAGGGGAAACTGATGTAACACAAATCATGAACTTGCATCAACTCATAGAATGTCCTTCCCTGTCATCATTTAACTGAATTGGAAGGAGGTAAAATGCAGAAAATCAACCCCTAAGGCCTGTTATATTTTATTATATCAGCTTTTTCTACAATTTGCATTTTGCCCTGGTGTGTTAATAAAACTATTTAAAACATTCACAGAAAACGGGGACTACCGCTCACTATTGTCTCTGTTAAGCTTTTTGGTATATTCAAAACTCATATTTTATAGCAATTCAAGACAGGAAATGTTCCATTGTGAATTGAAACCAAAGTCAACTTTGAGCTAACGGAATCAAATCAGCTTTCAAACTTAAGCCAAGTCTTCATTTTCTTAAAATAATGACGTGTAGTTCTGAAATTGTCATTGTTTCTGATATTTGGCATTGTTTCGATATTTGACCTCCTGACTTGCTTGCCTGTGATATTCATAGCTTTCCCATTGTGCTCAGATGTACAGACACTTGCTTGACTGACGTGCGAAGCAGGTGTCTGACACCCCTTAAAGAGACATGCAGACACGAGTCCAGGACCACAGGCAGCCGCCCTGTGGGCTGTTCCTTTGCTATATGCCCTTTAATGCTATGCATGGACACAGGACTCTGTGCCAGTTCTATGATGCTGAAATATTTAAGAGAGGAGGACGATGTGTATAATGATGACTTACTTTAAAGCAGTGTTTCCGCTCGGAAAGGCTCTTCAGGCAATGCCCTGGTGCTCCTTCCCCTGAAAAGCAGACGTGAAGGTCCTTATTACTTAAGACCCCTAAATAAGCCATGTTTACCAGTGTCAGATTACTGGTGAGTTGTTTGACCCTGAATTTATTTCTAATTTTCATAAGCTGCTGGGAAGAGTGGCTGTAAATCAGGTTGCCATTGACCTCGGCTCCTGTTCATGCAATTCTAAGGCGAACTGCTCATGATCAAAAGAAATTGACTGCTGCTCAGAGAGGACGCCTGTAGGAGGCGCTCCCAGGGTGGCCTGGAAGCAGGCGTGGGCACTGATTATTCAGGAATAGGAGAGGCAAGCACCTGCATACACATGTGGGTGGGGGAAGACCAGGAAGTAAATCCATACAGTGGGACATCCAGTAGAGAGAGAGAGAGAGTACTGACATTTGGCCTTGGAACTGGAGCTTAGGAAAAATGATAAGCATGGCTTTAACAAGCAACCACTTACAACTACTGATTTAATGAAAAATCACTGCATATCCATATGCAAGACACTGACATGATTCTCCCAGGCAGACCGCCTATACCTTAGGATGCTTTTACTTTAGTTCTCTGCTTTTCAGCAGAAGGGAGGGCTCGTCCACCCACACAGGGCTCTACCTATCTCCACATGCCATGGAAATATTTCTGAGCCAGTCATCCTTCTCCAAAGCTGGCATCTTCGAGTTGTTGCGGTCGTCCTTGGAGTAGGGGTGGGGGGACGCCCGTAGATCTAGAGAAAAATATAATACTGTGTCTCCCTAAGACAGTCACCGTGCTTTTTGCTTCATGTCTCTTGACTTCTTTAACCCTCACAAGATCTCTGTGAGATGTATCAAGAGAAAGATTATTTTCTTTCCATGGGAATAGGAGAAAGAGAGAAGAACTGTGACCAAGGAGAACAAAATTGGAATCAAGCTCTGATTATTGCTCTCTGGGTCAAAAGCTATGGGGAAGTCCGGCCTGCGTGGCTCTGTGGTTGAGCGTCGCCCTGTGATGAGGAAAGGTCGCATGAATCCCCAAACCTAATGGTAGAATCACGGACCAAAATGGTCGTCATGGTAAGTGGACATCTAGCTTCCTGAGGCATATACTTCCACCATCGCAGGAGGCCACGGTTCAATTCCCGGTCAGGGCATGTGCCTGGATTGTGGGCTTGATCCCCAGTGTGGGGCAGGCAGGAGGCAGCTAGTCAATGATTCTCTCCCATCGTTGATGTTTCTATCTCTCTCTCCCCTTACTCTCTGAAATCAATAAAAATATATCAAAAAATGTTCCTGAAGGGATGTAGATGTGGGAGGACAACAGAAAGGAGAGATGGGATGCAGAGGCTGCTTCCTCTCTCTGAGCCACAGAACCTCAAGGCAGGGTCTGTTTGGCAAGTCATAGCCCATATCTTGGCTTAGGTGGGTCTCCTTAGATGTAAGACAGAGTTCACAAACTTTGGCTAAAAGCAAAGTGCTATAATGAATCCCATTTTCCTACCAATTCCCATCACATCATTTGAGATTCATTTTTAGTAGGAAAAAAGTTTTAAAAGGTATTTTTTTGGGGTGGAAGGTGTTAGGCCAGTGGTTCTCAACCCTTCTGGCCCTTTAAATACAGTTCTCATGTTGTGACCCAACCATAAAATTATTTTCCTTGCTACTTCTTAACTGTAATGTTGCTACTGTTATGAATCGTAATGTAAATATCTGCTATGCAGGATGGTCTTAGGTGACCCCTGTGAAAGGGTTGTTCGACCGCTAAAGGGGTCGCGACCCACAGGTTGAGAACTGCTGAGTTAGGCGATGGTGGAAGTATATGCCTCAGGAAGCAAGATGTCCACTTACCATGACGACCATTTTGGTCCATGATTCTACCATTAGGTTTGGGGATTCTTGCGACCTTTCCTCATCTCAGCCCAAACGCTTGAACAATCCCATCTTTTCACACGTTTGCTTTTATGAGCGCCTTGGCACTCAGTGGCTATGTGGATGGTTCTGTAATCCAAGTGAAAATTGTGGAACATTCTCTCTTGGCCTCGCTTCCGCACCTGGCAATGGAAACACCACTTCCCAGTTCATGGTCTGGCGTGAAGAGCTCAGCATTGTGTCTGCTGGTTGCTGGTTTTATTCCGTTCATTGGGTGGCCCGCCAGGTCTTTGGTATTCTTCCAACGAAAGGGGCAGAAATCTGAGTTCCATAAATATCACTTGATATTCAGGCACTTTGCTCCCCTCTACTTGCTGTCTTTATGATGAAGGGGTTATATGAGAGTAAATATAAGCTTCATTTCAACCACAGACATCTGTGCTCTCATGAGTCTGTACATGCCATGCCCATGGGCTGCAGAATGATACCTCCCTGGTCAAGTCAACCCTCTAGCACACCGGGCTTCCTTAGGGAAACATCTTTGATTTTCAAAGAACTTTGTAAACTAAAAATGATAGTGCTCAAATTTACCAAACCTATCCGTTAAAAATGTTACCCATAAGCCTGCTTGAAAAGAGTCCTCTTCACACTAAGTTGTTCTGGTAGTTATTCAAGTTTAAATGCAAGAACAGAGGATGATAGCAATAAAGTTTTCAGTCTCCAGTGTTCGTTTTTTTAAAAATATTTTTAATTGATTTTTTACAGAGAGGAAGGGAGAGGGATAGAGAGTTAGAAACATCGATGAGAGAGAAACATCGACCAGCTGCCTCCTGCACACCTCCTACTGGGGATGTGCCTGCAACCAAGGTACATGCCCTTGACCGGAATCGAACCTGGGACCTTTCAGTCCGCAGGCCGACGCTCTATCCACTGAGCCAAACCGGTTTGGCTCCAGTGTTCGTTTTGATTACATGGGGAGCACAAAGACACTTGCTACAAGCAGTTCTTCCTTCGCTGGCTCTCTTCTGCAACTTCTCTTCTACTCCAGAGTGTCCCCTTCCTCTTTTTGCTTCTGCCTACTTCCTGGGGTGCTCCACCTCCCCATGTTTCCACTGCTCTCTGACCAATACATGCAGGCTGCCTTTTAATGACTGATATCAGCCTATAGATAGCATGCCATCGGTAACAAGTCAAGGTCAGCCGCAGAACACAAATGGTAGCCTGTCTTCTGAAAGTCTCATCCAACACAATGCAGGATTTAAATATCCATTCCGATGCAAGTTATTAATGGGATCCAGGTGTTCGTTGTTTTCTTGCTAGACTCTCTCTAGCTATTATGCAGTGAAACAGTAGCTATTATGCAGTGAAACACTAAAGAACCAACAGGCCAACTGCAATGCATAGTAGACTCAGCCATCAGCAATCCTGAAACCATCCAGCTTAGCATCTGCATTCTGTTCTGCAGTAGGTAACTGAAGGTGGAGACCATGTGATGGGCGCATTTTTGTTGGAGTTTTCTCTTCTGGTGCCATATGTATGATTGCCTCCTGGTAACAAAATTGGTTTTACATGCTTAAGTACTTTCCAAGTGCCACTTTCCCCTTATGCCAATTTCCATTTCTGTTTCTTAATTGTCTTTTCTGTGCACTGGAGGGTCTCACATTTTCCCGTTTTTGTTCCAACTTCATTATCCAAAAACAGACGTCAGTGTATTTACATTTAGGTTTCTCTCTCTGTCTCTTTCTCTCTCCCTCCCTCTTTTCCTACCTTCCTTCCTCTCTGTTCTTGTCACACTTTCAAATATTTATTTGTGCATTTTTTTTAAACCAAGATCAAACCATGTCATCCAATATTTAGGTTTTCTGAACAGTAAATATAACTTCTTTCATGAGGAGCGTTATTCAATGGAGGAATTGGACATTCTAGTACAACAGCAAATTAGCTAATCACTTCTAAGCTGCTTATAGTTCAGTAGTATCAGAGAAAGGAAGAGTACTGGGTGATTTTTTCCTAATTAAATCGATTTAAATGTATTTTCATTGCTCTAATGTGTAACATCACATCCCTTTAACTTGTGGGAATCTCTTCTAACCAACTCGGTTCATACAAATTAACAACATTCAGAGGATAGGTTGCAATTTTCATCTGAGTAAGGAGTTCTAAGTTCCACAGGATTTCAGAAATATGGTAACACATCTTTGAAACCAAATTTAGCAGTTCATATTGAGTAAGACAAAGGTTACATGGTCTTCCTTTCACATAACACGTGACTATTTCTGTCATATACTGTTCACTTGGATTAGTCTTACCTATTCTCCCATCCTTCCCCTTTTAAAACCGATGTGAATCCTATACTATGCGTATTCTTCAGGCCAAATCACAGGTCTTTGTGATGCTGTTAACAGTTATCTTAACACACAGTGGACTGTCCCTTCTCTTAATGTTTCTGCTTCTTATAGTCAATGTCATGTAACTTAGCACAATAAAGCCTGGCATTGTCCTTTGATTGGATAAAGTCTTCCATGTCTTTCTGAGCTTGGAATAACAGCATACGTTCCCTGACAGCCCCAGAGGTCGGAATTCCAAGGTCATTAGCAGAGGCCAAGGTCTCTGTGTGGCAGGGCTGCACTCTCCAGAGACTGCAGGGAGGACTCTGTCTCTTGCCTCTTCCAGCTTCTGTGACGTCAGCATTCCTGGGCCTGTGGCTGCATCCCTCCAATCTCTGCCCCTGTGGTCACACAGCTTTCGTTTCGCTCATCTTTATGAAATCTCCCTCTGCTTCCCTTTTATATGGAAACTTGTGAAGACATTTAGGGCCCACCAGGATAATCCCCCCTCATAATCCTTGACTCAATCACATCTGCAAAGACATTTTTTTTCTTATATGAAGTGATATTTATAAATTCCAGGGACCGGGACCTGATATCTTTGAAGCCGTTATTCTGCCCACCACACCATCCCTGTGCATAAAGCTTCTATGGTATTCCTAACAGTACACGCTTGAGAAGTTAGGGGCCATATCTGGAAATATGCACAATTCAGTGCCACAAGAGTGGCATGGGCAGTGCTGTTGGGTAGAAGAAATCACTTGAACTTGGGGCAGCCTTGCCCTTAAAGAACAGACATAATTTGGAAAGATGTGGGAGAATACATTCCAGACAGGTACAGTCTGAGCAAAAGGCTGGGGGAGGGATGAGCAGAGATGTTGGGAGACGTAAAGGAGATCACTCTACTCTAAAACAGTGTGATGGGAGCAGCGAGGAAAACTTAGAAAATACAGTGGGGCCTTGACTTACGAGTGTCCCGACTAACGAGTTTTTCGAGATACGAGCTGTCTCTCGGCCAATTTTTTGCTTTGAGTTGCGAGCTAAAATTTGGGTTACGAGCCAGCTTCAGATACCCCACCGCTAGTTGGCGCAGCGAAAGTCACAGTGAACGCCACAACATCAGCCCAGCATCACGTGTCTCACTCGTTCACTTTTGATTTGACATACGAGTAATTTGAGTTACGAGCTCCGTCACGGAACAAATTAAACTCGTAAGTCAAGGCCCTACTGTAGAGTGAATGTCAGTCTTTCCTTCTGCCACACTTTCCACATTCTCCTACTTTGTTTATTGTAACTCTTTCCCTTAAGTTTCTGAGTCCGTCCACCCTCTTTAAATCTCCACGATTCTTCTTTTTCCCTTTGTTAATTTCTGCGACTTTGCTTCTGCATCCTTTCTGAGTCTCCCTAACTTCCTGCCCTGCCAGGATGATTTCTAATCCTCTGAACTCCTGTCCCTACTATGCTGCTTTGCAAATCTTTTGTATTAGACTGTGAGCTCTTTGAAAGAAAGGGCCATGCGTGTGCGTCTTAGTCTCCCCAAAATGCTGTTTGAAAGACTGGATGTATATTGATACCAAGGACACCGGGATCCCATTGGATGTCATTAGTAATTGCAGTAGTAGCAGTGTGGTATTTGTTGTTTTGTTTTTGTTGTCAGGTAGTGATCCCTTCTCTGTTTATCAAAAACAAGTTGGGAATTCCTTAGCCACTATCAGGGTGAGCCTAATAATTTTACCCCTTATTCTACCTAGGAGCACATACTGAAATCATTCTTATTAGAAACTATATATACAGTATGCACTTTCTAGAGATATTCAGGGGTGGTATCTATGATTTTCTGCTGTCAATTTCCAGCATGCCTTATTCATTCCCTCCTTTCTATGAACTACTTTCATAGTCTACCCATTTCCTCTTGCCCCGGCCTTCAAGCATTTGGGGAATAAGTGACTGGCTACTTGCTCTCTTTGACCCACAAATGATATTGGTTTCTGGTTGCTGTAATTAAAGGTGACTTAGGAAGAAGAAATTAGGTGCCTGCCACGAAGAAGCAAGGTGGTGTTTATAAGCTGCTTTTTGACCATCGAGCTCCCAGATCCAACCCCAACAGCTTTCCATTAAAGCCAGGGATTAACTACTTGGAGCAGCTCCATGGAAGGGACTAGAAGAACAGCTCCTTGGGTCCCAACAACAAATTACTTCTGAATCAAACCTCTGATTACTAGATCAGAGTGGCCTCTCTGCTTTGCATAATTAAGTTTCATGGCGTGTTACAATTAACAGCCTTTGCCGTCAGCCAGGTAGAAACAGCCACCATTTATGCGCCAGCAGCCTGGGAGAGTGCTGGCGGGTGACTAGGAAGCATTTATGAGGGGATTATGTGCATTCTGGGTCATAATCGGAGAAAACTCGAATTACCTTCCAATTAAAAGCAACACATATGATGATCCCATGATACCACCCCAAAGTCTCCTTTGATCGTTTTCTGCTGATGTGGGTTAAGAACTCCCTTCCCTACTCAAATCACAGCAAGGGCAGTGAGAAGCTTTTATTTATGCATGAAAACCGACAACTTCCTCTTTCTAATAGTTCCTGGTCTTTCCAAACCTCCAAAGCATGACTTGCTTTGTACCCTTTGTTGTGGCTGCATTTGTTATCACACAAGTAGTCAGACATGCAATGCGGATGCCCAGGGAGCTGCAGGCTCTGGGAACCACCTGGAAGGAAGCCAAGTGCCATCAGGAGGGCTGGGACACAGCAAAATGCCAACCCTCTGCCAGCGGTGAGCGGGCCTGGGCTTCACCATTCATCAATGCTGAGATAGTAAAACACGACCAGGGAATATTTCTCTTACAATTTTTTTTTTTTTTGCAAAATGATATTCCCTGGCACAGTTCCTCCCTTGACCGATATGATTTAGATATTAAGGCAGATGAATCCACAGTAGCCATCATAGGGATGAATACTCTGTTCTATTAGAGTTTCCCTCGGATCCACAGGCATATAGCAATGAGTAACAGTAACTACTTTTATGGAGTTGACTATGTATCAGCTACTTCTCTGTGCTCTTGTACAAAAATATGTATAATGAAGAACTTGCGATAGTTTGGGTAGCTTCTTTTTTTTCTGCCTTTCTTACTTCCTTATTCCCTTTATTATTTCCCTCTTTCTTAATTTGCTAATTTCCTCCCTTCTTTCCTCTGTTGCTCTCCTCTCTTTCTTTTGAGTACATCTGAGATTTGATTAAGAGCAAATCATGGGGAAACAGGAATTCAAGTCCTGGAATTGTCATTCTTCATGAGACCATTTTTGGGGCAAGCTGACTAATTAAAATGGTCCTCAGGTTACTTATTTTTATTTTAGTTTATTTTTCATCACCATTTATCTCCCCTATACCCTCTTCCAACTCCTCCACCCCCACCCCTCACCCCCAATCAGCACACTACTGTCCATGTCCATGAGTTCTTTCTCTTTCAGGTTACTTGTTTTTTAAAGAGGAAGAAAGAGAAGGAGGAGGAGGAGGAGAGAGGAGGAGGGATGGGATAGAGAGTGGGGAGAGGGGCAGGAGGGGGGGCGGAGGAGAGGAGATAATAAGAATAGCTATCCTACCTACAATAAAATGTTACCATGAACATCAAGACACAGTGTCGATGAAAGTCCTCTGTACATTGTATAGAACTCTACACATTCCACTTGTTTTTGCTAGCTTCCAAATAAATATTTTCAGGCGTTTTACTAAGATTTAGAAGCAGACATATTTGAAAGAAAAAGAGAGACCATTCTCTAGACAAATTGGGTGCCTTGTTATGCATTTACCAGGAGGAAAATGCCGCTGCTCCCTGCTAAAAACCCATTTGTCTTGCAAATTTCTATAATGAACAGATTTTGGAATAAATACCATGTAATCTGTGATGACAGTTCTCTCATTTCTTTTTTATTAGTTCAATCTCTCAGCATCTGAATCCCAGAGCTGCAGAATCTCCATAATCATGGAGGCAAGCTGGGTCCTATGCATTTTCTCCCTTTATGGCATGAAACAGAATCCCCAGCTCGTCTCTCCTTACAAGGCCCATGTCCTGGTCTTTAAATGCACCTGCATAAGAATGCCAGATCAGAAAAGAAAACAAACAACCAGCTGCCTGGCCTTTGCAACAATATGCCATTTTCTCACTGACCTTTACCTGCGTGTATTTAAAACTTGAATTTTGCTCGGAGCTTGTGGAGCGCTTGAATTGCATTATTCTTTTGCTTAAAATAGGTCATCTTTATGGAACATGAGGTAGTTGTAATCAACTCTGACTCTTTTTTTCCCTGTTGTTTTTCCCTTTTGTCTTTTCCTAGGTAAGTGATATTTGATTATTGTTTTGAGCTTCTTCAAGAGAGAGTTCTGAGGCCTCTGGAAAGAAGTCTTTGGCCGGTTACTATTCGTGCTGTCCCAGTGGCTCCCTCTCATCTCTTGGCTCCTGCGCAGGGCAGGGCACATGGAGGTATGGCCGCTCACTGTTCATGGGTTTGCGTCTGGTAGTAGTGACAGGAATGTGAGTGTTGGACCCGTGTCGATGATACAGTTAGAAATTACTGGGAACTGAATGCCAAAAGACAATCATTTTACCTCTGCACATCAACTCCTTGTATGGGTTTTCCTGCATTCTATGGTACTCTATGTTCTGAAAATGAACTTCATAAAATGTCTAAGTGAATTATAAGAATTTAATTTCTAGAGAGGACTTCACAAATCATTTTTGCCTTTTATAAAAAATTAAAAAAAAAACAGGTTTAAATATATTTTGTTTACATTCCAGTTGGGGAAATGACTGGGTCTGAGATAAAAATGAACAATATTTTATTTAACTCATTATTAATCAGGCACATATTATATATAAATAGGAGAAGGAATCAAAGAAGTGCATGGGTATTTAGAATAGAAGAATATTGAAATCAGTTTAGAGATGGGCAAGAAGCTGGCTTTTTCCAAAGGAGAAGGGGAAGTCGACTGAGCCTGCACCAGACAGAACTTATTTCTGTGTTTAAGACAGAACCATTCTTGCATTGCTAGCAATTATCCATACTTTACAGAGCTGTAACATAGCGCAGATGCAGTGACAGGCTAGAATGGGATGTGCTTCAAACAATGCATCATTTTTCATTAGAGACACCCATCATTTTCTTTTCCTTATTTCTAATTCTCTTACATACTCAAGAGTGTAGATTTTAACACGGGAAATTGTCATGCATCGCATATTGAGATTCTCGCTACCTATGTTTATATTTATGAAAGTTCAGACTTGTGCCAAGTTTGGAAATTCAGATGATAGAGTCTTCCTTTGATTTTGGAAACATGCCTGCCTTCGTTTTCTCTGACTTCCCTGGTTTTACAACTGATATAAAAGAAGTCTTTTATATTTCCAGGAAAAAGTCTAGATTCTTAAGAAATGTTTATTTAATGAATGAGTTCTTTAAAGCTATGCATTAACTAGATGTTCTTTATGTTTTGGTTATTCATTGAGTAACATTGTCAAAGTATCCCTCCAGTGAAAGAAGTTGAATTAGAAGTTGAATTAGTACCTTTACCCTTGAAACACTATTCTGTCCATTTTAATTCACTTTCCTAAGTGGAATAGCATTCCACTGAGCTTCTAGTTGGTTCATGTCAGTGGGCAGGTGTCGTGGCCACAGCATAATATCTTAGCTATTTGGTGTTTATTTTTTCCCAAATGTGGATATGCATCCGCTGTCTCATTCACCAATTCAGGGCCCCCTCCCCAAAGGAGGAGGGACTGGAGGGGAAAGAGGTGGCTCAAGGTGACAAAGAGGAAAAGACAGGCATCCCCCAGGGGTGGTTGGATGCCTCCTGGCGATAGGACTGTGATCGCAGCCTCCAGTCCCAAGCATCAGGGGAGTCTGCTGGCCTGTTCTCGTGTGTGGGTGTGATTGTCTCCAGGCAGATGTGCTGGAATGATTTCCACGTGGGCCCATTTGCCTCTGCAGAGCTCCATGCTGGTGTCACTGATGAAAATCCCCCTCGGTGGTCTGACGCTGTGGGCCCACATGGGCCCACGTGATGACTTTTCCCAGGAAGGCAGTGTTTCTTTCCAGTGCTTCCCAGAAAATCATATCATTTTCACTGTTAGCAGCGCTCGCCCAGATTTCCCTAACTCTTCTCACATAGAACATCCAGCTGTGCTACTGAGAGGAGTGGGAAAATGAAAGACTCGTTCCAATATTTTTCTTCCTCATAAACCATCTGGGTGGGTGGTTTTTTTCTCTGAGATTCTTTTTTAGGGTAAAAGCAGGGAGCTCCCAAAGAGAGCGGCTCCTCAGACGAGACTTCCCACTGATGTTGTCAGACTCCGATGAGCACCTGTGCAGCTGGCCAGGTGGTTTCTGTTAGTGTCCAAGATCCTTCCCCGACGTACATCCGAACCTCCAGTGTTTCTTCTTCAGGGTAAATTGAAGCCAGAAGGTTGAGTTGACTTTACGAAGACTGTAAAGACGGCCCTGGGTGGGACAGAGTCCCGAATTCAGATCTGTTTCTTTGTTTGATTCTTCAGGACACCTGTGATGTGAAGGGTCGATCCAAAACATCTAGCGATTCATTGTGTCGTAGCTGTTTTCTAATGCCAATTGCATGAAGGGCCCGCAGATTCTAAGAATTTCCAATTGGACGTACCCTGGGGAGGAGTACCCATCCTCCTTGACATCTATTTGCTTTTCCTAAAGGTTCATGGAGTTCTGAGATAATCAACTTTCTGGCTTTAAATTCTTTAAAAAAAAGTAGTTTGTAAGTCAACAAAAATATGGCCACGGATGCTACCTTTTCTCTCTCTCCTATGCGCCACTAGGACAGAGAGGCTGTGTGTGTCTTGGAATGAAGGGAAAGAGAGGGAGTTGAAAACAGGGTGCAGAGTAGAAAGAACACGAGGTATTGTGCTTCCCTGGGGCATGTTTGCTGGGCCTTCTCAGCTCATGTTATGTCCTTCCCTCCTCCCCTTCCCCGCGCCACAAATTCTACCGGATCTAGTAACAGCCAAGATTTCAGAAAGACCTCGCTCTCATTGAGATGCAGGGCTCTCAGCTGGCTGTGCCTATGGAGCTGTGGAAGCTGTGTCTACCTATGTTCTCAGACTTCTTTAGGAAGCAGATACTCACTGGGGTACACGTCTGAGTGGGCCGGCCCCTCACTCCCCACCCCCGTGGCTTCTTTTCCTTTCTTCTGCCCTCTCAGAATCACATGCCGTTTCTCCTCCCATAGCCCACAGGCCAAAGGAGAACCTCCCCACGTGTGAATTGAGGTTGCAGTTTGATTTCTAGCATCACGAGAAGCCACGGCCAAGTGCCAGGCGGTGGGCAGTGCCACTTAGGCCCCTTATGCAACTCTCTGCGGCTCATTCACCGAATGTCACTTTTCCTCGAGTCCACACATTATCTCACTCGAGCAGATGCAATAAGGTAGAAACACAGGGTGTTTGGGATGCGGTTTGTTAAGACCTGTTTTGGAGCCATTGGGAGGGCACTGGCTGGAAAAGTTGATCACAGCCACCAGGATGCATCCACCTGCTTCCCCTTGCCCCTGCCTCGGGGAATCAGAGCACACGCTGCTGCTATCCTGATTCAGTGATGCTTATGGTGATGATGGCGATTTCCCGTCCGGTCTATGTTTCAAACGGTACCTTTTTATTTATTGGAAAAACAACAACATGATATTGAAGGGATCCCAGCCTGGTCACCGTGCTGTGTGTGGAGTGAAAAGAAGGGGGTTCCTGGAGGGAGAGGAGGGGTGATTATGAGCCTCCAGGAGATTTTTCCGGGTCTCAGAAAAGAACCTGAGAAGCCACGATGAAAAAGGTAATACTGAGTTGATATCGCAATGAGCTTTTCCGGGGGCTGGAAACGGCATTATTACTCGGGGAGGAAAGTGCTCTCTTTCCTCCCCCCTTCCTTTTGATGTCGACTTGTGTGCACCAAAGTGGCCTGGCGTTTTAATGGTCTGTTTCAAAGATGGAAAGGGCCCTTGTGCGCCAGCACAGAAGCCCGTCCCGCCAGCCTGGGCTCTGTTTGATTGGGAAGCTTGTTTGGGAGAAATGATCATTTGATAGCTGCTGCTTTGCTTCACTGATGGCCATATTGATGTTGCTCTGCGGGAGGGGCCTAATAAATAGCTTATAAAACCGGGAGGCCATTCTCTGCGGTAATCCACCACTGCGCCACCACAGACTGCAAAGCCGCGCATGCAGTGTGCTGGCTCCTCACACCCAGCTGGCCCAGGGCGTGCGTGCGTGTGTGTGTGTGTGTGTGTGTGTGTGTGTGTGTGTCTTCAGAAGAGCCACCTGCCTGTCCTGTGAACACTGAGGGCCGTGGAGAGGGAAATGCTGGGGTCTGGTGTTTCATCAGCGTTGCTTAGGCTGACCTCAGATGTGGCTGCTGGGAGGATTGGGCTCAGGGTGGCGTGGAAAACCCTCCCCACGTGGTTGAGTCCTGTTGTGATTGCACCGTTTTCCAGAACATTAAGAAGGAGCTAACAGCTCGACCGGAGTGGCTCAGTGATTGAGCATCAACCTATGAACCTGGAGGTCACAGTTTGATTCCTGGCTGAGGCACATGCCTGGGTTGTGGGTTTGATCCCAGTGGGGTGTGGGGGGAGGGCATGCAGGAGGCAGCTGATCAATGATTCTCTCTCATCATGGATGTTTCTATCTCTTCCTCTCCCTTCCTCTCTGAAATCAATAAAAATGTATTTTTTTTAAAAAGGAGCTAACAAATGGTGAAAAGGGGGGAAATTGGACCCGTTGGCCCCTCGGGCAGAGACGGCAAGAAATGAGACAGAGGCAGCCCTGTTCACCGCAGGCGGGACCGGCAGTTCCTTTCAGGTGCCATTTCATAAAGGACAGTAGCTGCTGGCTCTTGGGGGAAGTCAGGGGCCATGCCCGTCAGGGTGCCCTGCAGCAGCACCCTGACAGCCTGGGGAACGGGTGGGTGATCTCCCAGACGACCCAGGTGGGCGTGGAGGATGGAGCAGGTGGGCTGTGTGGACTGAACGGACTCGCCCGCATTGGTCAGCATCTGCCCTGGGAGAGCACCAGGCCCCCAGCCCTCCATGCAGCATCCGGGGTGTTTCATGATCACATGTCATCATGCTTTTATCGAGAAGGAAGAAGCTGCACAGAGGTTTATAGAACAAACCAACACACAAGGACGACGATGAATCCGGAAAACCTGCCTCCTGGGGGTTCCCTGAGGAAGTGGCAGAGCCAGAATTTGAACCCAGGTTTTTGTCTGATGCCACACCCCGGACACGGACCTGTATGTGGAACAAGTCATCCCTGTGTTGTATGCGTGCTACGCAGGCAACTATTTATGAGATGTGGTTTTAAAAATGTGGGGAAGCCCTAACTGGTTTGGCTCAGTGGGTAGAGCGTCAGCCTGCGGACTCAAGGGTCCCAGGTTTGATTCCAGTCAAGGGCATGTACCTTGGTTGCGGGCACATCCCCAGTAGGGAGTGTGCAGGAGGCAGCTGATTGATGTTTCTCTCCCATCGATGTTTCTAACTCTCTATCCCTCTCCCTTCCTCTCTGTAAAAAAATCAATAAAAAATATTTTTAAAAAAATGTGGGGAAGTTCCTAGAAATTCTCACTGTCAAATACTGGAGCATTCAGGCCGATGGTTGGAAACACGCCTCTGGTACAAAGATTGAGGCATTCACGTCCAGGTGCCACACAGCAACGTAGGCTGCCTTGTGTTCTTAAAACCCCACTCCTCTGGCCTCACCTGCGCGGGGCTGAGTGTAGTCCAAACAGGCTTTCCCAAGCTCTGCCCCCCACTCAGTGGGCATGAAAGTTCTTCTAAGAGCCCTTCCCAGTGTACCCAGCTCACCAGGCATGGGCTGCCATCCCTGCAGTGAGCCCTCTGGCTTCCTGGGCTGTCCCTTGCTTCTTGCCCCACTTCTGACTTGTGTGGTCACATCTCCTGGCCCCCCGGTCCTAACCCAGCCCCGGCTGCCCACCCATGGCTGTCTGTGCTGGTGTCTGCAGCTGCCGGACAGAGCCAGGGCCGCCTGCTGCGGATGGCGGTCTCATGTGCACCCAGGGGGCTGTGCCCACGGCTCACACTGACCTCCCATCACACAACCGCCAGTCACCCCCTGGAACTGCTACGATGCTGGCTTCTTTCTGGTGGTCCATTTCTGGCAGAGTGAACTAGATCTTTCCGTTTTGATTTCTTCACTTATTACAGTCAAAATCGCCCTAGGGCTCAGGTGCAGGCCAGGACGTGGCCCCAGTCCCCGGGCCCCGGGCCCTGTCAGGGGTCGCCTCTCTAATCCAGCATTTGCCTGCTCTCTTTGAACTCAGCTGCGTGCCTCTCACCATCCCTCATTAGATGCCTGACCTTCTAGTTCAGCGGTTTTCCACTGGTGGGCCGCAATCATTCCTAAAACATGCGGGGCCTGACTGGGCAGTCAGGGGCACTGACCTCCTTTCCCTGCGATGGTCAAATACAAAATGACAACAGCCAACGTGACAATAGCTGGCTGGTGAGAACGAATCAAAGTGATACCTTTTTTTTTTGTCAGATCAGCAAAAAAATAGAATATGTTTTAGGGTGTGCTGCAGAATTTTAGTAATTGGTCTATGTGTGCCCTGCGATGAAAAAGGTTGAAAATCGCTGCTCTAGGTCTTCAGAGGGGCCCAGTTAAGCCCTCTCCTTCTCTCTCCTCCCTCCCTCCCTCCCTCCCTCCCTTCCTTCCTTCCTTCCTTCCATCCTTCCTTCCTTCCTTCCTTCCCTCCTTCCTGTCTTTCTCCTTGAGAGGAAATAACCACTTAGATACCATAAATGCTGAGGACCTTCAAGTCCCATCACCTGCTTAGGAGCTGTTCCGGCCACTTGACCTGGGGACCTGTCTGGTGGGATCGCTCCCAGCAGGACTTTTCAGATCCCTGGAACCTCTCCAGCCTCTAGAAGGCGCGTCTATGGAGGGACGCAGCAAGGGCTCCTGCTAGGATTCTGCCTAAGGAAAGCCTTTCGGAGCTTATCTGTGTAAGCCAGACTCAGCCTGTGGAAGAATGGAGTTCAAATGAGAGGATTCCCACATCTCTGACCCCTTCACTTCCCATGGGAAGCTGCGCTCCTGCCCCGATGTCCAACAGAACGCCTAGAATTGACCCAAGGGGAGGGGTCAACTGGAAAAGGGCATGCAGCTTGCTTTCCCCAGGAGTCAGCCAGGACAAGAAGACTATAAGCTACAAGCCCATCCCTAAGGCACTGGAATAAGGATGGAGGCCCCAAGGGCTGGGGTCATGGCTACACTCCCCGTTTGCTTCCCGTGCCAGACACTGTCTAAATTCTGGAGCCTGACAGAAGAGCCCTTAGGATCCGTGGGGTTCTTTCTTCTCCAGGCCTTTCCCCCTGCCATCCCCAGAGGCACCTCGACGGTTCTCCGCCTGGTTCTTTCCCACCGGGTCTCACGCTGATCCTCTGCTGCCTCCTTTTCCCGGGCTGCTTCCTGCTCACCTGTAGGGTCTGTCTCAGGCCCTTCCTCAGGAAACCTTTCCTGACCAGTCTGTCCAGTTCCCTTTCTGTGTTCCCACTCTGCATACCTCTTCCCCAGACAGTTTCACACCCAATTTCATTCATTTGTCTGTTGGTATTTTTTTTAACTCAACATTCTGACCCAAGAACCCAGTCAATAGTCACAGTTCTTCTGTCAAGCATGGGGACCGCTGCCCCCTGTGGCTCATGCACAGTTGAGATACAGTTAGTACGTGTGTTGACTAGTAGATACAGCTAGTTAAATACTAGATACAGCTAGTATTTTAAATGTATTGAGTTAAATATGTTAAAATAAATTTACTCTTTATCTTTTTTAATTTTTTAAGATGTGAGTTCATTTAATTTTAATTTTCAATGGGACTTCATTTAAAATTACATTCATGACCAAAAATGTATATCTGTGGTTCAAATTACATTTCTGTTGGATAGTGCTGGTCTACAGCATCAAATCCAGGGTCAGATACCACTCTTCACATTGTTTCTATCTTTTTTTTCTCTCTCTCATCCTCATCGCCCAACCTCCCGCTCCCAGAGGGGAGATTTGGAGATTAAAAAGATGTTCTCATTAAGACATATTTTACTTCTTGTGACTCCTCTAAACTTTCTCCATGCGGTGCATCCAGCAAAGTAGGTATTCAACAACTAATCATTGGTTGGTTCGTTTAGAGAATTATTATGTATCTAGAATTATCCAGCATGGATTTTTGCACCTCTTTTAAAATTGTCTCTTTTTGAATGGTGTTTAGAGTACTTCATGCTCACTTCATTTATAAATGCACTTATCCCCTCCGTACCCTGGAGGTTAGCGAAACGGTAGCTAGTCAGGCTCCAATTTTATTGATGGGCAAGTGAGCAAGACCAAGAATAAATTAGCAATAAAGCCAGGATCAGCCACAAATCCTCACATGAAAACATGCTTCCTCGTTCAGGTTGTGGACAAAATATGCAACAGTCAAAAACGAATAAGAAAGAAATCAAATGAAATTGAGTTTGTCTTGAGTATCGTATCTGGTCCTAAGTGCTTTTTCAGCTGTGATGCTTTCTCAGCGGTATTTGGGGAAACGGATTTAGAAGACAGGTGGGGGGTGGGTGGGGGGCAGACGGATGCTCTTCTCTCCAAGTAGCTGACTCTTCCTGCCCTTCCCATTGTCTCCCTCGCAAGGAAGAATACCCTTCCTGCTTCTCTCCTTCCTTTCTCTCCCCACAAGTGTAAGTTCTCATGGAGCCTTGTAATACGTCTATTCGGCTAGTGTATGTTTGAGTGCCATTTGTCCTATTTGAGTTGTCAGTTATCCTTCGAACTGCTCCATACATGACTCCCCAGTGAGTTGGTCAACCCCTACACTGCAGGACCATATGGAATACCATGCACTGCTTCTGCCGTGTCACATATAGAAATTTTTTGATATTTGCAACCATAGTAAAACAAAGATTTATATTTTTGATATTTATTTTATATATTTAAATGCCATTTAACAAAGAAAAATCAGCCAAAAAAATGAGTTCGCGTGTCACCTCTGACACGCGTGTCATAGGTTCGCCATCACTGGTCTAGAGCAACTAAAACATGCCTGTGTGACAAGGGTCCTGTCCATACGGGCCCCCCAAGCTGTCCTTGCAGCCTGGCCCTCATTCACATGGGTCCTCCACACTACCAGCTGAGGGATAGGTCTCCGTCACTCCAAAGTTGCGGCCCTCATTCCCCGTGAGAGGGAATGCCCGGGTAACTTCAATTGGCATGCAGGACCCTCCAAGCCATGGCCTGGGTCTATCCCACGGTTGTCCCTCCTCCCCACGGACCCTCTGCTGAGCCATAAGCATCTCAATCGGACAAACACGCTTGCTTGCCTTGCCTCTCTAACGTCAAGCCTACTCTTCCCTTTCCTGGATCCCCATCTGGAATCCAGTCCTATTCACTTCCTCATGCAGCTGCTCATCACTCTGGGCAGAGTTCCTCAGAGTGGGCAATATTCAGAAACTAACATGTTATGCACTTTATTTATGCATCTAATGCACTTTATTTATGTACTGGCCAGCACACTGGATTGTAAGTGATGTCCCCCTCTCCCCACAGACCCTCCTCCAGCGAGAACGAAGTCTGCTAGCTTCTCTTTGGTGACTGCCTGCTACATGGCAGGCATTTTACCGGTAATATCTCATTTAATCCTTTAAACTGTTTCACTGGGCCAAATCATTACCCTTCTTTTAGATGTGATGAAACCGAAGCTCTGAGATTTTTGTCACTTCTCCAAATCATGATATGGATTAGAACCATGATAGGGATCTGGTTGCGTTCTGTTCTAAGCTGATGGCCTTTCTCTATAATATGTTGCCTTTCGTGGTTTAAATGTATGTCTTCTACACCTGCACAATTCCTAGCGCAGAACTGGTAGCGAACACAGCGGAGGTAGATGAGCGGAGCCAGATTCCCAGTGTCCTGGTATCTCTTGAATGAAAAGAGGTCTGACTTTCTTCTGGCCTTAGCTCTGTTCTTCTCTGCTCTCCTTTTCACCATTTCCATCTTCCTAATCACAGGGCCTATTTGCTAGTCAGTTTTTTGTGTGTTTTGTTTTGTTTGTACCGCAAACATCACAACTGCTCCCCCAGCAGTTGACATCTCCAAATGCCCCTTTTGCTTTCTGACA
Source organism: Myotis brandtii (assembly GCF_000412655.1). NCBI lineage: Eukaryota > Metazoa > Chordata > Mammalia > Chiroptera > Vespertilionidae > Myotis > Myotis brandtii. Next base: position 120,991 of record NW_005371354.1, read on the forward strand.
CTTTTGCTTTCTGACATTTTCAGTGTCTGTTGCCAAGACCTGCTGTGATCCTTGTGACATGCAGCTCTGGGTGTGAGCTTGAGACAGCCAGAGGGCCTCTGATGCGATCCACTATCACTAGGCCTGTCAGGGCCCCGGGCATAATGAGTTTGCCATTTGAAAGACCTGGATCTCAGGTTTTGTTGGGGCCCTTCCTCCCTCCTCGCCTCCCCTCACCATTTGCCACTTGATGTAGATTGGCACAAACCAGGTTTTTCTCAGTGTAACACCATAAAGATGTGAATATTCTTGGAACAGGAAAAGGCCACACAGCTCAACGTATCGACCTCTTTTGTTAATATTTCCAGTGATTCTCCATTTTGGTAAAAGACCTTTTCTGATTGTTGAGAGCAGGAGGTGAGGACATGAGATGGTCCTTTGGGTTCAGCTTTTGGATATTAGAAGTATAAGGGGCCCGTGAGAGACTTGTGCCCGATGCCTCACTTCGGAGATACATTTTTAAGAAATCTCTGCAAAGCTGGCAAGTTTTCTGGTTAATCCTCACATAAGGATTTTTCCCCCCATTGATTTTTAGGGAGATTGGACGGGAGGAAGTGGGGAGAGAGATAGAAACACCGATCGGTTGGCTCCTGCACACACCCCGACCTGGGCCGAGATCAGGCCTACAATCCAGATACATGCCCTTGACTGTGGATCATACCCAGACATTTTGGTCCTCAGGCCAACACTCTAACCACTGAGCCAAACCAGCCGGTGCAAAGCTGGTGAATTTTTCCAAGGCACATGGGTATTTAGAGCTAAGCTCTGATCAGAATAGGGACCCCAAGGTATGGAGCAGCGTTCACAGCACTATCCCAAACTACTGACCCTAGCAAAACGCACCTCATTTAGGTGGGCTTATTCTCCCATCTCGTACTTAGCGGGAGGAGTGGCCTTGAGGTCTGGCACTGAGCACTCTCCTTTGACGTCTACTGAAGGGCAGAGCCATCTGGTGCCAAGAACAGCAGGGATGCTGGCTGTGATGATGGTCACGTGGACGCATCCGTGGCTGGTCTTTCCATGCAGGGTTCCTGGCCAAGCTCTCTGCAGGGTGCCTCCAGGTCCCAGAGTGAGCTCAGTAAAGGACAGAGTCCACAGGACAAGTCAGCCCACAGGCCACATGTTCTTGCTCAGACAATTGCTGGTGGGAATTTGTTGGGGATGTATGTCCAGGAGTGGGATGTGGAGTCACTTGTGTATTCTTGGGAGGCCACATTTTTTAAAATATTCGCTGCTCTGATACCGGGCAGCGTGACTAGCAGCACCCAAGGCAGTGTATTCAGCGGTTCTCAACCTGTGGGGCGCGACCCCTTTGGGGGGCGAGCGACCCTTTCACAGGGGTCACCTAAGACCATCAGAAACCACATATATAATTACATATTGTTTTTGTGATTAATCACTATGCTTTAATTATGTTCAATTTGTAACAATGAAAATACATCCTGCATATCAGATATTTACATGACGATTCATAACAGTAGCAACATTACAGTTATGAAGTAGCAACGAAAATAATTTTATGGTTGGGGGTCACCACACCATGAGGAACTGTATTAAAGGGTCGCGGCATTAGGAAGGTTGAGAACCACTGCTCTAGTGCATCTGTAGAGACTCTTTAGCGGTGAGGCTGTGTAATCAACAGATCAAAACAATCCCCACAATGTTGAGGGACTGAGTGGGATTTCCCAGGGGCTGCACCTGACCACTGGTCCCTCCTCGCTCTCGATGAAAACGTGCTTTCTCACCTGTTACCAAGCGGGTCCAAAGTCCTTACTTTCTTGAAATATTTACCCGTCTCAACACCATATCCCTGGCAGATAGAGTGAACCACACATGATGAAGAGGGCTCATGGTTTTCATGCAACTAAGGTAACCACTCACACCAGTCAACAGTCTTCCGTGTGCACGGAGATCCTTATAGCATCCTCCTTACTTCCCAAAATACTATGGGTCACCTGCTATAATTGCAAGATACAGAGAATGCAATCATTCAGACTTGGAACCTCAAGCAATTGTTGGTCAACGGAACAATTGTTAGCTGTTGCTCTCTCTCTCTCTTATGCCTAAAAGCCAGGGGACTTAATTTTGTCTTGAATGCAGTGGGAGGGGGACTCAAAGTAGACTTCTTTAATGAAGTACTTACTCCTCCAAAGCCATCTGGTAATTGAGGTTGTAGCTAAGGTAACAGAAGCCACTCTCTCCTTTCCCACCGGTGAACATGATCCAGACCAGTTCCTGCTCAACATTTTTTTTTCTACCCCAACATCAGATGATGTTTATATTCTGAAATCACTTCCATGGATACTTCCAAGATTATGTATGCAAAGTCCCAAACATGCTGTTTTTAAGGCGAGAAAAGGGCAGGCTGGTAAAATGATGCAATTTCTTCGCGAGGCTTAATTAAATGAATGGAAAAACACAATGAAACACATGCGGTGGTTTCATAGGCACCTCTTTTGTCTGATGAGCATTAAACTCACTGGAGACAGAGTCCAGATCTGTATTTACCCTGCACTCCCCATGTCGGTACACAATTCTATGCCAATAAATATTTATACCCTATCAGCACCCACTTCTTATTCTAGTCTCTCCCGGTTAGTCCTGCTCCTTATTTTCATCTGGATTGAGGGATAGAGAGAGAGGCTGGAGGAGGGAGGCACAGAGAATGCCACATGAGTATTTCCTCCAAAAGAAGCAACGAACTCATTGTGCACCAGTATTTACACAACTACCTTCAGCTTCTCTACTAAGTGCTGAGAGAAAATTTTTAAAAACCCACATTTAAGAAAATCCTTTATGAGCAGAGCTGTTTTCCATTTCTTTTCTCCAGAACGGGAAATAATTGAAATGGGGAGATTTTTATTTTTCTGCCGGCCGTGGAAAGACATGTTTCACTAATGATGGTGATGTTTGAAGCGTATGGTTGGACTGGCAGAGGCAGCAGCAGGGAGCCTCTGAGGTTGGGACAGACTCGGGGTAACTGGGAGGGAGGGCAGGGCTTCTGCTTGAAAATGGTCCCAGGGCCTGGCTGGTGTGGCTCAATGGTTGAGCATCGACCTATGAACCAGGAGGTCACACTTCGATTCCCGGTCAGGGCACATGCCTGGGTTGCTGGCTCCCTCCCCAGTGTGGCGTGTGCAAGAGGCAGCCGATTGATGATTCTCTCTCATCATTGGTGTCTCTCTCTCATATTTTTAAAAAATGGCTTCAGGACTCACCCATAGTTCTGGGCAACTGCAGCTGGAGGGACGAGCTCTGGCTGGAGAAACAAAGTTGTGTTTGCTAGGACCAGAGCCTGCCTCTCCTTAGACCAGGGGTGGGCAAACTTTTTGACTGGAGGGCCACAATGGGTTCTTAAACTGGACCAGAGGGCCGGAACAAAAGCATGGATGGAGTGTTTGTGTGAACTAATATAAATTCAAAGTAAACATCATTACATAAAAGGGTACGGTCTTTTTTTTTTTTTTAGTTTTATTCATTTCAAACGGGGCCGTAGTTTGCCCATGGCTGCCTTAGACCATGCTTACCAGGAGCCCTCAGGCTGACAGGCAAGAAATGAGTGCTGGGTGGGAGCTGGTGATGCTAAGCTGCCCACCATGGCCTGGGAGAGCTCCCAGGGCTGCTCTGGCCTCGCCTCTGCGCTGGAGGAGAGAAGCACCAGGCATTGGGTAGCAAGAATTTATTTATTTTATTATTATTATTTTTAAATATATTTTTATTGATTTCAGGGAGGAAGGGAGAGGGAGAAACAGATAGAAACATCAATGATGAGGGAGAATCATTGATGGGCTGCCTCCTG
>NW_005371354.1:125692-162151 GCF_000412655.1 Myotis brandtii
GGTGGGGAGGGGGGGTGGGAGCTCCTATCTGTGTTTGTGGAGGCAAAGCAAGATGGATAGCGATGCCATTCTGGCGGCCACTGGGTTCTAAATGCTGATCCATAAACTGCTGCTGGTCCCTGAAGCCCCAGCCTGCAGAGGAGGAGAAAAATAAGGAGATCGAAGTCGGTGGGGTGCCACCAACATGCTGTCCTGTCAACAGCTGTGTTTCAAGCCGAGATCACACATTCCCTTTCCTTGTGAAATGAAAAATGCCCCTTTATTTTTAGGAATTAACGGTGAGAGAAAACAGACATTTTACTTGGCAAAATAGAGGTTTGCCACCTAATTTCTGTCACTTTTTTTCCTTTTAAAAGTTACCAGTCTATAAAAAACAAACTTTGGAAAGTTCCGTTCCGACTGATCCAGTTATGCAAGGAATACATATTTTTTTGAGAGAACAAAAGACAATTTCTCAGTTGGCGAAGCCAGGTTGTGTGTTGACGATTGATCCAGTTTTGCCTGTACTGATCCAGCCTCTTACTTCTTCCCTTTGCCTGGACAGAGTGTAGATTCTGCCAAGCAGGCTCGCCACAGAGCCGAAGGGCGCCGTGTCAGTAAATCAGTTTAATTGCTAATTGTGGCCAGACCCAGAAATGTTCTTGAGGCTTCTAAAATGTTCTTGACTGCCTCTCTGACCCTAAGGGCAGGGAACGTAAGCTCAGGAGACAAAAATCTGTTAAGTGTCCCAAAGCAAATTAAAATAAATGACACCCAGGGTTTTGGAGAAAAGGGGAGGTCTCAAACTATGAATGGCATTGTTTTCCCTTTATCTCTGGCTCTTTGCCTTCTCTCCTATGTAAAGTAGAAATTCTAAGGGAAAACTGAAAGTGGGGGTTCAATTTGACTAATTAATTCTTTTTAAAAGCTTTATGACTTCGGCCCTAACTGGTTTGGCTCAGTGGCTAGAGCTTCGGCAGAGGATGGAGGGTCCTGGGTTCGATTCCGGTCAAGGGCATGGTTGCTAGCTCGATCCCCAGTAGGGGGCGGGCAGGAGGCAGCTGATTGATGTTTCTAACACTCTATCACTCTCGCTTCCTCTCTATAAAATCAATACAAAATATTTAAAAAAATAAAAAGTAAAAGCTTTATGACTTCCTACATAAATAGCAGAGTGGGGGGCCTTGGTCAGTGGCACACGAAGTTTCTGGAGGCTGAGGGCTGATCGCACTGATCATGGGTCCTGGGTCCTCCCCAGAGCCAGACCTTTAGGGCTGAATTGGCTTCCCAGGGCTGTTGCAATAAGTGCCACAAATTCAATGGCTCGAAACCACAGCAACACACTGTCTCACATTTCTGGAGGCTAAACATCCAAAACCAAGTTGCAGCAGGGCCTGGCTGCCTCTGACTCCTGGGGGAGGGGATCTCTGCTTGCTTTCTTCAGCCTCTGGTGTTTCACCTAAAACCCTTGGGACCCTTGGCTTGCGGGCACAGCCCTTCCATCAGGCCTCCCCATCACATGGCTTTTCCTCATGCGACTGTCTTTGTCTGATCTTGTAAGGGCACCAGGCTTATTGGGTTAGGAACCCACGCTACTCCAGTATGACCTCCTCTGAACTTATTTCAACTGCCACAAACCTATAGCCAAATAAGGACATATTCTGAATTGCTAGGGGATAGGTCTTCAAATTATCTGCTCGGTGGACATAATTCAAGTCATAAAAAGTCCTCAGTCATGAACCTGTGAGTAACCGAGATTTTGAACTACCACCAGTTAGGATTTCAGCCGTGAATGTGACAGAGAGTGGACAGAGATGTGTGTACTTTACTCGGCACTGAACGTAGATGTATGTAGTATGTAGATATGTTTTCATATATTTTTATGTCACATATGTATCATAGTTAAAATTTCATTACATTTTATAGTGTGTGCTTTTGAAAGAGCTAACACGTGGATTTCAAAGTAGTAATAACTGAACTTGCACATATAGCAGATTCGCCCATCATCTTATTGTTTCTCACACTCATGATATTTTTTCCTTATTGAAATACTAGAGGCCCGGTGCACGAATTCATGCACCAGTGGGGTCCCTCAGACTGGCCTGTGGGATCGGGCCGAAACCAGCTCTCCAACATCTCCTGAGGGGTCCTGGATTGCGAGAGAGAGCACACAAGGCCAAGGGACCCCACTGGTGCACGATAGGGGCCGGGGAGGGATGCAGGAGGTTGGCCAGCTGGGGAGGAACCGTGGAAGGGCTCTAGGGCATGTCCAGTCCGTATTGCTGAGTCCCAATCGGCCAGACCCCAGCAGCAAGCTAACCTACCAGTCAGAGCATCTGCCCTCTGGTGGTCAGTGCACATCATAGCGAGCGGTTGAGTGGCCTTAGCGTATCATTAGCATATTATGCTTTGATTGGTTGAATGGAGACCAGATGACCCGGCACTGAGCATATTAGGCTTTTATTATATAGGATCCCATTTACACTGAGGGAATGCAGCCTGCACTGGGGCCATTTCCTCCTAAAACAATCAAGGATTTCTGGGGCTGAGAGAACCTCCAGATAGGTAAGCGATTTTAGGAAACAGGGATTGTTCTTCCTACAAAAGGAAGACCATCTCTCTTTGGCTTCTGTCTCAGCAGCTCCCTTGAGAGATTAGCTAAAACTCCATAACATTTTTTCTGTTTTACTGATTAATTTTTTAAAAAGTTTTTGCAAAGCAAAACATCTTCTGTCTCCGGAACTCCAATTCTGCAAGAGAAAGAACATCAACTCCTCGCATTGCGACAACCTTGACCTTTCCCGGAGCGGCTTAATGAGACAGGAAAGCCTGTCGAGAGGGGTGTGTGTTGGGGGTGCAGTTCTCAGCTCCTTAGGATGCTGCGGGACCGGAAGGTGGCGTGTGTTTGTCCTGTGGCTGGGGATGCTGATCCTGGATCCCCCAGCCGCGTGCACTCACTGGGGTGTGCACACCTGTTCATATTAAGTGTATGTCACTTCCCTACGTCCTTGGGAGCTCCAAGTTTTTATTCTCTCCAGTTTGCTCTTCGGGCACCTGCTTCCCTTTTAACCCCTCCCTATTCTTCTTGCTTTTGCTGGTGCCTAAGAGAAGGTGCTGATTTGTGTCTGCTCTGTGACTCGAGCGAGAATAATAAATAGGATGGTCTCACATCTCAGCCAGCTCTTAATCTCCTGGCGTGGCATCACCTACTGCCAGGGGTCCACTCTGTCTCTCGCTTTGCTGAGCTCTCCTTCCTTCAAACCCCTGGCGGCCTTCTGAGATTAAATGCAGGGCTCTTGAATCATCTACACCCAGCAAGAAATCACCGTCTCAGTAGCTGGTCAAGTGTTCCAGACTGCCGTCCTATTAAGAGCAAGAGGGAAATTTTGATTGAAAGAAAGGCCCTTAATATTCCAACAAGGAATGAAAGCGGTAACATTTCCTCCACCCCCTGCTAACTCCCGACTTTCTGGAAACTTGGCTCTCCCAGGCCCTGTTCATCCCTTTGTGCTTGGAGAGTGTGTCAAAGGCTTCCACAAAGAGATGTTCTTTAGCAAGAAATGCATTAAATCCGTGGAAGGGAACAAATTGGTTTGTATTTGTGGCTTTTGGAAGATAAGGAAGATGTGTTCTCAGCATGTGCTAATGCACGTTCAGGCCTGGCTTACCTGTCCCCGCCTCCGGTCACTCCCACCCCTTGCCTCCCTTTCTCTGGTCTCACACTGTGCCCAGGGCATTGCTGAGTGGGCTGATGGGTAGGGCCCCTGTTTTCATGTAACCACATCAAGATCCTGGCTTAGGCCGAAACCGGTTTGGCTCAGTGGATAGAGCGTCGGCCTGCGGACTGAAGGGTCCCAGGTTCGATTCCGGTCAAGGGCATGTACCTGGGTTGCGGGCACATCCCCACTGGGAGATGTGCAGGAGGCAGCTGATCGATGTTTCTCTCCCATCGATGTTTCTGACTATCTATCTCTCTCCCTTCCTCTCTGTAAAATATCAATAAAATATATTAAAAAAAAAAAGGTACTGGCTTAGAAACACAAACACAATTCGATGACAAGGAAAACCGTTTAAAAATAGTGTGCTGTATATGGAAACTCTACATCCTGATGCATGCCCCGTAAATATAATGTTTTGTCGGTGTAATTGCAACATATTTTATTTAGCCAATAATACTATGCAACAGTGTGTGATAAGTAACTACAATTTTCATGATGTTCTGAGCTATTAGATTTTTCCTTGTTTTTCTAAGAGCAAATTACATTCATCTTTTCACCTATTTTTTTTTTCAGCTCCAATATCCTACCACTGCTTACATATAGACAGTTCAACTTGCCATTTATCACGAATCCTCATTATCCCAGCAAGCAGTAGAAGAGCTAAGAGACAGGCGCCTCTAATGAGAGCCTCATTTCTGGACTGGGTACTGTCGCGATGCAGGTGGTGACTAGAGATGAAGCACCTGCCTCACCTTAGGAAGGGGCTCTGGGCTCGGGGAGCTGGTACCACGATGAACACCTCCCGTGGTGAGCACAGATGGGGACGTGAGTGGGTGTCCGACCTAAATATGCCTCGTTATTTTCCTAGGCTTGCCTCTCTCAGTTTGCGTGAGCAACTTAGATACAGGGACTTGTATGTTTGCACCTTCATAACCCTTGCATTTAGCATACTGCCTGGTGCATAATGAGTGCTCACCTCATTTTGTAGAGTGTAACTGTGCACAAAGGATGAATGAGGCCCAGCGGGCGTGTCTCAGTGGTTGACCATTGACCTATGAATTATGAGATCATGGTTTGATTCTCGGTCAGGGTACATGCCCAGGTGGCGGGGCTCAGGCCCCAGTCGTGAGAGTGCAGAAAGCAAGCCGATCAATGATTCTCTCTCACCATTGATGTTTCTATCTCTCTCTCCCTCGCCCTTCCTCCCTGAAATTAATAAAAATACATTTAATAAAGAAAGAATGAATGAGGATGTTCTTCTTGATTCAGTACAGCATAGCAGTGCATAATCAACTCAAGTATAAGGTGCAATGCTGGTGGGAATTGTATATTTGTACTAGTTTCTGGGGCATTGCCATAGAGCAGTAATGTCGCCTAGGAGTAAGAATATCAGTTCCAGAGATTATAGTCTCTAAGCCTCAGTTTCTTCCTCTGTAAAATGGAAACAACAGTGCTATGCTTTCATAGCTTTGCATGTGTTCGGTGAAATAATGCATGGAAAGTATTTAGCAGAGTGTCACATGGACAGTCGATGCTGCCCAAATCGAAGCTAATTGGTGTCATAATTATTTTAAATAGCTACGATGATATCATCTTCTCTTACCACTTCCTTCTACTGAAGTTTTTAATTTCCAGTGTTTAAGGCCCATTTACCTCCATGGTTTTGGTTTAGATTCAGGCAACATTTATCAATGTCCGGCAAAGATCCAGGCTGCAACAAGGGAAGAGACTGTTCTGTATGTGTCTGTGTCTATGTTATCCCTTATTTATTAGATGCTTACGTGATGTCAGACTCTGGAATAGCGAGGGACTTTATATAGGTTATCCTCTTCCATCTCTATTAAAACATTTTTAGGTAAGTAATTGCATTTCCTTATTCTATAGATTAGGAAATTTAGGCCCAGAAAGTATAGTATTTTCATTTTACATTAAGAGCCCTGGCCGGGTCGTTCAGATGGTTAGTGTCGCAAAACAAAGACTGTGTCAGCTGGACTCCAAATGTCCTTTACACCGTCTCATACCTCTGAGTCCTGACTTGGAATGGGGCACACCTGAGGCAAGAAGATGAACTAAACACGAACCATTCAGGGGTCCTCAAACTTTTTAAACAGGGGGCCAGTTCACTGTCCCTCAGACCGTTGGAGGGCCGGACTATAGTTTAAAAAAAAACTATGAACAAATTCCTATGCACACTGCACATATCTTATTTTGAAGTAAAAAAACAAAACAGGAACAAATACAATATTTGTATTTGCATGTGGCCCACGGGCCATAGTTTGAGGACCCCTGGTGTTTAGAGTGTTTTTAATCTCTCAGTCAGTGAAACCCCAGTTTGAATTAAACCAGAAAGCGCTATGGGATGCACATGTCTGAAAGAAGAAGCAGATATCAGAATAGCTCTTGTAAATGGAAGCCAAACACATGTCATTGATACTTAGCGTTTCTCTCCTAAAATACTCCCTGATCTAGGTCTCCAAGAATCAGAGAAACATAGAATTTCGGACCAGGAAGAGGCCCGTGAAATTACTCATCCAGCCCTCTCAGTTTCCAGATGAGCCAAGAAATTCTTTTCCCGCTCCCTGATCTAGGTCTCCAAGAATCAGAGAAACAGAATTTCAGACCAGGAAGAGGCCGGTGAAATTACTCATCCAGTCCTCTCAGTTTCCAGATGAGCCAAGAAATTCTTTTCCCTAAACCCTCTAGTGGCATAATTTCCCTTCTAGCTAATGCGAATGGTGTGAGGCTACTTGGAAGTAAACACTGATAATATCTTCATTCCATAGTATTCTGAGTGAGTCTAAAAATGAAGTCTACTCTTAATTTTCCTTCAGTTATTCAATCAGTCAGTCAATCCACCACCAACAACAAACTAAGCAAACTAACAAACAAGTAAATACAACTTTAGATGAGACACAAACATTCACAGTCATCTATACTGGGGGTCTTTGCCTTAATTCTTAGCACCTCTACAATGAAAGGAGAATTCGAGAATTCGATTCAACTGTCTTTGCAGCCAGGAGCTCCCAATATCATCTTTTTTTTTTTTTTGAGTTATACATCGCAGTTATCTAGTTATGAAAATAAAATGGATAAAACCACCCCACTTGGAGGTCTTTTCCTTTTATTCTTTCCTTTCATTATCTTGAAGAACTTTCCTGCAAGGGCACAGAGATTTCCCCCAAACCCTTGGACAATACTCTCTTCTGTGGTAAATGATAGGGTATTCTTCTTGGCCTAACAAAAAGTAATCTTCTCAACAAAGCTTACCTCATTAGAGACACGGTTTTCAGCTCTCGGTGCGTATGCACGGCATTGTCCACTTCCGGCATGGAATGTGGCCCCAGCGCGCTCCTTTGTTTAGCCTGTGAAGGTTCGTTTGTGTCGTTGCCTTAAATGGGGAGCAGGTGGGTTTAAATGAAGTTCACCGTGTTCTTTCATCTTTTCATTTCCATCATGAAAAGAAAATAGTAAAGAGAATCCAGTCCATCACAGTGGAAATTCGGGGCTGTCAGCACATCAGTGAGCAAGAAGCCAGTGGAATCCCCAAGCCAGCTGCTCTTTCTTCCTCTGGGAGGAAGTGCCTTGTTGTTCTCAGTTTCCTAGAGGAAAGCCCCCTCTCCCCCACTGTGGGGAGTCCCAGGCAACTGCTCTTTGCAAATTCTGTGTCTCCCAGTTATTTCTTTTAAAAAAATATATATATTTCTTTATTGATTTCAGAGAGGAAGGGAGGAGAGAGAGATAGAAACATCAATGATGAGAGAGAATCATTGATCGGCTGTCTCCTGCATGCCCCCCACTGGGGATCGAGCCCGCAACCCAGGTATGGCCCCTTGGCCTGAATCGAACCTGGGCCCCTTCAGTCCGCAGGCTGACGCTCTATCCACTGAGCCAAGCCGGCCAGGGATCCCAGTTATTTCTTGTTCACCCCCAGGGAACTTCCGATTTGGATGTGATCAACCCCCATGCTTGGTAGTATCACCGAGAGTGCTATGTACACGGCGTGTTTATTGCTCAGCGATGTCTTTCTTCCCAAGTAACAGAGCCATCACTCTTCGACATAGAGAAGGTTTCCAAACTAAAGGACCCTCCGGTCTTTATAGGGCCTTGGCCTTGCACCTGAGCCTAGAGATGGTGCTGTCTCTATGGACAGACAGGCTGCTGTTGGTTCCAGGGCCACCAGCTGTCCTAGAGCCACACTGAGAGGTGACATTCACGAGCTACAGTGTAGATGGTGCCTTCTAGATTGTGCAAAAATACAGTTGGTTCTGCATTTTGCATTGAATGGAAGCCTTTGGAGCCAAAATTTTTCTAGTGTGAAATCTAGACTTGTCTCTATGGTCAGACAGGCTGCTGTTGGTTCCAGGGCCACCAGCTGACCTAGAGCACACACTGAAAGGTGACATTCACGAGCTACAGCGTAGATGGTGCCTTCTAGATTGTGCAAAAATACAATTGGTTCTGCATTTTGCATTGAATGGAACCCTTTGGAGCCAAAATTTTTCTAGTGTGAAATCTAGACAGCGCGGTGGGCAAAATCTGCCTTTAGAGAAAGGCTGCATTACTTAACAGTTTTATTTCATTCCATGTTGTGGGAGAGATTACCTACCCATATCAGACCCCAAGCTCTTCTGTCTCTGCGCATGATAAGTTATTATATTTGGAATTTAAACATTCTCTTGTAAAATGGTGGATTTAACCTGTTCAATGCTAATCATAGTTTTGGAAACACTGTTTTTAATAGACGCATTACCTAAAAGTTGTTAAGCTATTGTTTTGCATTTTTTCCTGTCAATCTATAATTAAATCATATGAAAACACATTTTACCTCATAATAAGGGCATATTATGATATCTCTGATGACCGTGGCTTCCTCACATTCATTATTTAATTGCTGGACATTTCTCTATCAGCTCATATGGGGTGATCTAAGTTAATTGTTAACTTTAATATACTTGGATCTAAAAAGGAAATCAGCTGTTTCTTCCATAAAGGAGGCTCAGAAAGCCGAATACACCAATGTTATATTGACAACCTATATCCTCTTATAATTAAGAACAAAATCTGCATGTTGAGGGAAATGCTGCATTCCATCTAGAAGAGCTTCGGAACTGTGGCATGATTCTATCAGTTGAGTGGGGAGAAGCATTTTATTCAGCTGTTTGGTGATTGTATTTCTATGTTAATTTCAAGACTGCCAAGTCAGTGGCATATAAGCAGTTCCCTTAACTGTGGTCTGAATACCCAGGGCTCCCCACTCTGGCCTAAAGGGTTGCTGGGAATCTTGGGCTGAGGCCAGAGAAGAGAGACAGAAGGGGATGTAATTGGGGGAAATGCCTGGATCACTCATTATTGTATCAATGGGTGAAGAAGCTGCAGACCATACAAAAGGAAATATATCTATTGGGTAGACTACACAGGGTGATAAAAGTTAACAGGTAGAAAACAGTCACATTCTACCATGGATTTTTGACAAAAATCTTATTGTAATTGATATCTAAATAAGTGATAAAGATTTCTGTTTGTTCAATGTCTGGTATGGTACCACATGAAGAACTTTATATACAGGCCTTATCTAAATCCTTATATTATATGCAGAAAGGATTTTGTGGATGGGAAAACTAGGTTTATAGTGATTAGAAAACATGCTCAGTAGCCCACAGCTAGAAAGTGGTAGAGATAGGAAATGGAGTCTTTCATACCATTGATGAAAATTATTGAGGCTCAAATCAAGTCTGTAATAGAATAGTAACCTGTACACCTCTAGAGCCGCGCTAAGAGTAGTGCTCAGGGAAACTGGCCAACTCTCACTGCTAGTAAATTACAGAGCTGGGCTAGGAGCCAAGGTCATTTTAATCCCCAAACTTCCGCTCTTTCCAACACATCTCATTCCACCGCCTACAAAATCCTTTCTGTTTTACTAAAGAGCTGCTATAGGGAAACAAACAATTACTCATCTGCCCAAGGTGCAGAACCACAGCTCTGCCTTGAAAACAGACAACATAGGAAATGGACCTTGGGGGTCTTTATCGGTAAACTCTGACAACCAAGTTTCAGACAGAGTTTACCAGTAAAAGGGGGCTCTCCAATTAGACATCTTGCCTGCCCTGAAACCTGGGGGAGCTTTCCAGCATGAACAAATTCATTGGAAAGGGATTCGGATTCTAATGTAAAGCAATAGCATATGCCGTGGTCTTAGCTCCGGTGTTCTGGTTGGAATGTTAAAGCTTGCTGGTTTCTATTCTAACTTTATTCTCCACATTTCCTCATTCCCTGGGAATGTGTATGTCTGTCTTACCCAGTAAATTAAAAGCTTCCTTCAGGCAAGAAGTGTGTCTCCAGCTAGTCATTCAGTACGGTATTTATTGAGATCCTGATAGGTGTCAGGTATCGTTCTGTGTCCTGAGGATAAACTGTTGAACCGGATAGACGTGGGTTTCTGCTTGCATGTTTTAGTGGGAGATACCAACAGGCTGTGACAATAGCACGGTGTGATAGATGGTGACGGGGAAGAACAGTGCATTGTGGGAGCGCATGGAATCCAGATGTAAAAGGTCAGGAGAGATTCCTGGGGAAATATCTAGGAGAAACTCCAAAGGATAGGCTCAAATCAGTCATGAAAGTGTGGGGGTCATGGAGGTAGGGGAGGGCTCACAGTATGTTTAAAGGAGTAGAAGAAACTAAGAGAATGGAGTATTCAAATAACTGAAAGCTCAGTTCATGGATCCCAGAGTGCTTGGTGTCAGAGAGGGGCTGAAGGAGGGGTACACTGGGAGCCAACTTGCTACCCTCCCTAAGTCCTGTGGGCCTTGCATGAAGTAAACTCATGTATTTGTTTGTTTTGTGTGTTTGTTTTGTTACTTGGTTTGATTCTTAAAGGCTTGGGATCTGTTACTCCGACTTGGGATTTTATATTTACTTCCTTGGCCTCCCCGCCCCGCCCACACTGGTGTTATCAAATTGCTGTTTGGATCCTTGGCCTGGTTGCCTCATCTTGCCCCACCATCTCCCATTTTGTCAATGGAGGTCTATTAATACTTCATTCACAGTTGAGTCCGTGGCACTAATGATCTGATGCCTGCAAAGCCAGGTGAGGTGACTGGCTGAGAGATGGGCCAGGAGGTCTCACTGCTTCTCAGAAGCCCCGATTGGTGCCAGCACAGTCCCCCTTCCTGTCTTTCTGGGTCTGCAGCACCAGTGTACCCCAGTGTCCGTGTTCCCAGAGCCTGTCACTCAGGAGTCACCTGACACATGGGAGGGAGCAGCACTAGCCACATCTGGAATTCAGCCCAATTCCCTCGGACAGATCTTCACATACAGATGGGAGGCGGGTCGCTGATCTAGTTCCACCATGAAGGGGGCGCAGCCCACATTTGGCTTCTTGTGTAAGAGCAGAATCGGCTCCCCTACGCCTCATCCCTGGCTGGCTGTCTTGTTTCAAAGTAATCAAATCTTGCTTCTTCTTGCTCTCTGGGATATCACATCCTTCAACACTTGTCAGAAACAATGAATAGTGAGCTTCCCCCCCTTACCTGTTTTCAGAGGAGAAATTAATAGTAAATATTCAGACCTCTCTCCTGATGTTGCATTTTCCAGAAAGACAGGCAACAGAAGTGGCAGAGTTGGGTATAGGAAACGCTTATCTGACATTCAGGATGCATGTCACTCGGTGAAGGGGGATGGGAGATGCCAATGCCAATGGCAGAGCCATCGGGTGCGTGAGCACCTGGGCTGAGAAGAAAGAATGCCTCTTTTCTCCAGCGAAGGCCCATCCTCTCCACGCCTCTCCGCCAGCTGGTCACAGCTGCCCCGTTCCTCGTCTCTCCCAGACAGCCCTCTTGAGTCATATCAGTCAGCTGTCACTCTCCACCCCCATCGTTCCCTTTTCACAATGGGTGGGTTGCAAGGAAAGAACTGGCTGGAGCCTCAGCTTCCCGATGGTTCTCCATAGGACCCTGGGCAGTGGACAACTTCTGAGCTTTCCCTCAGTCCCGTGTAAGATGAAGATAAGAGCACTAAACCCGTAAAGGTGGTAGAAGAATTCTAACAGGCAATTAGCTTCAAGGGACTATTACATGCAGCAAATACTGGAACGCTGCCCCCTTAAAGAACTTAGTTTGCTGAATGTGCTATGCACTATTTATAATTAATTCTGATATATCGATGGCAGTGGTATAGCTGTGTAGATTTTTATAAAGAGCTATTGCTTTTCCTGTTATTTTCCAAAAGCCCCATGAGTTAAGTAAAGAAGGTATTATTATCATCTCGATGTTAAAGCTGAGGAATTTGAGGCTTGCTCTTGTTCCTTAGTGCCCTTGTACGCTTGCCATCTGTGCTTTTGTGGGTGGTTAACTCCAGCATTTTAGTTCACCCACGGTGCCCAGGAGGTTGGGCACACAGTGACCATGTGGCACTACCCTGGTTAGATCTGACAAGGCCCAGGAGAAGGGCTCCCGCTTCTGGAGTCTCGAGTCTGTGTTGGGTGCACAGGGATGGATGGAAGAGCTCAGCTGAGCCTCAGTTATAAGACAGGACACAGCCGTCTGCACTCTTCCCTCTTGAGAATTCACCCCGAATGGCTTTGATTGTGTTTGTCAGCTTCATCAAGTCCAGGAGATGAGATCATGCTTTTTGCTCTTGACATGATAGTTCCCTGGGCGTGTGTGTAATAATTTGCAACACGGTGTTTCCATCAATTGGAAGGAGTCATTTTTCCTCAGCGTCGGTGATTACTTCGGGTCTTCTTTTTCCTTCACGGATTGATTTGCCTTGGTCTTGACCTTTATTCTCATTTCTCTTATTTCTCTAACTTCCCATTCCCCCTACCTTTCATTCTCAACAACTCAAACGGTGGATTTTTATTTATATTTTTCATCAGGCAAACATTAGTTTTCAGTGGAATTTTATTGTGATCATCCAGCGTCCAGGTGGGGAACCATAAAAAAACAATATCTCTTCTCGGTTTCACTTTAAATGTGATTCTGGGGCCTTAAGGACAAGCCTATGTGATAGAATTGTTGCCTTGCCTCCCAAACTGGATCGTGTAGAACTTTTACAAACGAACTCCAAATGCAGCTGTAAAGCACGAGGTCTAAGGTATATGTCAGCTCTTTGGTGTCTGTGTGGGAAATATAAGGAAATAGATGCTATTATGTACCTGTGGTTTCTGGCTTCTCTTCCTGGGCAGATCTTTCTCTTATACCTCAGGAAGATCTCAAAGCCCATATTCTGTTGTCAAACCATGTCCTTGGCTAGCTGTCCATCAGCAATGGAGCCCTCAGAGGTGATTAAGTAACACCTCCCCCCACCCATAAAGTTATGATCTAGTGCACTGTCTAGTAACTACTGCAGTGTCAGTTGCTTTATATAAATAAAGATATTAATTTACCCCTGCAAAAATCTCTTTTAAGTAGGTGATATTATCTCTTATCTACATTTTTTTTTTTAAAAAAAGAGAGACTCGAGTGGGTAGAGCATCGGCCTGGGGACCCGAAGGGTTCGGGGTTCCATTCCAGTCAAGGGCGCAGGCCCGGGTCACGGGCTTGATCCCCAGTAGGGGGTGTGCAGGAGGCAGCCGATGGATGATTCTCTCTCATGGTAGATGCTTCTATGGCTCTCTCTCCCTCTCCCTTCCTCTCTGAAATCAATGAAGATATATTTTTAAAAGCCACACAAATGTATTATTGCACTTCCATGTAGTAAATAAAATAAAATAAAATAAAATAAATAAAAAATAAAAAAGAGAGACTCAAAGAAATGAAATAATTTGTGTGGCGTCACCTCTGTTGTAAATTCCCCAGCTAAGGTTCAGTCATGTCCTCTTCATTTCAGATTCCATATGGTTTCTATTATAGGACCACTTCCCTGATTGGATTATTAGTTTGGAGATAAAACCCATGTTTTATCCCTAAAAATCTCAGGGATAAATCCACTCCAGTTCTCTCTTGAGGCATTTCTCCTAGACCTCATTGGCCAAAGAATGCTCCGTTGGTGTAGATTATCTACAGATCAATTTTCTGCTGCTAGACTTCCTCCTTGGGGGCAAATCCTCCCATAAGCCTCTGCAGTGCTCTTCTCAGGGACTCCACAGAGGGTTCCTTGGCTGGAATGACCCTCTGCTACTCTATAGTCAGGATCTCCTGATATCACCCTCCACTAGAAGGACACGAGGGAGCATTCTGTTCCTGTAGACAAGGAGAATCAGACAGTGAACAAAAACAGAGAGAGCCCACCCACCCCAAGGGTCATCCTAGAACCTTCCAAATAAGTAACGACTGATGTGGCCCATGCTAGAGACCCCATGACTTGTTGCTGGGATGGTAGCCTGAGCAAAGGTGAGGAGACATGGTTGTGTTTAATATCCAGCCACTGAAGTGTTTCAAACATTAGGCACGATGACTTAACTCACAAGCTGAAGAAACAGGACAGGGTCAGACCTCCCAAACCCTACAGCAAGGGAGAGGTGTAGAAAAAGCCAACTGCCTAATGCCCAGAGAGAATACGTGAGGAATGGGAAGGGAAAGGACATTTCTTTCTCATCCAGAGGGCCAAGAGCTGGGCAGATTTGGAGTTTAACCAGTCCCAGGCCTCCCGGTCCCACACCCTTTGGCTTTCTACACATGTAGCGATAGCTCTACTCTGAAGCGCTTTCAAGTGGCTTGTGTGAGTATTTGTTTTGGTACCAAAAGCAAGTTAGGTGGATGAAAGAATTGAGTTCATAAGCCAAGTGGAGCTGGGGAGGCTGGGGCAGATGTGGTTGCGCTCTAGTTGGGTAAGAATGAGAAATGAGTGTTGCAAGAAGTCCTCTGGCTCTGAGCTCCATCTTTTTATGTTTCTCTCCTCTGTCTGTTTTGGAAAAGATTTTGCAGGGAAGCATAAAAGAATAAAGGAAATCTTCCCACTTGCAGATCAGGTTAGCTTGGGAGAACCGAGTATCCCCAATGCAGATGTGGTTGTGGCAACTGCCGCCAGAACCCAACTTGACCTTCCTCCTCATGACCTTTCTGACCTTGCTTCTTACTTACTTCACTTTCACCAGCTTGATCAACCTCCTTGCTTATTATTATTATTATTATTATTTTTGAAGCTTCTGAATGTGCTTCTATTTTCAAGCCCTTAGCAATTGCTCTTCCCTCTCCTGGGCCTCTGCCACAGGTAGCCGCAGGCTCACTCCCATATTTTAAACTTGAGGTTTCTGCACCTAAATAAAATCATATCCTCTACCCCGATTCCATTTTCCTTGCTGCATTATTGTCTAATTTATTATATATTCTAATTACTTTCTTTATTTGTTTATTGTCTTTTTTAAAAACTCTATGAAGGTGGAGACTTAGCTATGTTCTCTACTATATTCCCAGAAATGAGATGGTGCTTAATAAGTAAAAAATGGATTAATACATAAATTAAACAATAAATGAATTAAAATTGAACAAATTAATATTCATTCAGTGAATAAATACAAAGAAATTTCCTAGGACATAGTAAGCTGATTTGGCCACTTATCTCATCTTATCCCTGACTGGTCTTATATTTTGGTTTTATCTCAGGTAAGATACATTTTGCTTAATAATTAACATTCTCTTTTAAAATGTACTTCTCATGGGTTTTTTTTTTGAACTATGATTTCCCTTTTACTTTTCTCCTCTCACTTCTGCATCAAAGATTGAGGGGGGTTAGCTTGTTTCTACCAAATAGATTGAAACACTTGTGCTTAGCTGGAAGTATATTGGGTATTCCCTACATTAGGTGTCCCCGTATCTCAGATTTCAAGGATTAGCTTTACTGTGAATGGCAGAGATTTCAGGAGGAAATATCATGTTCTGGGTGACAACCTGGTAGTGGTGAAAAGCATTGACTTTATAGCCTCATTGCTGGGATTCAAATCCCAGCTTGGCCGGGTCCACACTGTGTGACCTGGAGCAAATTACTAAACCTCTCTGAGCTTCCGTTTCTACTTCTGGAAATTGGAGAAGGTAATGATTGTATTAATTATATAATCCCATAAATTTCTGTGGAAAAGAAAATGTATTAATACTAGAAATGTAGTTAGAACGAGGCCTAGCATATAAAAATCTTAAAAATTAAAATAATAGGTCACTTCCTTTTCCTACCTCTGGGCCATGAACAAGTCATTTGTCATCCCGAAGCTCAATTCCCCTATCTGTTGTAGGAAGGATTCAATTAGCTCTAATTCTGACTTTATCCACGCTGACATTCGAAATCTGAGGTGAGTTTGTCTCAGAGCTAGGAAGACAGATTGGTACTTCTGTTTTAATTTCATTTTTGCATTACTTCTTCCCAGGCCTTGAGGTTTTAAACGGATTATCCAGATTTTAAATCTACACCCAGCCAGGCCCTTCTGTTTCCGGTGCAGGTGTGAGAGAGTGTGTGTGTGTGTGTGTGTGTGGTTTTGCTTTTACCTGAAATGCTGATCCAGTGCTCCCCCTGAGTGTCTTAGAATCACCTGAAGAGAGCACAGGCTTGGCCAGGTGGGGCCCTGGGGTGTCACAGCACCAGGGTCCCTTGTGTTGTTTGGGTTCCTGACATTTCTAGGGGCACCCGAATGATGTATGTGACGGAAGGTGAGTCAAAGGTGAAGGGGTGATATGTGCCTCAGAAGGACTTTGCAAATGTCTTGGCCAGAAGTTCCCAGTAATCCTGACCTGCAAATCCCTAGGTCAGGGACAGGCAAACCTATCCTCTAAATGGTGCAATTGAAGAACTGAGCCCAAAGTTCCAGGACCACAGCTCTTCACCTGTTCCCTCCTCAAGAAAACCTCCTGCAGAAACGGAATCACTGTAACGCCTGCTGGGCCTTCTGGTTTAAAGTGACAGTGAATTAACTGTCCACTCCCTACGGGGATGAAAAGGGGGCTGTACCTTAACCCATTTGCCCTTAGGGATGAACTTAACTTCCTACCCTCGCTCACGAGAACCCACTGATTCTCCAATTCTCCTCATACAGCCCATCTTCCCCACTCAGATCATTTGTTTTATTTTTTCAACCCCCCCCCCATGTCCTGTTCACAGAAATAAAAGGGCCTTTGTTACTCTATACTGACTGTGACATGTGTGGCCTTCTAAAGCTGAATGTTGTTCAAATGGCAGGGACTGGGGCCAGCAGGCTGTGCCAGGCTCTCCTCATCTTTACCTTTGGTGCCCATGCCCCAGCCTGTGCGAGTGAAGGCAAGAGGATCCTGGGAGGTTCTCCAGAAACCATCCTCTCGTGGCTGCCATGCCAACCAGAGAGCAGGAAACTGTGGGCCAGTGCTGAGCCGCCTGACATGCTCCGCAGCTGACCTTCAGGGAGTTCTTAACCCCCAGAGATACAACCGAGAGCGAATCTAAAGGCCAATGAGCGTGTCCAGTGATCGGTAGGTTTAGTAGTCCTGACTTTGTCTTTTCCAGAAGTTGTCCCAAAGTTTATTCAGCTAGATTGATTTCCCAGGAGAAAGAAAAGAAGGGAAAGAAGGGGGGAAATGAGGTAGGGAGAGAAGGAAGGAGAGAAGAAAGCATAGAATAGGTGCTCAGTGAAAGTTTCTTTATTGGTGGGTGAATAGCTGGCAAAAGCCATAACAAGATTGTTACTGATGCAAGGACGGGACCAATTTAGACGTCTTTGGGCAACGAAGTAGGAGAAATAAGCCATATGTTGTCACAAATGAAAGAAACACGGAGGATTGGGCTCTAGTCTCTGCCTGCTGCTGTCTAATGGGGCGTGACCTCTGGGAAAAATCACTCACCACAACAGAAGTCAGGTTTTTTTTCTGTCACATTAGGGAGTCAAGCAAGAGAGTATCTTTAACCCTGCTAATTCTACGAGCTGTTTGTTTATTCATCTCCTCCACAAACTATTGTCTAGTGTGTGCATCTTCTAGGCCCTGGGAATAGAAAAGGAAGAGGTTAAGGAGTTGAAGGCATCAAGAAATTGAAGACTTAAAGGAGTTACCCACAATACCATGTGGACAGGGTATCATGGCTGAGGGTGTAAGGGCTCTGATCACAGAAACTCCTGAGACCACAGGAACAGAGAGGATTGAACACCTATAAATGGGTCCCACACACAGCTGGCACACGTAACAGGTACAAAACCACTTATTATAATGCACACATTTGTGTCATTAGAGAACTATGTTCCCATGAAAACATGGTTTTATTTCAGAGCGAAGTAAAATGGAAATCATCGCATGGGACAACATTTTTTTTTTTTTTTTTTTTTTTTAAAAACTCTTTAATTTAAAAACTCTTCATTTGTTCCTAAACACTTAAACCTCTATTCAGGCCTAACCTTTTTTTTGAAAGTGTAGATCACTGAGATAGAAATACAGTGTATGCAGACAGAATGCTGAATGCTGCCTTCAAACCTGGCTTTGTCCACATTCGTTTCCAAAATCTTGACTTTAATGGCTAAGTAGAATGGTGTGTTGTGCAGCTGGCTCAGATTACAGTGTGAGGGGCTGGTTGTTAAATATTCAGGAAATTTTCAGGCCAGTTTAAATTGTTGGTAACTTCAAATTGGCCCTGGTGGGAGTATTTATTCACAGAAATCAGCAAACAGTACAAATGGAAGCTCCTTTCTTTCTTTTCAGAGAGCTGGTTTACCAGCCGACCACTGGGTTAAAACTCACTGGTGCAGGTACTAGTTAATACCCAGCAGAATTTTTCACAGCAAATGTAAGGAGAAGAATTGGAGCAGTACATGAAAATAATCCAGGTACTAGAGCCCCAAAATAAACCCATGCATATATGGTCAACTACTACTTGACAAGGCAGCCAAGAATAGTCAATGGAGAAAGACAAGTCTCTCGTAAATGGTGGTGGGGAAATTGAATGGTTAGATCCCTCAGAAACATGAACTCAAAATGGATTAAAGCCTTCAATGTAAGAACAAACAGGCTAAAACTCCTAGAAGAAAACACAGGAAAACAGCTCCTTGACATGAGTCTTGGCAATATTTTGTGGGTGGATGTGATGCCTGAAGCACAAACAACAAAATAAAAAACAGACAAGTGGGATGACATCAAACTTAAAAGGTTCTGCCCAGCAAAGAAAAAAAAAATGACTGACAAAGACAACCTATGGAATGGGAAAAATCGCAAAGATTTCTCTGATAAGAAGTTAATATCCAAAGTAGATGCAGAACTCACACAACTCAACAGGAAACAAACAAATAATCCAATTTAAAAATGGGCAAAGGACCCAAATGACCTTCTGCCAAAAAAGATATACAAACTGCCAACGGATACACAAAAAGGTGCTGAATATTCCTAATTATAAGGAAAATACAGATCAAAACCATAATGAGTTTTAACCTTGCACTTGGGAGAATGGCTATCATCAAAATGATAGGAGACGAGAAGTGTTGGTGAGAGGATGGGGAGAAATGGGAACCCTTTTGCACTATTGATGGGCATGTAAACTGTTGTAGCCACTGTGGCAAAAGCAGGGTGGAGGTTCCTAAAGAAATTAAAAAGAGAACGACCACACCCAGCAATTCTACTTCTGGGAATATATTGGAAGGAAGCAAAAACACCATGTGAAAGGGATGTCTGCACCCCCATATTCATGATAGCCAAGACATGGAAGTAACCTAAGTGTCCACCAATGGATGAATGGATAAAGAAGTTCTGATATAATAAGTTGCAATATATGAATAACATAAAAATAATCTCATTCGTAT
The DNA here is from genome assembly GCF_000412655.1 of Myotis brandtii. Classification (NCBI taxonomy): domain Eukaryota; kingdom Metazoa; phylum Chordata; class Mammalia; order Chiroptera; family Vespertilionidae; genus Myotis; species Myotis brandtii. The sequence continues at coordinate 145,067 of NW_005371354.1, forward strand.
ACCACCTAAAATCATCCCATTTATTGTGTATACAATGAAGATAGTAAATGAGTAATGAAGGGAGTAAAAAAAAAAAGGTATCTTCAGTGTCTTTTCCATAAGGAAAAATAATCACAAGGGTTATGGTACATTTGCCAGAAGGAGGTGTCACTGTATCACATACTCATTACATACATGTAATTGGATGTACAAGTGCATTAATTACATACCTATAGTAACTCATTTAATCATTGTAAAATCTCACAAGAAAAGTATACTGTATTCATATTCCAATTTTACAAAGAAAGAAACGGAAGCTGAGAGAGTTTAAACACCTTCCCCAAAGTCAGTGGCAAAGCAAGGATGAAGTCCAGAAAACTAAGCTATTGCATCTGTGCCCTTTATCAAGGACTACCTTCCATGGCTATCCTCGGCCACGCCCGCTAAAACCAAAGGTCCATACACGAGGTACCAGGGTTGCTCCCGTGACCCTAAATCTTGGAGACCTTGGAAGCTATCCCCAAGAAATAAAAGCCATGTAATTAAGAGTCTATATTTGTGATTACAGTATTACAGATTTGATTCCCCAAAATAGTGAATGTTCACTACTGGGTTGAACAAATTGTTATACTTATACCAGGGAATGTAGGCAGTCTTCTAAAAGAATACATTCAAATTAGGAAAGATAATTTGGAGGGATTTCCATGGGGCATTGATGGATAAGGAAAGACAGATGTGGACAAAAAATGGGCAGTCCTCCCATTTTATAAAATACACATTGAAGGTACCCGCTCACCTGCCAGCCGGGGTGCTGTGAGCCTTGAAAGCACACGCGCTCCCCAAGTGTGGGAGCTGAGGTTGTGTAATCTGCGCTCCCCACGAGGTCCTGTCAGCCTGCCCTTTGCATTTGCTCGAATAATCCTTTGCAAATTTCCATTTGTTTATTCATCATCTCTGTTCAGTCTGCGAGAGCGTCCTTTTCAAAAATCCGCCCCCCCCCCCCCCCACCTTGCCTCTCTTCTTTTTTAAAAGCTTTGATTTTTTTTCAGGCTCAGGTCAAAAGTTCAGGCAAAGAAAAACCAAATCGATCCAAAGAAAACATGGGTGGAAAGGAGCCTTTCTTCCTAATAAGACTCAGAACCTAAAATAATTTCCCATTAGCGCCAAGGCCTGACTCTCCCCCATGACACCCTGGAGCCTCCTCCCAGGCAGCAGCAGCAGGAGGCCTTGCTGCTTAAGTGTTTTCCTCCCCAGCCACGCTGAGCCCTTCCATTCCAGTCCACCACCAGCCTGTGCCGTCCCTGGATTCGCTTCTGAGTGGACTGTGGGAAAGGAAGGTGGCAGAGTTGCGTTGCATTAGCATACTGATGGCACAGCAGCTCCTCGGATTTTATTATCCTAATTAGATGGGCATCAGGTTATATTTATAGCTCAAATCTTCATCATCTCCCATTACTCTCGTGGATTTTTAAAAATCCCACATGCCTTTGACTCCAGGTAGATTCTTAATTTGGCTTTCTGCCTATTATTTGGTCTGTTTGCTGGATTCCTCCTCTCTTTGAACTGAGGGCTGTATTTAATGGGCTTGTCAAACATATAGTTCATGTAATGTCTCTCATAACGCTCCCCTGGGGCCTCCTGAGGAAGGGGAAAGCTGTCTGGGTCTCGCTCCCCTCATTTAAGCCTATCTCAAACACGCTGCAAACATGCCTCCCTCCTGCTGGACCGGACACCTGAATGCCCAACCTTGAAGCTGTCCATTCACCTCTGCCTCCTCTCTCCTCACCCCAACATGACTTTGACATTGAATCCAGTCCACAGAGATATCTGTACCGCTGTCTGTCTCCTCTCCCATCTTCCATATTCAGGTCCCGGTCACATCCTCATCTCTGACTCGGGCTCTCCTTATAGTATCAGCACTCAGCTCATCCCCATTCATCCTATTTCTCTGCCAAAGATGCCTTTTTAGAGAATACATCTTTTGCCATTACCTTTGCAAGACCCCCCAGTGCTTGGAGGATAAAATCCAAATTCCTTGGTGTGGCCCCCAAATGGCTTGGTTTTCTGACCCTGAAGTACCTCTGCAATTTTATCCTCATTGACTCTTCCATCGACAACTAGAAATACCCTAGTGTGATGAGGGTTGGTCAAGGGGTGAGATGAAGCAAACTCATGCCCTGCTTTCCACCATCAAGATTTCTTAATAGGCCTGGCCAGTGTGACTCAGTGGTTGAGCATTGACCTATGAACTAGGAGGTCATGGTTCGATTCCCAGTCAGAACACATGCCCGGGTTGCGGGCTCGATCCCCAGTAGGGAGCATGCAGGAGGCAGCCGATCAATGATTCTCTCTCATCATTGATGTTTCTATCTCTTTTTGCCTTTCCCTTCCTCTCTGAAATCAATAAAAATATATTTTGAAGAAAAAAAAAAGATTTTCTTACTAGGGCTGCCCTTGCCCTTCCTGCTGCCTGGAAGGCCCATTTCCTGTCTCTGAGGTTAAATGTATTTAAAGCACAACTTGTGAGGCCTCCTCTCTGAAGCTTTGTTAATGTTAGCAAAAATTAATTTCCCCTTCTTTGAAGCTGTTCAGTCATTTGTAAAACCCTAATTTCAGCATTTGCTTGTATCTTAGTGAATTCATGTGTTGCTTTCCCTTGACTGATTGTAACGTCTTTGAAGGCAGACCCGACATCACTGTCATCTTTGTAACTTTAGCCCATAGCACATGGAGGGGGGTTGTTAGTCCAATTTTGTGGAAAGAGGGAGTGAGGGAGGTTGGAGGAGGGAGAAAATATGGTGTAACCTTAAATAAGTACCTCTCTGGGCTGTACCCTTGTTTCTTTGCCTCTGGCTTTGTTTTACTTATTTATTTAAAACTAGAGGCCTGGTGTATGGATTTGTACAGGGGGGGCAAAGAGGGTTCCTCAGCCTGGCCTGTGCCCTCTCGCAATCCAGGACCCCTTGGGGGATGTCCAACTGCCGGTTTAGGCCTGATCCCCGCAGGGCCAGGCCTAAGGCTAACATACATAGTCTGTGTTTCTTTTGCTGTGCTTCATTAAGACATTGATCATAACCCTCCTACCTGCTCCCCGTCTCAGGAAACAGAAACAGGGTTAAGGGAAAGAGGAAAAGGCTGAGATCCTGGCCAGCTTAAACCAGGAGTACCAGGGAGTGGGCAGAAACCAGAATGGAGCAAAGCACACGAGAGCAATGATAATATATTATAACATATATAATATGATTATACATAGATCACATGCTACTATCAATATAATTAGCAATATAGACCATTAATGAGATTAGTAGAAGATAGCCAGGATTGAAGGCATTTGATGCCCTGCTGAGAACCAGCCGAAGGAAGAGAGTTCACAGAACTGGCACCTCTACAGGTCTGCCCGGCTCGCATTAAGCACTGCAGCACCTGAGCAGGTGACTTTGCTGGGTGATGAGTGACAGCTTAATCTACAAGAATGCCCAGAAACAGCAAATTTGAAAACAGACCAAACATACACTTTATAAGGAAAGGGAAATGTCATTCTGATCTCCACTGCACAGTTTCCCTGAAGCTTCACCAACCCCATAATTAGATGATGCCTAAACGAAATGAAACGCTAATATTAAATATTATGGGGAATTTACTGCAGATTGTGCCGTACCTCCAATTTATATTCCTGGTCTAACGTGTCTCTTTTATTTTAATGGCGAATGTGTATATATGTATGGATGTGTGTATGTACTTTAGAAATTCCCATTAGGAATTAATTCTGATGTCTTAATAGGTTAACCTGGCTGGTACCTAATATAATTTATTTTTAAAAATGAAACTGCTACTACTGCAAAGATTGTCATGGGTAGTCTTTCCTGATATTACTCTAGAAATCTCCCTCTATGAGACTGCAGGCTTCCTAAAGGCCACTCCCTGAGGATTCTGGGAGAAAGCTTGCCTGCACAGCAGCTGTGAAATCAGGCCAGGACAGTTGACCCTTGAACAACACGGACTTGAACTGTGTTGGTCCACTTACATGCAACATTTTTTCAATAAACATACAGTAGGCCCTCACTATCCTCAGGGTTCGCATCCCCAGTTTCAACCCCACCTGGGATGCAAAAGGTCAAGTGTATGCATTACTCTACACCAGGGGTCCTCAAACTTTTTAAACAGGGGGCCAGTTCACTGTCCCTCAGACCGTTGGAGGGCCAGACTATAGTTTAAAAAAAAACTATGAACAAATTCCTATGCACACTGCACATATCTTATTTTGAAGTAAAAAACAAAAGTTTTCGGCAGGCCGCATGTGGCCCGCGGGCCATAGTTTGAGGACCCCTGCTCTACGCCATATTATCTCAGGGAGTTGAGGATCCATGGATTTTGATATCTGCACTGGGTCTTGGAAACAGCCCTCCTTGGATACCGAGGGACTATAGCTAAGTTTTGGAGGAGGAGTGGAAGTTACCTGTGCAGGGTCGGCACCCCTCACCCCCCGTGTCATTCAAAGGTCAACTGTACATTTCTACAGGATCTCTTCATAGACAAAGGATGGCACTCACATCTACCTGATCCTTTTGCACAGTCTGAAATAACTTAGCCTTTTCATACCATCAGCCTTTGCACACCTTTCCTGCCCACGTTACCCGGGCAAGCAAGAGGAATCCCTCTAGTCTAGGAAGATGGACAAGCATCAGCTCCCATGTTGGGGTTGTTTCAAAGGCCCGGGAACTGATTGCTGCCTAATGCTTAGTGCATTGAGATCCTCTGAGATACGATATCAGCAAGCTCTTCCATATTGACTTTTCTGAGGAATTGTGATTCTAGGGATTGCATTGCCTCCAGGACACAAACCTTCTAAGGAAACTTGGCCATGCTTCCCCAAAATGCAAAACTGGGCCTGGCTCACCTGGGCACTTGAAGGTGGAGCATGAAGGAGGACAGTCAAGCCTGGAGCTCTTCACCTTTTTTAAAAAAAATATATTTTATTGATTTTTTTACAGAGAGGAAGGGAGAAGGATAGAGAAGGATAGAGAGTTAAGAAGCATCGATGGGAGAGAAACATCGATCAGCTGCCTCCTGCACACCTCCCACTGGGGATGTGCCCACAACCAAGGTACATGCCCGTGACTGGAATCGAACCTGGGACCTTTCAGTCCACAGGCCGACGCTCTATCCACTGAGCCAAACCGGTTAGGGCTGAGCTCTTCACCTTGATGGTAACTTCCTGCCTGGCAGAGAGGAGACGTGGTTCTTTGTGTCTCATCGGGATTGTCCTGGTATTTTTCTAACAGATTCCAAAAGGCCAGACCCCTTCTGACAAGTGCCAGGAGAGAATGGATGACAGCATTTCATATCGGGAGTGCCTGCTCTCACTTGGGTTCTATTTCTGTACCTGTGGTTGCTTGTCTGTCTGGGACGCCGAGGCCTCTGCTCTCTCCCCGTTCTGCCTAGCAACCCTTTTATCCTGTCACCTCATATCGGGAGTGCCTGCTCGCACTTGGGTTCTATTTCTGTACCTGTGGTTGCTTGTCTGTCTGGGACGCCGAGGCCTCTGCTCTCTCCCCGTTCTGCCTGCAACCCTTTTATCCTGTTCTGTGAAATGGTTCGTGTTTGAATTCAGAGTGTCATTTGTTGTAGTCCACTCTCTGGAAACATGTTTTATTGAGCCCCCCTTGAGGGTTCCTTACGTTTTATGAGAAGTTTCTTTTCTAATCATCTTTTAGCAATAAAAATTTATATATATTTTTATTGATTTCTGAGAGGGAGGGAGGGGGATAGAGAGATAGAAACATCGATGATGAGAGAGAGTCGGCTGCCCCCTGCACATCCTTTCCTAGGAATTGAGCCTGCAACCCTGGCATGTGCCCTGACCAGGAATCCAGCCGTGACCTCCTGGTTCATAGGTTGATGCTCAACCACTGAGCCACAATGGCTGGGCTCAGCAATCAACATTTGACTAGAGAATTCCCCATATAAATCTGATAGGTTTTCTAGAGTGCCAGCGACAAAGGCTTCTGTCTGTTACTCCCACCAAACCTCTTCCCCTTCGGCTCTGGGAGGTGTGTGGCAGGAAGCCACTGTGCCTGCTCCCGAGGGACTGTATTGGCAGGTGCAGCAGACGTGAGAAGCAGAAAGGCAGCGGCTTCAGGACCCGGAGTCATGTTGAGTGGGTAGAGGTCCATTGCTAATGATAGTGGCAGTAATTAAATTAAAGAAGAGCTGTCAGCTACAGTTCTCTCTCTGCTCTTTAAAAAACAACTTTTCTCTCCTTTCAGGTGCCCTTTTTATGTGCTTGAAAAACATTCTAATTAAGGAAATCTCACCTGATGTTTTTCTCTTAGTAAACACTGAGAGGAAAAAACGTCACTAAAAATTACAGTAATGTTTTTCAGTGTGATAGAGATAAGATGGAGATGGTTGTGTGTCTTTCCTTCTCTATTTCCTGCTACAATGGACTATTAAAAATGGCCTTTTCCAAAAGACTTCTTGTTTGATTTCCTTGTTTTCAATGTCTTCTTTCCTTCTTTTATTCTTTCTGTTTTCTCCTTTCCTTTCTGCTTTCCTATTTACACTGAGCAAAGCTTATTTATTTCACTTAAACCTAGGATTGATAGTTGGGATGCTTTAGAATGATGATATAGAATGATAGGTTATTGTCCAAAACATTCAAAGTGTCACTCTTTTGTAAACTTCTTCTTTTTTTAAAAAAAATGAGTTATAACAGAGATACAGATGAGAGCATGCATTATAAGTAAAGCTTAAAGAATATTTTAAAAGATACATGTACCTATACAACTGAACAGAGGCATGGGGTCATATGGATGTGTTTATTATGTGTTTGAGCCTTTTATAGACAGGAAGAGAATTGTGCTATAGGAGGGTACTATTCAAGTTGCGTTTGGTGATTTGGTGGAGTCTTTCGCTACCTCTCACCGGGGCAGTTGGGTCCCTGAGGGTGTTTAAAGGCATCTCCCAAGCTCAGAGTTGTTAGCCTGAATGTTGTTGCTTCTTCTCGGATAAATCCTGATGTAGCTTCTCTCCACCGTCCATTTTCTCTTCCTCACTCTTCTGACACGTATCGCTCAGACTGTTGGGCTGCTTTCTGGCATTGTTATGTGGGGAAAATTAATAAGCACCATCATAAAGTGCTTTGACATTCTAAAGTGCTCGAGAACTGCTTAATGATGATAGAATTATCGTGGAGCTGTCTGCTTCCAATCACAGCTTCAGAGGGAGTCTGGGTGGAATTGACAGCTCCGGTAGATGAAGTTTAAAGTCTATGAACTGTCAGAAGAGCAGGAATAGGGGGTGGGACTGGCAGCCTTCCCCTCGCTGCCTCCGTCTGGGTTGCCTAGCTGAGTTGTGACATACCTCGTCTCGAGCAGGGGATGCCATCCTCACCGTCTGCTCAAGGTCAGATGAGGATGGCCAGCGTATTCCTGGTGCGGTTTTGCCTGCATAGACTCCAGGTGGCTCCACCAAAGGAACCAGAAGGAGTAATTGATGTATGTGCTCCAGCATCTCTACAGAGTTGAGATGAGAGCCTGTCATTTCCCAAGGCACATAAACCAGTTGAAAAAAAAAAGTGAGGGGACGAAGTAGTACAAATTAGTAGTGACAAAGTAGTCACAGGATATAAAGTACAGCATAGGAAATACAGTCAATAATAATGGAATTAATTTGTAGACTGGTATTTTTCTAAAGTTATGCCTGTAGGCTAAAGTCACTTCGTATTTCTTGGCATTTCTCTACATGGACTGTTTTGCCTCCTTATTACTCCCTTCAAGGTTCTTACAAGGTTTTTTCATCTCAACAGATGGCCTTGACCCAAGTTCACAGGTGAGATGGTCAGGTGTAAATTCTCTCAAATTTCTCACTTACCTCCCAGGTACAGATGGACCTGCATTCTTACCCACCTCGCTTCCTTCCTCCCGCCTCATCCAAAAAGGTGTTGGTTCCTCATTCTGTTTGCCCCTCATTCCACTACTGCATGCGAACTTCACTCCATGAATTAACCCATATGCCCTGTTTTATTTTCACAATCATATCTTTGGTCATTTTCTTCAAAAAAAGAATATGCTCAAGCCTCTGCCATCTTTGCAAAAATCTGCTCCCTCAACTGTGCATTCCACGTTACGGGCCATCTCTCTTTCTTCTTCACAAGCCCCCTGAATAAAACAGTACCCTACACTCATGGTTCTCAGGCCTCTTCAAGCCACAGCACTTGGCTTTGTTATACCCCCGTCCACTCACATTCCCTTCGCAGAAAGTGGCACAGCTGTCCGGTGCCCACTTGCACTTCTCTGATCTGACTCCCTCTGAGTTCATGTTAGCACCTCTTCCTTTTGCGCTTCAAAACTCCAAAGTCTCCCTAAACGGCGTTTGCAAAAAAAAAAAAAGTACATTTATGTAATTATTTGATGAATATTAATCTCTCCAATTGTACTGTGTATTCAGTAGAGGGAGAAGTCGTGTCTTTTTACTAAGCATTTTAACCCTGTGCCTGGAGCAACGACGAGACCAGCAGTTTTGATGTAATTGCGTGAATGATGGCTTTCATAGGGAAAGTCGCACCGTTCTTTCTCCCGGTACTTCTAGTGTTTCTCTTGCTTTTCTGGGCTCACCTTTCCAATTTCGCTTCTAGCTTACCCCTCGTACGCTGTTTTTTTTCAGGGCACCATTTAACCTCTCGTCTCATTTTTAATAGTTTGCTTCTACAGTCTGTTCTGTGGCTGTAGTTTTAGGTGCTAACTCTCTCCTAAGCTTTAGATTTATTTACCCAGTTTCACACGTGATGGTTTCTTTTGAGTTGCCACAGAAATCTTACATTCATTTCTACAAGAGCTGATGTCATGGTCTCTCTCTATCTTCATTCTAGTTCTGTCTTACAGTCCAGATCATGGCTATTGGCATAATGCGCCCTGCCAAAGCCAAAGGCCTGGGTGTCACTTTCCGTTACTCCCTATTCTTCTTCTCCATGTCACTGCTGCTACCACCACTGGCAGTTCTACCCGCACGGCATAATGCGCCCTGCCAAAGCCGAATGCCTGGGTGTCACTTTCCGTTACTCCCTATTCTTCTCCGTGTCACTGCTGCTACCACCACTGGCAGTTCTACCCGCATAACAGGTTTTTAATTTGTCCTCTCCTGACCATTCCCACTGTTACGATCATTATAATTTCTAGCTTGAAAAATAGTTTTCAGCAGGTCCCCCTGTCTCCAAACTTGCCACCACCAATTTATTTTCTATAATGCCATCAACTGTTTTTCTGTAGCAATATATAACTTCTTGCTTTGAAACATTGGCAATAAGGACACACTGAAAGGTTGCTAAGTACTTTCTGTAAGAAATAGAGAACACTTCGTGGCATGCAGGTCCAGCAATCATTTATCCGGTCTGTCTCTGCCCTCTGTCCCCACCTCACCCTGGACGGCTGCTCGCAGGCCCTCGGGCATTCTCACACTTCTATTCTTTGCATCGGCTGCTTCCTTAGCCCTAAAAGGTGAGCATTATTGCCCAGCCGGCGTGGCTCAGTGGTTAAGCGTCCACCTATGAACCAGGAGATCATGGGTCGATTTCTGGTCAGGACACATGCCCAGGTTGCAGCTCCATCCCATGTGGGGCGTGCAGGAGGCAGCCGATCAATGATACTTTCTTATTATTGATGTTTCTATCTCTCTCTGAAATCAATAAAAATATATTTTAAAAAATTTAGGAAAAGGGGCCCACTATTGCCCCTAACCAACTTTCCTCCTAAAAAAAAGTCTTTGGCTTCATAATTTGGTTCAAGCATCATCAACTCAGGAGAGACTTTTCTTTGCTACCATGTATTTAAGTGCCTTCCTTTTCTCGCAGAGGTCTCTGCCTCTGCTTTTACTTAATTATTATCACATTGTTCTTCAACTCTGTTTACTTCTCTGCTCTTGGGATGGACCATGAACAATGTAAAGGCTGAGATGACAGCCCTAACCAGTTTGGCTCAGCGGATATAGCGTAGGCCTGCAGACTCAAGGGTCCCAGGTTCGATTCCAGTCAAGGGCATGTACCTTGGTTGCGGGCACATACTCAGTAGGGAGTGTGCAGGAGGCAGCTGATCGATGTTTCTCTCTCATCGATGTTTCTAACTCTCTATCCCTCTCCCTTCCTCTCTGTAAAAAATCAATAAAATATATTTTTTTAGAAAGGCTGAGATTACAGATCCCCAATTACATGACGTTCACCATGTACTATGGACTTAATGCATGAATAGCAAATGGCTTTTGAACTTTGCATATTAGTGTTTGTGGTATAAACTAACTGGGCCATTTTCCCATTCAAGCCTTTTAACTTTGGGGGAAAAATAATAATTTGTACAAACTACAGTTGTTTGGGGTAAGAGAATGAACACATACTCCACTGCTGTTGAGTTGTAGGAAGTGTGTGCTGGACATTCCAACACAGTCACGTCAGGAAGGTCTTAACCAGACACCCAGGAAGAGAATGAACACATACTCCACTGCTGTTGAGTTGTAGGAAGTGTGTGCTGGACATTCCAATAGTCACCTCAGGAAGGTCTTAACCAGACACCCAGGACTCATTCTTTCCTGGGCGCGCAGGCTTCGTTCGATGCTCCTGTGTTGTGGTTCTGCATCAGTGGCTGAGCTGTAACTCCCAGATGGTGTCCTTCACCATCCTGAAGGCTCTGACCTGCCCTGTCCAACCACCAGGGGGCGTGTGCTTAGGGAATAGAGAGAGCCCCATTGTCACACTGGCCTCAGATAACCCACTGTGCCTAAAAGTACCTACAGGCTAATTGTAAAGAATGTTGAATGATCCAAGTATTTGTGCATCTCCATTTCTTATCTTTCCCAGTGGTACAGACAGGTGAGAATTGGCTAAGATTAAAGCTACACGTTGTTTTATAGCCACATACTCAAGGAACTAGAGGAGGGGGTGTCTTTAAAATCTAGAAGACGGCGTGTCCTTAAGATCTGACTAGCTCTTCGGTAGTCACCTTTTATGCAATAGTATAGACTTTGGGATCAACCACGTAAAATCATGAAGAAGATAGGCATTCGAGAAAGTTCCCCAAATGCTCCTGACCAGTCACTGGGGCCTGACTGTTGGTTGCCGGGCAGGCTGCACCCCGTACCTGTTCAGAAACGCACTCCTTGCTGCCGTATTAACGTATTGGCCTCGATCATGTTAGTGGCTAACAATACTAATAACTAGCATTTATTGAGCGTTTGGCAAATGTTCAGGGCATCGCATGGATGATCTCATTCCGTTCTTTCAGGCATTACCTCAGCCTTTCCAGATATGTCCATACATTGTAATTTCTGTGGGTTTTTTTTCTTCCACATGAAGAAATCAGATATAAAAGATTAGGTAACTGGGCTAAGGGCAGTCCTCTGCGGAAGGGCAATGCTGGAATTTCCAGCCACGAGCTCGGACTCTGAAGCCTTTCCCTGCCCGCCATGTTGTAATGGGCTGTGGACACTGTGCATGTCCCAGCCATGTCCCCTGCATTCAGACTGCCAGCGCCTGGTGTCTTTGCATAAAGGTGGAGGCCACCCTCTTACCACTGGAGCCCACTGTGTCCCCAGGGCCAGGTCTGAGGGCTGGGAGTTGCTGTGTCCCACAGCTCTGGCCTGTCTCTAGTGCAGCGGTTCTCAACCTGTGGGTCGCGACCCCTTTGGCGGTCGAACGACCCTTTCACAGGGGTCGCCCAAGACCATCCTGCATATCAGATATTTACATGACGATTCATAACAGTAGCAACATTACAGTTATGAAGTAGCAATGGAAATAATTTTATGGTTGGGTCACAACATGAGGAACTGTATTTAAAGGGCCAGAAGGTTGAGAACCACTGCCTTAGTGGGACAACCAGCAGAGGCGTGTGTTACGCTGGCTCCCCGAGTTCCCCAAATGGGAGCAAGTGGCATGGGCTGCAGCGGGTGCCTTCCTTTCAAGTCTCAGGGCCCTGCTCCCCCACAGGTGTTTTTCTTTACCTCCCAAAGGACCTGTCCTGTGTCCTCATCTCCGTGTCTGTGAAAATCCAAACTGAAGCCATCGACCTGCAGCGCTGCCACACCCAGGTCCCCTGCAAGGACTTCCAGTGGCCCAAAGAGCAGGGCGGAGACCCACGGGCCCGGAAGCCTGTGGGCAGGTCTGGCTTCTCTGTCTGCTCAGCCAGCTGGCCCTGCCTTCCTGGGCCTGTCTGCGTGACCTGCTTTTCTCCCTTTCTCGGAGCAGAGGTCTGGGCCCTCTGCAGGGCCCTCTCACCTGGCCCTGAACGCATCTGCAATAAGCCACTGCATTCACTCTATTGCATCTGGGAGGATGAAAGGTTCTCACCTCTTGTTCCCTGGATCAAGTTGTTTGGCGGCTGGTTATTGCAGCAAAAATAACTGCAGGTGAAGGTGGCACAGCAGCCCTGGGAGGAGATAGGATCCATTTTTTTATTTTTTATTTTTTTTACAAGTTAGCTGCCATATAAGCCTCAAACAGCTCCGTGGAAGCCCGGCCCACATATTTTCCAAGAAAGGCTCTCTCCATCCCCACAGCAAAGCCCTCTTCAACTCACCCCATTTAGCGTATTTGCTGAGTGCCCTCTGGGGTTTGGTACTGTGCTGGGTAGATGCTCTCTGGTCTTGTAACTAGTGTTAGGAAACAGTTACTCTGCAGAACATTGTGTTTGCTGTGAGCTCTGGATTCCTACCTCACAGGCACCGAGGGTTCACCAGAAGGTCTTTTCTCCAGACAACTGCCTGCAGCAAACAGACGATGAGCACCCCCCCCCCCCCCGGCCCTGCTGCACGGAGGTCCAGGGAAAGAGAAAGACAAAGAAAAAAGCAAGCAATGGATGCAGTGTGAAATTTATGGTGAATGTATTGATGGATTTTGACTCTTTTTTTAAACTCTCTTTTAATGTATTCTTATTTCTTTGGCGTCTAGAACTTGGAAAGAGTCCCAGATATTCGGTGTCACTTTAAGATTGGGTTAAAAAAAAACAAAACAAACAAATAACAACAATAATTAAAACAATCACAAGAACTTGTAACATTCCCTCTCCAAAATTAATTAGCCTGTAGGTCGCCTCTCAACCATACCCAGTTGGCGTTTCTTGTATAGGGTGTTGCAAAATTCGCACAAGATTTGCAATTCTTGCGTGAATTTTGGAACACCCTATATATACAGAGTGGTTATGCACAAATTGCAGTGAGAATACTGTTATGGGATAAATTGCGTCCCCCTCACACTCCCCACCCCCCCAAGTTCAATGCTGAAAACCTAGCTCCCAGCACCTTAGAATGTGGCTTATTTGGATATAGAACCTTTAAAGAGGTAAGTAGGTAAAATGAGATCTTTAGGGTGGGCCCTCACCCAATCGGACTGAAGTCCTCATAAGAGGAGGGGAAAATACCAGGATGAACGCAGAGGAAAGACCATGTGAAGACCCGTGAGAAGGTGGCCATCTGCAAGCCAAGGGGAGAGGCCTCAGGAGAAGCCAAATGTGCTGACACCTTTATTTTGGCCTCCCTGGCCTCCAGAACTGAAAAAAGGAATCTCGGTGGTTTCATCCACTCAGTCTGGGGTGTGGTTATGGCAACCTCGAAAAGTAATGTCAATACCTGGATTAGACCCACAGCTGTGTCATTTCGTTTATTTTAGTTGATCTTTAGAAGATCACTTTGTCCCGGAAGCCAGTCTCCTATCTGGGGATGATATCACTCCCTAAAGCCTGTTGTTGACAGGACATATTTGCAAAATGGGCCTGAAGGTGCCCAGCACACAGGGTATTCACATGGATGCTCATGACATATTTGGTGATTTATTTTCTGGAAGTGAGAAGAGGAGATAGGATCCATTTTTTATTTTTATTTTATTTTTTTTTACAAGTTAGCTGCCATATAAGCCTCAAACATTTATGAGGGCTAATTAAAAATATATGAGTCAAAGTGTGAAAGTGGTGATCAATAGAGCTTACAATATTACAGGAAAGGATGCTCTGGGAGTCCAGGGGAAGGCCTTCTGAGGATGAGCCTGTAGGAGAAGTGGGACTAGAGGTGGCAACAGACGGAGGAGTGTGTGCTCGGAACCACATCACTGAGGGCAGTAAGGAGGTCCACAGCTCGGAGGATGACCACGTTGGTCCCACAGGAAGTAAAGGTGTGCTCCTCAAGGCCGCTGGGGATGCCCAGCTCTCCACTTGGATTTGGGGGAAGGCATGCCCTGGGAGAGAGTCTAGCATTGAGAAGGAAGTTGCACTATATTACCTGGGACCTCTTTCAACTCTAAGTTTCCCTAACGTGGCTAAAAAACAGAGTGAGGGCTAGTGTGGCGTGTTGAAAGGTTCAGACTTGTGTGAATGGGAACAAGTACATTTAACTGATTTATGATGCGATCTATGATGGTAAAACACGCCCCAATATGATTCCTCCAACACTACCCTGGCGGCATCTGGCAAGGAGACAGGTTAGGATCTCAGTGGAAAGAGCTTAGTTCTTGTCTCTGGCTCCACCATTTACCGGTTGTGTGACCTTACAAATATGATTCCATTTGTTTATTTTCATGCATGCACTCAATCATTGGAAGGCAATGCATTGTATGCTTTCTATCTTCCAGGCACACTATTGAGGGGTGTGGAAAATGTTGGTAAATCGTTTCTGATTTCATGTATCTAACAGCCTAGTATTAGTAACAGAGAAAGTACTAGTAGTGGATAATACGGGAACTAAAGGAGGAATAAAACTAGTTTTTGGGGTTCAGGGAAGACTTCCTTGGGAAATAATATCAAGGTTTCCCAGAGTGAAGGGTGTCAAATGGGCACCTAAGCATGAGTTCTCCTTTCTCCATCTATTGGAAATAAAAGAAGGGAGTGTATTTTCCCTGTTTACTTCATCTATTTCCTATGAGGAGAAATAAGATAAGTGAGTGGAAAATGTTTGTAAGCTCTCCATATAGAGTATTATGCTTTAACAGAGCTTAGTGACTGATTGAATATGGAGGGAATGGTCATGAGATAAGTAATAGCAGGCTTTAGTTTTCAACCTGGGCACATGAAAGATTTGGGGTTCTTTCAAATTCTTTGTAATTAATTGTCTTAATGGTCTGTTGGGTGAGAAAAAGGTGCCTTGAAAAGAGCGATGCCGGACATGTTGGCTTTTGAGGTGATCTGTGAATATACAATGGAGGCAATTAAAAATATAGGCCTGAAAGGTAGAGTTCGGCTAGAGAAAGAGAAATTATCAGTATAAAGGTGACACTTAGAGCAATTTAGTGTTTAGATAAAGACATGCAAATGAGCTTTGCTTATCTCATATTTTTAAAAGAATGTTAAAACGCTGACATTTTTTATTTCCAATTCCAGGCCTGGTGGGCTGGCTGCTGGCTCTTTTGGTCTGTGATGGGGTACTTCTAAGCTGCAGAATTGAGGTCAGGTGGGGAGTCCAGAGACCATAATACTGGTGTCAGGTTTAATGAGCCGGCGGGTAAGGATTTGTAATCTACTAGCTAAGGAATTGTGGGTGAGCAGAAGAGAGCAATTGATTGAGCCTTGGTGGGCAGGAATTAAAATAGTTGAGGGTTGATGAATAAAACATCACACATACACATCCTTAGCATGAGACAGAGGTGCAGGGGAGTCTGGGTTTTGCATCCCCGAGGTCAAGGGCTGTGGGTAGGCAGGCGACTCTAGAGAACCCGCATTTACCGGAAGGAAGCACAGGAGACAGAGGCTCCGGAGGAAAGGCCGGTTCCGCAGGAGGCCTCGCAGGGAGCGTCTGATGCTTTTGTTGGAGCCATTTCCAGTTATTCAGTGTTTGAATCTCATCATTTCCTTGATTCAGCAAATCAAAGATATTTTTGCCCTCGAGGGCAAAATACCTCATTTTATTTTCTTCTCCATAATTAAGTAATTTCTTAATTAGTAATGTTCAACTTCTGCAGTCTGAAATGACACATTTTATTCCTTTTTAGCAAAGCGTACAGGCACACAGAGACCCAGCCCCTGCCTGGGGGTGGGGTGCTTGTCACTCCTGGGCTCTTTTGTCTCCCCTTCTCTCTCCTTCTCCCCTTCTCTCTCCTCCTCCTGAGCAGTGGGCATCCAGCTGTGTCATCATCATCATGGCACACTGGCTGGCTTCCTGGTGGCCTTCATTAGCATAAAGGAATTTCTCCAAGGGGTTGTCGCACTGTGGCTTTGCACCTGCTGGGCAAGCCTACTTTTTGGTCTTTCACTCTTGCAGGCAGGAGGCCGGCATCTGCTGGGGAGGCCTTCCTGCCTGTGCCGTGGCTGTGACATTCCCCAGGAACCCAAGTACTTTGCACCTGAGGCTGGGGCTGAGGCCAGACTGCAGAGAGCACGGCGGCCTACTATGCCCCTTTCTATTTTTGCAGGCGCTCTCGCCCTGCTTGATTAAGCACAGCGTCTGATGTCGCTTCCTGCTGTCGAATGCAGAAAACGGTAGGGCCCAGCGAAGGCAGGTGGGATTGGGCTGAGCACAGCCTTTAAGCTCTGGGGCCATGCCTCTCTCAGACTGTCATGTCTGCCACCAGGCCTGACAATGAATGACAGACACCTTCTCTCCCAAACTGCTCAGCCAACCAGCTAGGATTCACTGAGTGATCCGTGTGCACTGGGCCCTCAGCAGAGAGAGCCCTAAGGAAGGTATTGTTTAGGGAGGTTTTTCAGGGGTGCTGTGCTCGTGTGTGTGTGTGTGTGTGTGTGTGTGTGTGTGTGTGTATGTGAATCTGGCCTCGAGTTCATTTAACCTAAAAGCTGGGCTGGGCGCAAGAGTGTAGTTCTTCCCTGACCACAAGCCACCTGCCACTCTCACTCCTTGGCCCGGTAGCCAGGAAAATCATGGCTCTGCTCCCCAATGAGGCACAATTAATGTTAAAGTAATAGAACAATGATGCCGGCCTGTGATGGGAACTTTGATATCCCCAGATGAAAGGCCCACAGGACTGCAGCCTGCTATTACTAGCGTTAATATAGCGCATTTCATCTTCAAAGCACTTTGCAAATATTAGCTAATAAACTCAGAACACTGTCTTTCCTCCCTGCAGGACTGGGAGGGGTAGTCCCTGAAAGCCCCCCTTAAATAGAAACACTGCTCCATGATGGG
>NW_005371354.1:162178-216054 GCF_000412655.1 Myotis brandtii
GTCACCACTTTCAGTGTAAGGAGGGCTGCTCTGACCAGCCACAGAAAGAAGCCACAGCCTACACCTTCCGGATGGGTAGGCAGGAGACCAGAGAACCTGCCGGACCAGTGCTGTCCAACAGAAGTATAATGGAAGCCACGTGTGAGATTCCAAATTTCTTGGGGCCACATTTGTAGAAAAAGTAAAAAAGGTGAAATTAGGTTTAATAATTTATTTAACCCAATATATTTGCAATATCATAATCTCAGCAGGTAATCAATGTAAATTTACTGATATATTCTACTGTTTTTGTACTAAGTCTTTGAAATTACCATATGTTTTACATGGAGGGCATCTCCATGCGCAATGTCTCACGTGCTCAATCACCACATGTGGGCAGTGGCTACGGTATAGACCAAGCATGTCAAACTCACAGCCGGTGGGCCGCATGCCTCCTTTAAGTAAATGTGGGCCGCAAGTTTGACATGCTGGGGATGGACTGTCTTTGAGAAGGAAAGCCCAGAAGGCCTAGTGATGTCACCCAGGGCTATGGCTGATGCGGCAGAATGGGACGGTGGTCAAGGGGGATCCGTAGTCTGCAGACCTAAAGTCCTGATTCAGAAACTTATGATAGTTCTTCCACTGGACCTGTTAGTTAATCGATGTGAGTTCCAGTTTCCTCATCTAGAACATAGGAATGCCACTAGGTACATCTTCAGAGTCTTTATGAGGATTAAGTGAGGTCATTTTTATAAAGCACTTAGTGCAGTGCCTGGCATGTAATAATGTGCCCAGCAAAGAACCCCCCCCCCATATCCTGGTGGGCGGGTGTCCTCCAGGGATATTTTTCCTGTCTGCTTCAGGGATTAGGTCTCAGGGGAGGCAGGGAGCGAGGGGTGGGGGAGGTAGGGGGAAGAGGATTTTGTGCTGTGCAGCCCACGAATGCTGTGGCTTCCTCGTGAATGAGGCTTAGTGTCTGATCTTGATATCTGATTCAGCTCCCTAGTTTATTAGGCTTGATGTCTGGTCCCCTCACTCCCTTCCGTTATTCATAACCAACCAGCTCTCTAGGCTAACACCAGGCGCATGTGTGGGCATGTCCGTGGTGCTGGGGGACTCTCTCATCCTGAACCTCGTTTCCAATGGTACTTATACCCACAATTCCTTCACTTTAAAATATTTTACAAACAGAAGCAACCATGGGCATGCCAGCTGTGCTGTGTTGAACATATGGCCTCTGCAGACGTCACTTTGGGCCAGAAACGTCCCTCCAGACATACCACAGAGCATTTCTTAAAGCTTCTCAACTGAAGAAGTGGGCTTCTTACTTGTGTCCTACACATTCTAATACAGAGGCACCTGAGCGAAAGTTTTGTCCAAGCCTTTCTTTTCCCAGATAAGGAGATCGGCAGTTAGCTACTCTCAGTCTGAGCTGGTAACTGATTGTAGATCTGGCTCCTGACTCACCACCCAATCGGAGAAGCTCTCTGAATCAATACACCCGAGATGGCCATGGCCTGAAAATCAGCCATCACCAAGGCAGCGGCAGGAGGAAGTTCTTTCTGGATCCTTCCCGGGTGTCTTTGTTTACTTAGTTTTTGTTTGTTTGTTTGTTTTTAGTGATTTCAGAGAGGAAGGGAGAGGGAGAGAGAGATAGGCACATCAATGATGACAGAGAATCATTGATCTGCTGCCTCCTGCACGCCCTCTGCTGGGGATGGAGCCCGCAACCTGGGCAGGTGCCCTTGACGGAATCAAACCCGGGACCCTTCTGTCCACAGGCCGGCGCTGTATCCACTGAGCCACAGCAGCCAGGGCTCCCAGGTGTCTTTGCTTGTTTAGGACCTCGAGGTTGAGCTGGGGTTCAGTTCCCTACCAGCGTTGTCTCCTCCAGAACTCGGAGGCAGCTGCCCGCGACGTGTCTGACATTTGCCACATCTCGGCAGGCAGCTCCGGTGCCGGTGCTGACACAAGCGTTTCTCGTTCTGATGCATTAAATATGTTCGATTCCC
Organism: Myotis brandtii; assembly: GCF_000412655.1. Taxonomy (NCBI): domain Eukaryota; kingdom Metazoa; phylum Chordata; class Mammalia; order Chiroptera; family Vespertilionidae; genus Myotis; species Myotis brandtii. The sequence goes on from NW_005371354.1 coordinate 164,170, forward strand.
TCCCAGTCGCTTTTTCCTTCCCTTCTTTCTCCTATGCTCCTTGCATTTTCTTCCCCTGCCTTTGTCCTCCTTCCCCTCACCCCATGGGCATGTCTGATGAATGATCAACTGCCTCCTAGGAGTGGGGGATGAACAGGCAGGAATTCATTTTCCTGGGACCAATTGGCCCACGTTGGTCTCTTTACTGAAGCCTCCTTGCCTTCCAGGACTTTCCTTAGGGGGGACTCTCTGGAGAAACACACAAAAGCACAAAATGCTACTGGCCAATTGTGCGGAGCTATTGGTAGGGAAAGATAGTGGTTGGGTGGGGAGAGGAATTCTTTGTGACCCCGAGGTGGCCAGCTAAAGCCACGGAGCCCCTGAAGCATGAAATTTGATTACTCTTATCTTGGTACACAGCTCTCGATAAGGGCTGTCGGTCATTCAATTACCCAGCAACCTCTCCAAATGTCTACAGCGGCAGCTAATACCCTGCGCTGGGGGGGTCACAGTGCCCCTTGTGTGCAGCACCCCGGGAATGGCCTCAGACCATCCGTGCTGTGGAGAGGGGCTTGGCCAGCAGGGATGGCGGGGCTTTGATCATCACTCCCAAGCGTTTCTAGCACATGACGGAGGGCTTTCTTCTGTTTTCAAAATTGGGTTGATTTCTCCCCCTCAGATCCGATATTTAAGAACGGCTGCGGAGATTCCAAGGTGATGAGGCGTTTGGAGAATAAAACCTCCAGAGAAAGGCTGAAGAACTGGCATCGGCTCGGAGGAGGGAGGCACAGGGAGCTTTAATTACTATCTTCAAACGCACAGAGAGGCTTAGGGGAGGGAGGTGGTCAGCTGCTCTGACTGTGCCCTGAAGTCAGAAGGAGAGGAGCCTGTAATCCTCACAGAGCAGCAGACAAGTGCCGGGGGCCTGTCAGAAGACTGGGTCCCAGCACCCAGGTGCCCTGACAGTGGAAGCGGGTGTTGTTTAGAAGTCGACAGCACTACCCCCCCCGCAGATGCATCCCCCACCGCAAAGCCGTATTTCCCAATTCACTGCAAATGCCTTGTCCATAGAGCTGTCAGCACTGGACTCTGATGTCTGTGTAGTCAAGCATTTGATGAGAAGGTAATTTCACTCACTTGGGAGTATTCAGGCTTGTTTGGTGAGGGTCCCTGTCCTCTCCTCCTTCTCTTTCCCCACTTTTCTGTGGGAAACATTTATAAAACAATTTCTAAAATTGTGATTTGTGATGTTCAAAATGATCTAACAGGTAAATATTTAAATCTATAAAGCAATGTCACAATTTCTCAACACCAGCCTCTCCCCCCCCACTTTCTCTTTCTCTCTCTCAATGGGATAAAGAGTGGAGTTTCTCTAATTTTTCATAGGGAACCACATCTGGAATCTCTTCTTTTACAACCTAACATTTCCTGCAATCCAAGTCCTAATAATTGACATGGTGTCATACAGCATCACATCTTGGAAATCAACTTCATGTCTTTTATTTCATTTATGTCTCATGATAAACCTGAGATAGTTATGCTTCTGATGAAGACATGGGAACTTAGAGATTACGTCACCTGTCCTAGGGACACAGTCAGTAAAGCAGGGATTCAAAACTAAGCCCCGGTATTGCCCTGGCCAGGTGGCTCAGTGGTTGGAGCATTGTCCTCTAACCAAAGGGTTGCAGGTTTGATTTTCAGGCGGTGCCACTTGGCATTTGTCCGTCTGTCATGCAAGCCCCAGCACCTGCAGGCCACTTCTGCACCAACATGGGTGTGGTTCTTTCCTTTCACTTCTGCCAAAATCCACCCACTTCTTCATTCATTCAACATATCGCACCAGCAGCTGAGGGTGCTTAGCACGGTGCTAGGCCCGGAAACACGGTGAAAGGAATTGAATGTCTGAGGCACCAGGAAAAGTTATTTTTGTAATCATACAAATTGGCTGTTTTTCTCCCATTCTGGATAAAAATCCCAGCAGGGCATTTTAATGAACTAATAGAGTTAAGGCACTGTCATAGACACTCACATTTGAGCACATGGTATAGGAGGGCGTTTTAGGTTAGGAAATGATACATTTGCACAATAAAACTGACAAAACAGTATACACGAACTGCAGTCACAAAGGGCTTGGAGACTTAGGAAAGGGATTCAGTGCTCTGGACAGGCTAATCCTGGAAGGCTTCATGGAAGAGGTGGGAACAAGGTAGAGCCTTGATGAGTACTAAAAGCCTGTATTCAAAATCTTCTAGGATTTAGGTTTTAACTGCCCTCTAATAATGAAATACATTTTAAGCGAGCGCTGAGCATCCTATCCTGCTCCAGACAATCTGGTAATGGCAACCTTAATGACAGAAAAGCAGTTAAAGGCCCACCAGCTTCCCTGCAGGGTCCTGGGCTGTCCCTTTCATGCCCCAGGCATGCTTCTGAGCTGCCCTGCTCCGAGCTCAGCCCCTACAGGAAGACTCTGCCTGGCTTTCTGGAGTTTTTTTCCTCATGAGAAGAAATCTGGGGATGAGGTACCAAAACTTACTGAGATGGATGGGGTGCCCTTGGGGCACTTTGCTTTTAAATCGAGACCTCAGAACATAAAAAGTCTGCCGCCAACGCCAAGATTTGGCTTCAGAAATTAAAGGCTGTCACTTTAAACTGATTTCCTCTTCCCGGGGCTGTGCTCCTGGTCCCAGCCTAAGGCAGAGGAGAAGGGATATTTTAAAGTGACAGGTTTAAACAGCCGCTGTGTGTGGTGCAATCATTTTTCATGCGAAGTCTTCGGGGCTCCTGCTTAGGGGCCCTGCAGGATCCAATCTCCTTCCATAAATTTGTGGGAAGCCCCATGCTGCCCGGCTGCAAGAGCTGGCAGGAGGGGGGCCGCCCATGGCAGGGAAGGGAGCAGGGCACAGGGCTGAAGACAGAGGGGCCCCCAAGGGCACTGTGCCCTGGGCCTCCGTGCACACCTCCTGGCCCTGCAGACCTCCGGTGGGCAGCTTAGGGCCGGCCTGTCGCAGGGGCAGAGTGACTCTGGGAATGATTGTGAAAATCATGTCTGAAATTCCATTTCCATGAACCATAGTGGAAATAACCGAATAGGTCTTCGGTGGGAAGGAGCAGAAAACCCTGGACCAGTGGTCGGCAAACTCATTAGTCAACAGAGACAAATATCAACAGTACTTCTTCAAAATAGACTCGCCCAGGCCAAAAACCGACTTCTGTGCACGGGCCACAAAGTTTCAATCGCACTGTACGTGCACGCCCGCATGTGGTATTTTGTGGAAGAGCCACACTCAAGGGGCCAAAGAGCCGCATGTGGCTGGCGAGCCGCAGTTTGCCGAACATGGCCCTGGACCTAGTCCTATCTCGTTAAGTTTGTATGCTGTGTGAACCTCCCCCCAAGTTTAACCTTTGCAAACCTTGGCTTCCAGATGTCCACCAGGGGGCAGCCTCAGGGGCAGATGCAGGTGATGGGTCCTGCCAGGCTCCCCTCCCAGTGTCCTGCGAGGATCCCTGGAACAGTGAGGCGGGCAGTGTTCTGAAAAATGCAGTGCGATGCACATGAACCCTCACTGCCACGGCTGTCGGACAGGAAGTCAGTGTCTGTGGCGATAGTTTTGACTGCTCAGGAGTGGACGCCGGTCTCCTTAGCACTCACTCAGAGCCGTGACTGTAATGAATAAATGGAATATCTCCCATCCCGAGGGCGGAGGTCTCCTGTGAAGGTCGAGAGTGACAGCTCAGAAGCTGAGTAACCCCAGCCCTAGCTCTCTAGGCTGCATCCCCAGGTCCTGGCCTGGCCATTGCCCTCTGGGCAGGAGAGAGACACTGGCCACGTCACTCTGGGTTGGAGCGTGACCCAGCTTCCCTTTGCAATGACCGCAGGCTCCTGCACCTCAGGAAGCCTTAGATGGCAGGCTAAATCTACTTCTTTGCCCAGATCTCAACAACACTGTCCCCACTGCTCCTTGTGATGAGAAGAAAGCTGTCTGGGAGAGGCAGGTGGCTTCTCGGGTACGGTCTGTCTTTGCCCTCCAAGTGTCCCTTGTGCTGGTGGCCCCCAAATTTCCAGACAAAGCCACCGGGGACCCAGCCTAAGGTGCCGGCGGGGGTGGGGGAGGGAGAGGAAGAGGTTAGGGGGGAGAACTGCCCTTTTTTCTCCCCTTGCTTTAAAATCCTCTGATTTTCTGAGCAATTCATCACTGTGGGCGAAGCTTTGCAGCCGCTGATATATTTAAACTTTCAGTATTAGAGATCTCAGCAGCCTCTCCCAGGGGAAAAAAATATACCTCCCCAACTCCACTAAGCCAGGTGGCCTCTTGAGACATGTGGGATTCCTGTCCCCAGCAAAAACCTCTCTCTTTTCGAAAGGAGATGGCAGTTCCCGGAAATAGACACGTTTGTGAATTTCAGCGTCCTATGATGGTGGTGATGATCTGACAAAATCACGAGAAGTGAGATATTTGGGTGCACAGCTGACAGATGTCACGAGAGATGTAGACTGCGTCTCCAAGAAGCCCGCTGGGCGATGATGGCACGGGTGGCTCGGGGGATCCCATCTGTACGACCCAGGCTGCCTCCAAGTTCACGGGCGAGGCAACGGCACGAGGGGTGTGCAGGGTCTGGTGGCGGGCTCGGGAGGACAGCATTCATCACACCGCAGGCTTCTTGAAGCAGGTTTGCGCCGACACAGGCCGACCCACCAAGCTTTCTCTTCCTCAGCTGTGACCATTTAACTTGAATTGATAACATGGAGCACAGTTTGGAATCGCTGTCTATGCCAGTGAAATTGGATCGTGACTAGAATAGACTGGGTTATATGGATGTCTCCAGGTCATTGAGAGGGTCTCTCGGGGTGCCCATTGGACGTGGGTCCTGCTATTGTTAATTGCCTGAGTTGGGCTCCTGAGGGCTGTGTTGAGTGTTTATCCAACCCCTCTTCCTCCCTTTTCCGCCACAGCAGAGAGCTGCCTACATCAGTATTGGCTTGGATGCCCTCTCATGCTCTATCCCTAAGAGAAAGAGAAATGGTCCCATTTGCTGGATTTCAGTAACAGTGGAGAAGGTAGTGGGGTCCAGGCCCGCTTGTTATTTAATTTAGATGTTAAATAGTGCATATGATTGGCCTAGCTACGTCACTGCCACAGCCACAGCCACAGGGAATTAGAAGTACATGGACCGGGGTGGGGGGGCGGGGGGCTCGTGACAGCAATTGCAGGTCATCGGTGGCCCCATTTGTGAAATATCTAGTTAACTAAGGATAGATGGTCACCAAGCCCTGATGGAATCCCCCCAGGGATGCAAGAAGGAGGTTAGGAAGAGCGTTTGTCATAGCTGATTTTTTTTTAACCTCAACCATCACACTTGAGTGTGTAAGTAAGAGGAAACTTTGTCCTGGCTGGAATGGAGCAAACTCCCCCCTGAGTGGTCACGTACACACACACACACACACACACACACACACACACACGGTAGCATTTTAGAATCATAGACTGCAGCTCCCCGAGGGGGAGAGCCATGCCTTCCAGGTTCATTGCCAGGATCTATCCCAGGGCCTGACAGGCATGGGGTGGGGTTAGACTGGAGAGACTGTGGAGTTGTGATTTGTTGAGGAACCATAGGGTTGGTAGAGAATTGGGGGTACATCTAATCTATCTCTTCATGAGGTTAATTCTCCTACTCATGGAGGGCTCGGCAGCCACCTGGAAAATATCCAGTCCCACCTTTGCTACTTTGCCACTTGCTGTGCAACCTGGTGCAAGTAACTTAACCTCTCTGTGCAGCCCCCTCAGCTGCAAAAGGTCAACCTTAATAATACACAATTCATAGGGCTGATTGTGGGTTAAATGACTTATTGCATGAAAAGCTCTTTGAAGAATATTTATTATCTATTATAAATGCTTATGTGTTCATTGATATTATTATTAAATGGTGCTTCCACCTTGCTATTCATTCCTCTGTCCTTATGCCTAAGTAAGATGTGACACTCCACCTTGAAAGCATTTTCTACCTGTTTTGCTATCACTTGAGGTTCTTTTTCTGATACTGAACTTACAGAGCTCAAACGAATTCTCTATCAAAACCTCCAGGTATGCTCAGCTGGCATAGCTCAGTGGTTGAGCATTGACCTATGAACCAGGAGGTCACCGGTTCAATTCCAGGTCAGGCCACATGCCCGGGGTTGCAGGCTCGATCCCCAGTGTAGGGCATGCAGGAGGCAGCCAATCAATGATTTTCTTTCATCATTGATGTTTCTCTCTCTCGCCCTCTCCCTTCCTCTCTGAAATCAATAAAGATTAAGAAAACAAACAAACAAAACATCTCCGGGAGCCTGTGGACAGGTCCATGTTCTCTGTGGGCCTCAGTTTTGTTTTGTTTTGTACCGTGTGGAGGCCAAGCTGGATGCTCTCTAGAAAACTCTCTCAGCTCCACGGCGGTGACTGTAGCCACAGTCGCAGCAGCTACACTGACAGAACATGTCACGTCGCTCGCACTGTTTTAAGTGCTTTGCTTCTGTTCACTCATGTAGTTCACACAGTAATGCCACTGAGGAATTTAACATTAATCTCTTCATCCCAAAGATGGGGAAACGGAGGCACAGGGCGGTCAGGGAAGCTGCCAATAGTTGGCAGTAAGTGCAGGAGCCAGTATTTGGATCTATGAGAGAGGCATACCGCCCGCAGAGAGGAATCAGTGCTGGTGTTCTGTTTCTATGGTTTTGCAAATCTTCCTGATCTCAGGGTGAGTCTAGAAATCAGAATATCTCTGCTCTATTGGCTTTCTACAGTGCCCTGACCTTGGCCCCGAGGAATATTTCCCATCCACAAATAGCAAAGGGCATGGTTGCCAAATAAATGGAGGGAGACTTGCTATTGCGGAAATGCCCCAACAAGCTGAGTTCCTATGACTGTGTCATGATTAAGACGAGAATAATGCGCATTTATGGAACGCTTTATGTCCCCCGAGGACTTCATGGCCATCCTAATTAGGCAGCCTGTGGCACGTTCCTGGGAGATGCCGACAAACGTTCGTTTCAATGCTCCAGGGCCATGAACCATAGAAGCATCTCTCAGCTTGGGATGGAAGGTCAGGGAAGAAAGACGGGCAAGTCGGCAAGGCCGAGCCCACAAGAATGACTGAATGAGACCGGCGCCTAATACATTGGAAACACAACACTGGCTTCCGTTCTCTTTGGACTGTGTAAATCAAAAGTTAATTACTGGAGGACCCCATTTGTATTTTATTGTTCTATTTACATTTTATGAAACCATCTGGTATCATGAAGAGGCTCAGTCAGTTTAGTTTTATTTGTAATTTTACAGCAAAAGGAAAAGGCTCATTCTTTCTCCACCGGGAGAAACCATAGGGTGGGGGAGGAAGGCGGCCAGTATCGTGTGCCCTTAGCTGGACCGATGACCAATGGGTCAGCTCCTTGGGCTGTTCAGGTGGGATCCTGGCAGGCTGCTGGGTGCTGGCAGCTTTGGGGTGGCCCTATGCCTGAGAGGGAGGTGAGGTCCTAAGCGGAGGGATAATCTGCATTTCCGGGATGTGGATCACTTGGTAGGACCTGTGCAGTGAAAGGCCGGAGAACAGAAGAACAGGCCCACCAGATGTCCTTCCCGGGCACTGAGCTCCCGTGAGCCGGGCCAAGGTCTCCTTGTCTCCAACCAGGCCCATCTGTGGGGCGTCCAGGGCCGCGCACGTGGATAGAACCTACAAGCCATCTTGTTCTTTGTCTTTTGTTCGGTGTCCCTGGGACACAGCTGAGCGGCCCCCTGGGAGGTGGCTTAGGGAGAGGGGACACCACCTCCAGCCACTCTTGGCTCAGGGACTAACGGCAAAAGCCTACTTTTTGATCTTGACCCACAGTGAGCAGCTGCCGGAGGATTACAAAGCATTGGACCTTCTCGCTTCATTCTAAATGTTATCTCAGCTGGCCAGTTCCTGCAAATGAGTTCTCCACCCGCCCCTTCCTCCCAGGGTCCCCGCCACCACCAGCCTACACTCAGGCCAAAACCGGGGCCTACACGCGGTGCACAGTGACTGAATTGCAGCCCGCTGGCTGTGCTGGTGGTGCTCCCAGCCTGCCCTCTGGCTTGACACGCGCATGCTAATGGCAGCTGGTGGGGCCGCTGTGGCAGAGGGATAGATAGCTCTCAAAATCGAATGGCGGGAGCGAGCGCCAGGGAGCTTCAGGTTGAGGCTCGTTCACGGATCCATAAGTAAGAGGCAGTGGGAACGCATTTTATTTTAAACAACGGAAACATCTTTCTTTCTGCTACAGAAAAACTTGTACTTAATAACTGTCTGCTATCGTCCCCTGAAGGTTTCAGAAACACAAAACAAAGCCTTTCATGGATTCTGCTGAAAAGTAACCCTCATTTATTCCCCCGAGGGCTCCCCAGGCGCAGTTTCCTCCCTGTGACCCTGTCTCTGTAGTTTTCTGGATTCTGCACCCTCCCTCATCCAGGCTTCTCTCTACTGGAAGACATGGGGCGGGGGAAGAGGAAGAATCAGAGGCTCTGAGCAGGAAAAAGAAACAAGGAAGAAAACACAGAACAAAACCACAGTGGCTGCTTCATCATTTCCACCAAATACTCCACTTGCCTGGGACGCGAAAGGCATGCTTGGGCCTTCCCTTCCCGCCCCAGTCCCATCCCTCTCGCTCCCCATCAGCGCCCAGAGCTAGTGATGAAGACTTGTCTGCACAAAGCGACTGACACCAGGAGCCATTCCCACACCTGACACTGTTGTTGCACCTGCACCGGGCGGTGGTCAAGGATAACGGTTACACCACTGACCTCCTTCCAGAACTTCCTTCCAGAGTCAGGATCTGGTCTGGGTGTCCATGAGGACAGGGGCTGAGATGCATTCTCTCTCCACACCACCGGGGGCGCCATTGCTCCTGACTGCGCTGGCTGTGGCCAGGTGCCCACCTCTGGCAGAAGGCGCCCTTTGCTGGGATGCTTGTAGTTTCAAAGGAAGTGGACAATTTAGTATTCCCCAAGCAAAAGCCAAATGCCCAGAGTACAGGCGGCTACGACCCTGGGTGGGCTCCTCAGGCGCTCTTATCATTCCAGTGCTTTCCAACCTGCCCTTCCGTCTCCTCCTGTCACCGCACAGCCCACGTTTGATTAATGATGGGCCATCCCATGCCCGCTGCTGTCGCTCCCTTCCTCACCCCTCCAGGCTTCCACGCATGTCCATTTTCATTCTCTCCGCCTCCTTTTGGCATCTGGTTTATTTTGGATATAAACTGCTGATGCAAATGTCCAAAATAAATTATGCTGAATAATAGATGGAGACAGCTACATCATTTATCATGCGAGAGGCCAGCCAGAGCTGCGCGGCTGTGTTCAAACCTGGCCCCGCCTCGGCGCATCACCGCCTGCCTGTAGTGTTTACAGCCTCGAGGCTCGAAACGAACGAAGACCGTGTCTGTGGCTCAGATGCTCTTCCTTGAGGGCTGTGTCTGCCCCTAGAGTGGACCCAGATGCCCCAGCCCAAACAGCAGCTGATCAAGGACACAGGGTCTCAGAAATAGGGCACCACCCCTGCCATAGGTACCCAGAGCCTGGCTCTTCCAGCATCGCTGCCTCCCATCATGGGACCCCAGCCTGTGCTCCTACCACAGCCCACACCCCTGAGTCCTCTGCCTTAATTTCTCCTTTATACCTGGCCTCTGTGCCCATTCACCGGCTCACCTCTATGTGGCCACGGGGTCGTTCACAGGCCTCTGAATTAGCACAGGCGTCACCTTCCCTGTCTGGGCACCTCAGATCTGCTGACCCACAGCCCAGGAACCACCTGGACCTGCTGCTGCTGTTGGGCCCAGGGTGACTGCAGGCCACATCCTGGGTGGCTCTGAAGTCAGTCCTGAGTGGCCGTGACCTTGGGGAGCTGCAGGTGGGGGAGAAGTAAACAGAGCTGGTGTTGACCAATGGAAAGAGAAAGCGGGTCTGCTCACCACAGAAGTCATTCAGAAGAGGAAAGCAGTGCTACTTTTCTTCGTCCCTGGTGCCTGCTCTCCTCACTGAGGCTCCAGGCATGGCTGAGCTCACAGCCTCGCTCTGATTGGCTAACAGGGAATTTGAGTTGTGTAATTATGAGGCCAAATTCACACAGGTCAGAACTCATTAGCCGTAGTGTAAAAACGGTGTTCTGGAAATACAGCATCCTCTGTGCAGTCACGCACACTCAGCTTAATTCCCTTCACGCCTCGGAATGGCCCGGAGGCAGACCTGGTGCCTCCCCACGTGGGTGCCTCAGGCCTCCGACGGGGGCTGCCTGCACTCTGCACCTGTGCAGGCCTCAGATCTGGGTGCTGTGGCCCAGGGGTCGGGCACCATCCTGAGACTGAATCTCCTGCATGCCCACTGAGGAGAGGTACTGTGCTGGTACCTGGATAGGTGCTGCCTGATTCACACCTTAAACTCTAGCATTCCTCTGTGTTCTAGAGAGGAAACCAAGTCTTAGAGTAAGCAACTTCGCTCAGCGCACACCGCTGGCCCGTGACGGACAGGTTGGCTTTCGGGTGCTGAGAAGGGGCTGGGGAGCAGGATGCCGAGTTATCTTGGGGACCCAGCTTTCCTTAGAGGTGTCAGCTGGCTTCCGCTCGGTGTTCTGCAAACAGGATTTCATTTCCTCCTAAGAGCAATCACTTCATCCCGGTGCCATCATGCGCTGTGACCTGGGGTTGTGGATGGAGTCTTACCCATCAAAGGTTCAACAGTAATAAATAGTCAAACCATTGCTGAGTGTCTCGGGGACAACCGTGACCGGGACAGCGGCTGCCTTTGAGAAGGCCTCTGAGCATTATAAAATGTTTGGGAGCTAAAAAAGGAAAGGAGTTCAGGCCATAATGATAGTTGCCAAAAGATTTCAGATTCTCATTTCCGACAAAAGAAATAAAAAAGGGGCCATATAATCCCCCTGTCCACTTTCATATTCGACTCACCAGGAATTCGGACAGTTCGTCAACAGACCTGGACGGGAGTGGGGCCCTCTGGAGGCACCTGAAGTTTGGAGCTTAAAAATGGAGGTGATTCGTGATTGGGGCAAGAGCTGAGTGGTGGTTGAGGAGGGATACCTGTGTGATTTTAAGACCTGGAATCAGAAGAGCCTCTGGCAGGCAGAAGATGTCGGATTTGTTCCTCTGACGGACCCTAACGGTGACTTGCATCTCGTGCCTGCTTCGTGCCCGGGAGTCACAGGACGGTCAAGGTCGGCTTCCGAGTTCTGACTCCCAACTCTTCGGGACTCCACACACCTTCCCCACCTCTCCCAGAGGTCCTGGTGGAGACAGCTTGCAAGCCCTGGGAGAGCAGAGGCAGCTGTGGTCACCGGGCAGCTGAAGAAACTTCAGAAGAGCAGCAGGAGCTTGGCATGTCTGTGCCCATCCCATCCCCCCATTTGGTTTCCAGCGCACTTAGGTGATGCCTCCAGCACAGCTCCATGTACCAACTCCCACGTGATTCACACACAACATTAGATACCCAGGGTGCTGCTCCTCTCAGACAAAACGGGGGACCAAATAAAGAAGCCATTTGCCCCTCCCATCTGGCATGCTTTCCTTTTGTCTAGAGAGTTCTCCCACGGGAACCTGCTGGCCTGGTGTTGCTGCCAACCTGTGGACGCCTCCAAGAACCACAAGGTTGTCACTTTCGGTCTGGCATGCTTTCCTTTTGTCTAGAGAGTTCTGCTGGCCTGGTGTTGCTGCCAACATGTGGACGCCTCCAAGAACCACAAGGTTGTCACTTTCGCTATCAGCCAAGCCTTGTGGGGTAGGCACTAGCTGCCTCATGGTAGTATGTAGCTGGATATAGAAGCAAATCGAGAGAAGCCACATTTCTTCCTCCCTTATACTTGCTCATAAGGTGAATTGTAACAGTACGTACCACCCCAGACCCTATCTATGGTGTTAGCCTAAAAATAAAAAGGTATTTCAAAGTGAAAGGCAGCAAGCATTTATTTGAGATCAATAAGGAGGAAAAGGAGGAGGAGGAGGAAGAGGAGGAGAGGAGGAGAGGAGAAGAGGAGAAGAGGAGAAGAGGAGAAGAGGAGAAGAGGAGAAGAACTATCCAGGACACTGATTCAGGCAAAAACCCAAATAGTCTTTCTCTTAGAAAACAAACGCAATGGGCATTTATGAGAAAGGGAAGGGGGACGGTTATGTCAATGGAAGGAAGGCATGTCTGTTGGTGCAGATAGCATAGCAGAGTGATGCTAATTCTATTTTTATTTTCATCCGGTAGTCATCAGCACAGCAGTCATAATCACTGCGGTCTTGTTCCTGCAGACAGTTCTTTGGGACACAGCATCGCTTTGGGCTCAGTCCCAAGGTCATACTGTCCTGATTTAATATGCCAAGGTTTGAGGAGCAAGATGCGCAAGGTACTCTGGGTCCTCCCTAAAAGTGGCTCCATTTATATTACTTTAACAATGATAACAGTCAAGGCAACTGGACAGAAAAACAGTTTGGGGCAAAATGCATAATATAGAACAAGCTGAAATTCTACTTTACAGCAGGGAAATAAAAACAATCACAAAATTGACCGCTACTGCACAAAGGACAAAGGAGTGTGGGCATACGGCCTCAGGTACTTTGCGGGGCACTGGGCCTCGTGGTGTGATGCTGGGACCAGCTGGTCCCAGTGCCTCTAACAAGGGCCTGTGCAGAACTGGTGGACTCAGATGAGTGCCAATCCCCAAGACCTCGGGCAACTCTTGTTAAGGTTCTTGCTCTACCAAAGCCAGGAGCAGAGTTTAGCAGCTCTCAAGTGAAGTATAATAACAGCGATGGCGCCAGACTTGCAGGCAGGCAGTCACCGGAGTGGGGCAGGCCATGGCATGGAGGGATCTCTGCCCTGCCAGCCACAGATGTTGCTGGCCAATCATCCTACCTTCCCCTCGAAGCCTGGATGCAGCCAGTCCCAGTCTGTCCAAGTTCCCATCACAGGACACAGTTCACTGCCTTTAAACTCAGATTCTCTTATTTGCCTCTGTTTCTTTTTGGACAATTCAAATACAACTTCTCTATACTGCAAGATGCTATACACCATGTCTCCCTTAGTGAACTAAAGGACATTTTTTGGCTTCTAAAGGGTGATCACTTAATGTTTCCTGTCCTCATTCTTTCTCTATCAGTAAACCCTGTATTTCAACACAAAGTGTAAATCTCCCTCCCACACTGTTACACAGACACAGCTCAACATCAAAAGTACCTCTGCATTGGTTTTTTAATTGATCAATTTTTAGAAAGCAAGGGGAAGAGGGAGAGAGAGAGAGGGGGGGGAGAGAGAGAGAGATAGATCAATTTGTGTTCCACTCATGCATTCATTGGTTGCTTCTTGTATGTGTCCTGGTGCCCTGACCGGAGATCGAACCTGCAACCTTGGTATATCTGGACGACGCTCCAACCAACTGAGCACCCCAGACAGGGCCTGGATTGGTTTTTAACTGCTGCTTCTTACCTTGATTCCAATTTGATTTTTACCAAGCCTGCACTTCTAAGATCGAACCTGCAACCTTGGTATATCTGGACGCTCCAACCAACTGAGCACCCTCAGGGCCTGGATTGGTTTTTAACTGCTGCTTCTTAACTTGATTCCAATTTGATTTTTACCAAGCCTGCACTTCTCTATGATTTCTTTTCAACTGAAAATGAAATGAAATAATGGAATAAAACGTAAGAATGCAGAGGACACGGGCAGCCCAGCCACGGGGCTTTGGCGAGCCCCCCTTTGCAGGAGCCAGGCCATGAGTGAAGTCAGCCCAGGGCGGGAAAGCTCTTATTCTTTTCAACTGAAAATGAAATGAAAAAAATGGAATAAAACATAAGAATGCAGAGGACATGGCCAGCCCAGCCACGGGGCTTCGGCGAGCCCCCCTTTGCAGGAGCCGGGCCATGAGTGAAGTCAGCCCAGGGCGGGAAAGCTCTTAAAGCCCTGCCGGAAAGGCTGGCGGTGCGGAGGGATTGGTCTGGCCTCGCTCATCTCCCCGGGGAGAGGCTGGGAGAAGGCTTCACCGAACAGGAAAATGTAAAAGTCACTGACCCTCTCATTGGGACCACGGCAGCCAGCTGGCCCAGCACCCTCCACCCGGGCCGACGCTTCCTGTTGCTGTTGGCAACTGCCAGGCTGGGCTGGGGGAGTGGCCCCTACCGACTCGTTCCTCTGGGCACAATCTGGTCAGTGTCCTTCCCTTGACCAGCCTGGGTGCCCACCTTGAGCTTAAATTACAAGTGTTTTAAAGCACAGGAACCGTCTGGTGTCCTCATGTTTAGGAGGTCTGGCGAGCCCACAGGCTGGGCCCAAGAGGACAGGCCCCCGATTCTATCCATGGAAAGTAGAGAGAATGAGGAGTGATGGGCGGGCGGTGGGCATCGGCACAGACCGTGGCCTTTCTGTTGGAGGCATCCAAACAAACCCGTCCATTGTGTCCCATCCGAAGGGCTCCTAAGGGGGTTGCTTTAAAAAAAAAATTCAGACAAGTTGCTTCTATTGCCAGAATGACTCATTTATATTCTGTAACTGGGGGATTTATTGGAGGAATTCCCTGTGGGGGTTTAGATCAAGGGTGCAGGTGACAGCCGGTGAAAAGGTTTCAGGGAGGCGAATGTCACCAAGGTGGGAAGGAGCACTTCCTGGGAAAGAGGTCTCTGGGGGGAGGGAGCCCCCTGTCACTGAGATGCCTCTTCAGAGGCAGGAAGGTCACAGGCCGAATACAGGTGTCAGGTGAGGCCTGCGGGACATACTCTCTGACATCTCCCCCCACAGCAGGGAATTCACATATTCTGGGACTTTGCAGACAGGTGCCTGCTGAGGGTGGTGCGCTATGACTCCGTGTTACAAGAACCCTGTGCCCCCCCTCTCCTATACGCCCCCCCCCCCTGCACTGTTGGCCTCTATTCATCAGTTACAAGGCCCTGAAGGAATCCGATAGTGAGGAGCTGAGATTACATTCTGAGGAAATGGGTAAACTGAAATGGGGCTGGGATTGAACTCACCCGGGCAAGCAGCCTCATTTAGCCGTTTGTGCAAAGTCTTATTAGGAAAAGGCAGCGATCCAGAACACTGGCTCTAGCTGCTCTCCTGGTGGCAGCGGGGTGGGCGGTGCTAGGAGGGGCAGAGGCAGCCCTCGGGGCTCAGGGCTCAGGCATGGCCTGCCAGCCAGGCCATCCTCTGGGCTTCGCTCCCTCCAGTGATCAAAGGAGACACTGATGCCATTCTAGCCCCTGCCTGCCTTGCCTGTTCCCAGCTTTCTTCCAGATGGATCGCTCCCCCTGCCTCCCCGTGTTCCCCAGGACATTTCTGATATTTCTCTCTCTCCGCCAATCTGGAGATAGGAAGACGGGTCGTGGTGGGCCCATGGGGCACACTGCGTGCAGAGATGGGAACTGAGAGGGGTGAAGGGAATTAGGAGCAGGATTGTGAACTTGACTTGAAGTGTCCACGACACAGTACCTGTAAGGGCAGTGCTAACTGCACAGCAGTATCATGGAGGTTTGTCTTGCTAAAAATAGTGACTAGAATTCGTAAGAGTCCAGCCCCAGCTCTCAGTAACCTGGCCATTCCAAAGAGATGGGTGTTTGTGCAATTCTTAAATCCTCCAGCTCGTCTCTCTCACTCTACCTCTCTGCCTCTGTCCATCGGTTCCTGTTCCTCTCTCTCTCTCTCTCTCTCTCTCTCTCTCTCTCTCTCTCACACACACACACACACACAAAATACGACCTTTTCTTAAACTGCTTTGTGCTTCAGAGGACTATGAGCCTGGGGGGAGGACCTTTGCTCTCTGCTTTATAGTGGCTTAAGCCTTTCCCATCTGTAAAAAGGGAGAAATGCGTAAAGCTATAACTAGGTATTTTTTGTGTCTACAGCAAGTTTAAAGATACATGCTTATGCCATTCTAAAGGCAGCCTTGCAATATCCGGATGAGAAATGTCACAGGAGTCTGAGGTTTTGTAATTATCTATTTATGTGCTCTGGATCCCCAACGAGAAGGCCGCAGATTGCCTCGTTCGCTGGCGACAGAGCTGTTCATGAGACGTGTCATCTGCCACGCACCTTCTATTGGTTCATCCGGAAGGGAGAATTAGTTATGTCACATCTGAAAGCCACTTTACATTCATAGGTCATAAACCGGGAGGAAAAATAACCCAAAGTTTCAGTATTCAATTTGTTTACTCTGAGCAAAATGCAACCTCTTAAGCTGATGAGAAGAGGGTGGAGGAGATGGAAAAGGCTTTTAGGAGCTCGCTTTAAAAGCTCAAAAGGTGTCTGGGACATTAAATGGCTGTTAAAAGCTCTAGTTGTATAATTTAAGTGTAAATGAGTATGAACTATACGGATTAAATTTGCCTTAAAATACCAGTCTGAAAAATCAAGGAAGACTATTGGAGACAAACACAATTTGACTTCTTTCAAAACCCGAACATTTGGACAAAATAATTTCAGAGTCTCAATGGAAGCTAAATGCAGTCAGATTTAAATGTCCCTAATGATCTTCCCATTAAAAGCTACAATTCAGTAATAATTATAACCACATTAAAATAAGTACATGTGTTTATACATACACCACAAAAAGTACACAGATGTAGTCTAAGCTTTTAGAATGTTTTTCTACCATAAATGATGAGAATATACACACAAATACACACACACACACACACACACACACACACACACACAAACACAGAGCCTGTGAATCTAAAAGAGTGAATTAGAAAAAAAATCCCAATCATTTGGTTCTTTGGGGTGTTGTCTTTTATTTTTATTACTAGTGACCCAGTGCACGGATTCATGCACGTTGAAAAGAAATTAATTGGAAGGTCCCCGGCAGATGCACCTGGGGCAGTGTGTGCGGAGTGAGTAGAGTCCCTCCAGCAGGTGGGGTCCCTTGGCCTGGCCTGCGGGGATCGGACCGAAACTGGCAGTCTGACATCCCCCGAGGGGTCCCGGAGTGCGAGAGGACACTCTGCAGAGTTGCTGTCGCTCGGCAGCTCCTGCGTTAAGCATCTGCCCTATGGTGGTCAGTGCATGTCATAGCTACTGGCCGGTCAGCTGGTTGCTTAGGTTTTTATATATATTATTAAAATTGGAGTAGTATATTTTTATAGCGTATGTTACCCTGAATTATTTAGAAAGTGCCTTATTTTATGAATTAATTTATAAAAATGTCTTTGCTTCCTTCTGAAGATCATCACAGTTGAGATAATTTTACTCTGAAATATCCATCTTTCTACTTTACTGTGGCCTGCAGAGCTGCTTTCTATGTTAAGAGTTGATTATGCCATGAGGTTATACATGAAGGTTATACATTATTCACTATTATTATCAGTATTGCTCTGTGAGGGCCATTCTTTTGCTTGCTTTTCATATGGTTTTCTTAAGAATAGAAAAATACTCATTTTCTGTATTTGATGTGCTCATGGATTCCTTCCATTCTGGTACTAACCTACATCTTGTGTAGGACTTAATTTGTGCTGCATAACAAATTACCCTCCAGCTTAGTAGCTTTAAACAGCAAACACTTATTATTTCTCAAGGATTCTTTGAGTGAGCTGAGTGGGCTAGGCTAGCTGATCTCTCCGGTTGACAGAAGACTCCGCTGGGCTGGATGGTCTCACACATGTCCAAGCCATGAGCTCAATGTCAGCTGGGATCATGGGGAGACTTGGCCCTGTGTCTCTATGAACCACAAGCTCTTTTCCCTGATGGTAGTCACAACCATGCCAAGAGCAGTAAGCAGGCAAGTCCCAATGAGCAAATGTCATGGAGCATCTCCTAGCCACACATTTGCTAACGTCTCATTGGCAACAGCAAGTCACGTGACCAAGCCCAGCTTCTGCAGATGAAGAGATAGACCCCACTTTCTCTTGGGAGTAGCAGCGAAGTCACATGGAAAGTTGCTTACACATAGTGAAGTGAGGTATTTGTGGCCAATGTGGCAGCCAACCACCTCACATGACTACATGATACATGTCTCAACACGCCAGAGAAGAAAGCAGTGCAAGGAACTAAAACAGGAGATGCCCTGTGCATAAGATTTTGAGGACAAATGGAAGTTTTTTTCAGTTTCAGGAATCTGGTTAGAAGACCTAGAGCCATGAAGGACAGTACAGAGAATGAGGGAAGGTGCCCAGAGGAGAGGAATAATCAGACTTTGTTAGAGGATAAGGCTGGGCTGTAATCATGGTCCTGGTGTTACAAAGAGAATACTGTATTCTTCTTATTACTACTGATTTTATTATTGTAGGGTTATTTTTAAAATATTTATGTTTTTTCTCAGCCACGTAAAAAGGAAATTCAACTTTTTTGTGTATAGTCTCATCACACACAAAATACAACTTTGTGTTATTTTCTAAGGTTTTGTGGATTGATGTTGTTTTTGCAAGTCTTCCTTTGCAAATTAACTAAATTAACTGTGAACTCTAAACTTACACTAAACTTGCTGGGGTTTTTTTGTTCATTTTTTGTTTTTGTTTTTTTGTTTTTTTGTTATGCTCTAGAAAACACACACAACCAAACCAACACCTGCATGCTGGATGTTCACAGAACCGTAGATTCTCAGAACCTAATTTCTTAGGTTTCCTTTAGTTGTCAATTTCTATTTATCAAATGTTATTCCAATGCTCTCTTAGCCACAACTTCATACTCATCTCTTGCAGCTCTAATTGAGCCCGGAGTGTTTAAAAAATAGGGTAGACGAGATTTCGTAGTTCAATCATTCACTCAAATACTGTTCCAGACACGTGGATGAAACAGACACAGCCATATGGTGAGGAAGCTTCTGGACTAGCAGGAGACAGACAATAACAACACGAACATTAGGAAGTAAATCGGAGAGATTGTTAGAAGATGATAAGTATTTGGAGAAACTCAACAAGTAGAACCGAGTAAGAGCAATCAAGCGTGCAGTGGAGTGGGGAAGATGGGTGGCAATTTCAATCGGGTGTTCAGGGTAGGCTACCTGGGGAAGGAGACAACTGAGCAAATCTTGGAAGAAGGTGAGGGCTTGGCCAAGCATGGGGAAAGCACTTTTGAGGGAGATGACTATGGGACTGCAATGGTCTTGATGCATAAGAGCATCTGACATATTTGATGAGCGTCACAGTGGTCAGAGTGTCTGGGATGCAGGTGCAGTGGAGACAGAGGTAGGAGGTATGACCTGAGAGGTAACGGGGAAGAAAGCAGGCAGACTCTATCCAGCCTTACAGGCTGCGGAAGACTTTTGCACAGCTATCTGATTGGAGGGTGGGCAAGAGCAAGAAAGATTCCTTGTATTGCTGTCATCCTTGCTGGTGTTCATGACCACATTTCTTAGAATCAGGTAGTCTTGGCTTCAACTCTCTATCCTTTCACTCCCTGAGCAGGTGAGTGTGTCACATCCTGATCAAATCGTTAAGCCTTGGCTCTGTCTACTTCATAGGGTTCTTTGGTGAGACTGAAAAGAGATTTTGTGTAGAAGACATGCTAGATAATGCAGACTTAATCCGCCTATTTATTTTGCCACAAAGTTGATGACTCCCTGTCTTGGGGTGACGTCAGGTAAGGTTCACAGTCTCAGCTACAGGAAACGGCCTCTGAGTCCTTCAGCTTCCTCCTGGGAAACTACTTCCCACTCTACAGGTGCGAGATCAGAGCTCAGAGACAGAACCTTTCAGGGGATTCAAGGTTTTCATAGCCCCCAACACACACACACACACACACACACACACACACACACACACACACACGCCCCTTCTGGCTTATATGCAGACTATGCTTTGAAAAATAGTATCTCTAAACTCTCAAGGCTGATGGCTGACAATGTAGTGTTGTAGGGTGGGGAACATATCACAGGTGTAAAGCTTTAAGTCCAGTGTTCCAGGTGTGAGAGAGAAGACTCGGGACTTCCAAGGTAACAATCACTGAAGAAATGAACAGAACACTGTGTTTGGAGCGTAGGATAGGGACCCAGGATGCTGTGGTCTCACTGAGAAGCCCTCGAAACAATGATGAACAGCCACACCAGGCCCCAGAAAACCATCACCAGGAGGCAGAACCTGGAGGAATCTTCACTGAACTTCAGACAGAAATGTTTGACCCCTTTTGAGAAGCTTATCGACCAGATGACGAGTAGAAAGCTGAGGCCACAGTGGGCAAGGCTTCATTTGGAATGACTTCATTTCATCTCTCTCAATAGGTACCTGTAGTTCATAGAGAGACAGAGGAACCTGGGTATCTATTTTACTGTTGCTTTTAGCTAGACCCCCTCCTCTTATGAGGGCAAGAAAATTGTGGCCATGATTAAAACTTGGGGAGAGGGACAAGATACAAGAGGACACGGACAGGCATAAAGAGACCTAAATTATTCTTGCTGTGCACTTGCTCTATAGCAAGCACGTCATTTAACCCTCATAAAAGGGGCATACTCAATAAAGCAAGTTCAGAGAAGTGAATGAAACTTCCAAAGATGATCAATCTATTAAGAAGTAGACATGGAATTTGAATCCTGGTCTTTCTGAGTTAGGGTCCAGGTTTATTTTCACAAGAAAATAGTCTTTTCCACTCTCATAATTGCCGTCAAAGAAAAAGAAAAAGTGATACGTGTAGAAACTCCCAACTCCTGTAAAACCATTTCCTTGGCCGCTTCCAAGCTGGTGGGACTGGGGATGAAGGAGGCAGCAAGGAGGAAATGTCCCTTTGAGCTCAGTTTCCATGGCTCTGCTAAGAAAGGAAGGAGGCAGCCAAAGCAGGCCCTGTCACAATGAAAATCTCCAGGGAAGTTCCCAGGGAGAGAACACAGGCAGCTACTAGGAGAAGGAATCTGGTCCATGGCTCGCTGTTGTGCTAGTAAGAGTAGAGCTGCAAATCCCGCCCCTGGGCATGCCTGGAAGGGGTAGAGAGTACAGAGGGGCTGGGGGGAGAGAGGACAGGGAGAAGAGCAAGGGGTGGCCGCATCATCTTCTTTATTACCCTGTCCATGGCCTTCATTTTTTGCATGTTCTGTCCATCAACTGCTAAGAGTTAATTCTTTAAAAAAATAAATACAACTTGAGAAAATTAGGTGAAAAAGACTTTGGAGAGCCCAATTACTCTGTGCTCCCGGCTGCTTGGAAATGGACTTCATTTCCCCATCATGAGCGAAATGATGAGTGACAGGCTGGCTCAACTAGGTGCCTTCCAGCCCCGCTTCGTCTGTCAGGCACATGTGGAAAGAGGCTCTATGGATTGTTGCTGCAGCACACGAGTGTGTGTGTGTGTGTGTGTGTGTGTGTGTGTGTGTGTGTGTGTGTGTCCATGCATACTTAATCTAAATTGAAAGGCACCTGCTCTGGGGAGAGCTACTATATTTTTTTCTCTCTCCCCAATTCATCACAGCTGTTGCTTCCCCTTGAAAATCTAGTAGGTTTCTGAGAAAAGTCATGTTTATTATGGAAGCCGTTTATTAATAATAAATAGAGGTGGGAACTCAGTTAGAAACACATATCCTGTTTCTCCACTTTTCTTAGTGGGATGTGAGCCTTTCATTCTTAAACCACTCGATACTGAAAAATTGTATCGTTTCATCATCATTCAATGGACATAAACTTTCTGGGCATCTGTTCCATTGCAGGAATCACACAGGATGCGGGGATCCTACGGGTAAACACGCTCACACAGTCCTTATGCTCTGCTCGTATTGTTTTTAATTGATCAAAGAAGAAAATAGATATTAAACAAATAATTACCACCAATAAGTGTTTCATTACAGCTCTAATTAAGTGATATGATGATGAAGAAGCGAGCACAGTGCTTTAAGAATGCATATTAAGGGTCTGGCATTGATTGGGGGGAAGAGAGGGAAAGCTTAAGAAAGCCATTCTTGATCAATAAAATTTATGATACGAAGTAGTCAACTGGAGAGGATTTAGGATAGCTTTTCAGGTAGGTTTTTATTTATTGTTTTTGTTCCCATATAAATATGCATTTTCCCAAGACTGAGTAGGTTTGGTTCTGAGACACCAAAGGGAGATGTTAAAGCAGGCTGCCTTATGAGCTGTTAGAACAGGGAGTAGGAGGTGGCATGACTTATAGGGAGTGGGGAGCCCACACCCTGAACTCTAACCTGCTCCAGCCCTTAACTTATTCCTTTGATCCTCGAGAAGGTCATTGCTTTAGATATTTTTTCCATCGTGTAGCATCCTTTATTCACATCGGCGTTCTTCGGGGATAGCCAGCACTTGTAAATCCTGCTGTTAAGGAATATAAAAAGGTGCGCTTCCAAGGCTTAACAGCAGAGAAGGGTAAATAGAAGGTGAGATGCGTCAAATATGCATCAAAGACCACCTTTTTCTTATTCATGAGTACAGATATGTGGCTAGCCAGCATTGCTGTCATATTTATGGTGCCCTATTAAAATACTTCTTTTTTAAAAAAATATACATATTTTTATTGATTTCAGAGAAAAAGGGAGAGGGAGAGAGATAGAAACATCAATGATGAGAGAGAAGCATTGGTCGGCTGCCTCCTACAGGCCCTTAACTGGGGACCAAACTCACAACCCAGGCATGTGCCCTTGACCGGAATGAAGCCCAGGACCCTTCATTCCGCAGGCTGATGCTCTGTCCACTGAACCAAACTGGCTAGGGCTAACATACTTCTTTTAACTTTATCATTCCAATCTATTCCTTCAAAAACCGAGTGACTAAGAGGTTTAATGAGTTACTCTGGGCCACATCCTATGCTCAGAGTTGACTCCAGAGAGTTTCAAAGTTCTTATTTCTTTTTTAATTGTGGTCCAGTTGCCCCTCTATACTGTACAGATGTCTTCCTTACAGTAATTCACCTACTCTTGTATTTACATTCCATATTACAACATAGCGCAACACAATGCAACACAACACAATACTACACAACAGTGCTTATTGAGTGCCTCCTATGTGTCAAGCAATGTGTTAAGCACTTGGGATACAATGGTGAATAAATGGACAGGGTACCTTCCTCAATAGAGCAACACCAAAATGAACACTACAAGATAGGTTGGTGGTGCTCTGAATAAAGAAAGTATAGGCCCTGGTTGGGTAGTTCAGTTGGGTAGAGCATCATCCCAGTAAGCCAAGGTTGCAGGTTTGATCTCTGGTCAGGGCTCATACAAGAAGCAACCAATGAATGCATAAATAAGTGGAACAATAAATTTCTCTCCCTCTCCCTCTCTCTCTCTCTCTCTCTCCTCTCTCAAAAAAATCAGTAAATCTCTAAAAAAGAGTATAAGATGCTCTGGGGGCTCAGTATAGGGGACACATGGTAGTTAATGCAGTTTGGGTATTAATTACACGGCGTGGAGATGCTAAGTAGACAGGTACAGAGGGGAGGAAATATTTTCCAAGACAGAAGATCAGCATGAGTGCAGACACGTGGCTGGGAGGAGGTGCATACCACAGGATTTATGGCTGCAGAAGGGGTAGGGGGGGGGGGCGAGTGATGACAGGTGAGGACATCATAAGGGATAGCTGGTTGTCTCATATTAAAGGATAATTGCAGTGACAGCAATGCATCCAGAAACCTGAGCCTCAAAATTGCATTTGACAGTCAGTCTGCCTTTCTCTGTGGAGATTGCCTCCTGAGAATGCGCCTACCCCACCTCAGAGCTATGGTGCCTCTTCCTCCGACAGCCAATAACTGGCTAAGCAATCGTTTCCTTTGAGTGAACATATGGTTAGCATCAGCAGGCAAAGGAATCTCGGGGGTCATCTAGTTTTACTGACCCTCCCCAACCTCTGCCATCTTACAGATGGAAAGGCTCAGGCCTAGAGAGGTCACAGAAATCCAGGCAGACCCAAAGCTGGCACCAAGGCCATGCCATCCGGAGCCTTTAAACTGGACTATCATTAGGAGAAGCGTCTACATGCTGATACTCTATTGCCAATGGTCTGACTTAGAGCCTGTGAATTCGTTGAATATCAAAGCCTTCGATTTGAACTGAAACTTTTATGGCTTCCTCTGGAAGATGAAGGGACTCGCTGCAGGGACATGTGGAACTGGTTAAGGTTAAGGTTAAGGTTAAGGTTAAATGCAGCACCCTGAGCTCCCCTAACCTTCCAGGCAGAGTCACTGGCAGCCTATGACTGTGCCCTGTGTACTTGAGCGGGAGCAGCCAGGGTCCATTGTATGTGATCTTTTCATTCACATCTCGGCTGTACCTGAAGAATTCTCTGAGTTCCTAAATGTCTTGTTTGCATTTTGGGCCTGGGGATAGCAGCTGGCAAGTAAGCAGACCTGTGATGCAGGGAGAGAAGATGCCTCAAGAGGCTATGCTCTTGGGTCGGCCCCATGGACTCTCAGGTGCACACTGGGTACTTGGTTGTTGGGCTCACCTATCAATGGCCTTTCAAAGCCAATGGCCTTTATCCACTTAATGGCTTAGAGTTGCAAGTGCTTTCAGGAGCACAGGGTGTTCAGAGGGAGTGATGGAGAAGAGAAACTCTTTGTTCCCTTCCTCTTTTAACACACCCTGAGAACTCTACCTGGAGAGTGAGCATCCAGCAGCTTCCCAGCAGAAAGTGACTTGGATTATCTAGATTAGTGGTTCTCAACCTTCCTAATGCCGCGACCCTTTAATACACTTCCTCATGTTGTGGTGACCCCCAACCATAAAATTATTTTTGTTGCTACTTCATAACTATAATTTTGCTACTGTTATGAATTGTAATGTAAATTTCTGATATGCAGGATGTATTTTCATTGTTACAAATTGAACATAGTTAAAGCATAGTGATTAATCACAAAAACAATATGTAATTATATATGTGTTTTCCGATGGTCTTAGGCGACCCCTGTGAAAGGGTCATTCGACCCCCAAAGGGGACGCACCCCACAGGTTGAGAACCGCTGATCTAGATTTTACATTTTATAGCTCAGGAAGCTGAGGACTCCAGGAGTTATGCAATCTCTTAAAAGTTCCCGGCTTCTTGGTAGTAGATACAGAACCAAGTGTGCCAATGCCATTGAAGGAAGGGCGGTGCAGGCAGATACAAGTCTGACACGTGTTACTCATTGCCTTTCATTGCTCTGACCTCTAAAAGCAATGGCTCCCCATCCCTGGCCCATTTACACTGCGCCAGGCAGTCGCCGAAGCATCTTTGGGGCATTGTCTCGTTTAAGCCTTAAAACAACAACCTTCTGGAGTATGACTAGCATTATCATCATCCCTGGTTTACAGAGGAAAGGAACAGTTATTAAATGCCTACCGTCAGCATGGGTGGCGTTTGAAATCCTCTATGTGCATTAACTCTTGCATTCCTTACAACCCTACCAGAATATCCATTTCACAGACAGGAAACAGGCGAAGCAAAGCAAACGTGTATAGATGGCCTGTCCAAGATTTTAAAGCTCGCACGTATCCAGAGGCAGGATTTGCACTAGAGGGCTGGCCTCATCTCCCGTCACACTGTCCCATCTACCGTGAGTCAGGATTGGAATTTGGGTCTCTCGGAATCCAGAAGCCTTGCTTTCCCCCTCCGTGTTTTGCTCTTGCTAAGTTTATCAGTGCAAAATATAACGTACACAGAATGGCATCTTCCTGGGATTCTGAATCACAAGGGATAATATGAAGAGTGATATTTCTTTATCCTAAACCCGTGGTCGGCAAACTGCAGCTCGTGAGCCACATGCGGCTCTTTGGCCCCTTGAGTGTAGCTCTTCCTAAGCCTTAGGAGTCCCCTAATTAATAACAATGTACCTACCTATATAGTTTAAGTTTAAAAAAAATTGGCTCTCAAAAGAAATTTCAATCGTTGTACTGTTGATATTTGGCTCTGTTGACTAATGAGTTTGCCGACCACTGTCCTAAACGAATTGAAGGTCACTATGAAGCGATGACGTCTGATGTTCAGGCTTCTGAGAAACCAGGGCTGGAGGGTCTCGAGCGTTCTCTCTGGTACCTAACCTGCCACTTCCCCGCCCTTTGGAGAAAGCTCAGGTTGCTCTTCAGGAAGCGTAGTTCTGTGCATTTGTGTGGGTTTTGCAGATGTTCCGTAAAGGCCACGCTGTGTGGTCTAGATCAGGCTGCAGGAGAAGGATAAAGGGTCAGACCACCGGCGGTCTGTACATCTTCCTTTGTGCCCAGGCATCATAATATCCATCTTTATAAATATTTGCTGTGCATCTTATACTTTAAAAGCCAGCTAATCCGGTCCTTTTTCATATGTAGAATAACAGGGAAGTGAGGCTAGGCTTATGAAGCCGGGGAAATGCTACCCACTCGGGTGAATATCTAAATAGAATTTTCAAATTTGGGTTTACAAACAATTTGCACGGTAAGACAAAGGACCAGTTTATTCCTTTTCTTTCTTCCATTTGGTCAGAGAATAACCTTGCCTTAATTCTAGCTTGTTCTTTGATTTCCAGAGTATATATTTTTGCATAGTTTAAATACCTGCTGCTAGATGATGCCAGCTCTCTGGTAAGATGAAAGAAGTGCCTTTTTCCATTGCACCTTTTAAAACTGTCCTGGAATCAATAGAAATGATGTTATTTAAAAGCACTCAGCATAACCTGACAGATCGCTATGGTAATGCCTCATTAACTTGGCCTCCCCAAAGTCAGAATTTTACAGTTCACAGACAGGTCTGGGCTGCGATTGCTGACTGTTTACCCCTCCTGATAATTCATCTCCCAGTTCCACACCTTCATGTACATAATTTTCTGGGCTGCTGCTGACTGTTTACCCCTCCTGATAATTCATCTCCCAGTCCCACACCTTCATGTACATAATTTACAAGTACCTATCGGCTGCTGTTTGAGATAGAAAAGTCCTATGGAGAGAGAGACTCTGAGCTGAGCCCCAATGTCCTTCACTCCCAGCCTTCCAGGCCCCTCATGGCTCTCACCTGCGAGGCAAGGCTACTCACTCTTGGCCAAATAGACACTCCAAGGGACTGGCTGAGGGGGGAGACCGCAGCAAAGGGAGCTCACACCCTTCCTTTTAGAATGAGGGGGAGTCTGGGTTAGTGCTCTGTGCATTTTGCCCTCACATGACTGCAAGGTATTATTATTATGTTTTATAGATGAACAAACTCGAGGTCCAGAGAGACTTGAGTAACTTGCTCAGAAGGTGTACCCCTCAAAGCATGAGGTTACAAGGGAGGGAGGGTTTTTCTCATGGCATCATGGCTGATTTCTGAGAGATGGTCCTTGAGCTGGTTCATGAAAAGTAGGTAGGCCAGAGGACCTCCACATGTGTGGGAGCATGTGCACAGGCTGGGGCAAATGGAGCTTGTCTGAGGGATGATGGATGGAGGGCGCAGGACATGGGCTGGGCCGTAGTATGAAGGAGGCTGAAGAGATAGGCTGTATCCAGGCTGTTAACAACTCATCTTTTTAGAGCGCTGTCTAGAATCAGCGTAGAGATGGATCCACTTTCTTTTTAAATTTCAGAACTATGTTTTGAGTGTCTACTGGGTGTTAGATTTCTTACTAATGTGGGGATTTCATGATAAACAGGAAATATATGAACTTGGCCTTCTTGGAGACTGGACTCTAGTAGACTTGAAGATAATTTTTTTTTATCTCAAAAAAGACAAGAGATAAGAAACTCCAAAATGATATTTTGGTGGTTTGCGTTAATTAAACATTAGAACAAGGTGTTGCTAAAGTACTAAAGATTCAAATCTGTAATGAAGAGCAGCTTGGGCCTTTCATACCTTGTGAAAACTTGGGAAGAATGAAAATGTGGAGGTAGAGCCGAGGTTTCTTGAAATCAGCATTGAAATAGCTATGACATGCTTTCTCCTCTCGGTTGTCTTGAGAGGTAGAGAGGTAAGTTACTTTAGCTCCTCTGCCTAGCTAGCTGTTTACCTCTCTTCTGCACTGTTGGATTTCCATCACTAGGTGACTGGAGCCTCAAGGGTCTGCGTTAGAACAATGAGCAGTGAACCTTTTTTTTAAAAAATGCCTTAAAACTATGTATGTAAATATAGCAAATAGTCACACACACACACACACACACACACACACATACAGACACACACATCTTGTAAAGAATAATGGGAACAAAGATAATTTTCAAAGGTAACAAATAGAAGTACGGTATTTTTCCCTTTGTTTTCCCCCCAGAGCTAATTTTAAGAAGCTATTCTCAGATCCTCTCAAGATCTCTGCCTAAAATTCTGTTACCATCTCCCCCACTTCCTTCCTAAGGTCAGACCATTCTCATTATTTTGTTGATGTTATTCTGCCCTGGAAGACTTGTGTGTGCCCCAAACGCTGTATAAATGAGAGCCTCTTGTTCTTTTCAATTAGCCTGCCGCAGTGAGATTTGTCCTATTCTCCGTTGTCACATGCGTTTCTTTCCTCTGAGAAAGAAATCCTGCTGTTCTCTTATCTATCTGTTGTTTATACTTTGCATGCGGGAGAGTAAGTTCTTTACTTAAATGCCGTGAGTTAGGTATCTTCCCATAGAAGCTATATTAAGATACGAAGAGATGAATTTCAGAGATTCATATTCTGTCCTGATTAGAATAAAACGTATAGCTCACTTGTTAATATGTTCCCAATCTAAGAGGCATGTCTTCTATGACCTGCCTGTCAAGTCCTCAAATAGACCCTTTTTGAACATCCCTGAGGATATATATCTGTGTTCCATACCACTTCTGCTGCTCTGCGTAGCCATGGCTTTGGATGGTCCCCCTTCCATTTGATTCCGTGGTCTCCCAGGAAAGTCCACCCACTGATATTAGTTCCACCTCAGGGGCCAGATAGAACAAATGGGATTTCACTTCTACACAGAGCTCTTCACTTATTTAAAGGCAACTATGATGTCTCTCTTGACATGGTTCTTCTTCAGATCCATCTGGAGCCGAAGCCTAGGCCCCTCTCCATCTGGTTGTTCTCTGCCCAGTACCCCTGGTTTGTACAGGCCTCTGGTACTTGTCATTCCTGACGTAGTCTGACCAGAGTAGAGTGGGAGTCTTATTTCTTTTGTTTTCATACTTTACTTGTTTACACACCTGCTATGTAAACTGAATAAAATCGATAAATAAATGTACATTTTAAACCATAATTTCACTTTTTAAACTCAGAGCTGTGATAATACTATAAAATTCTTGGTCATTTTTCACACATATTGTTATTATTTTTTAAATATGTTTTTATTGATTTCAGAGAAGAAGGGAGAGGGACAGAGAGATAGAAACATCCATGATGAGAGAGAATCATTGATCGGCTGCCCCCTGCATGCCTCACACTGGGGATGGAGCCCACAACCTGGGCATGTGCCCTGCCTGGGTATTGAACCATGACTTGCTGGTTCATAGGTCGACGCTCAATCACTGAGCCACGCCGGTCGGGCACACACACATTGTTATTAAAAAGATCTCCCCACTTCGTTTTGAAGTTACTATGCAAAAACCTGTAACACAATGGAATAGGGTTTGAAACAGTGTCATGATAGCCATCAATATATAGATCATTGAATGAGACACAATTCTTTCGACCTCATTTTGGAAGGATGCTCCAGTGATTTTTTTGTGTATTTCAGGAAAGTTTGAAAATGTCAATTTTATTTATTTTTCCACTTGGCTAAAATGTGTGGCTGTAGGGGAGGAGTCACTTAAACATTGGTCAACTATCTGGGTTGCTAATTGTGCTTCTGAGGTATGCCTGGCAGCTGTGCCTGAAAGAAACTTTAATGTGTGGAACGCCTTTTCTATTTGTCTGAACTTCCCAGAGAAGATACCTATTTTCTCCATTACTTCCATGTTAAATGCTGATCTGGGAGCCCTCCCACTCAGATCACGCTTGCCCCATTAAACAAGGGAACAGTAAGTCAGTCACACACGGGCGCTTGAGGGAGAGCTGGTGACTCAGAGGCTGGGTCTCAGGCTCTCGCTAAATCAATACCCTCAGCAGCAGCGTGGCGATTGACTCCAGTTCACTGCCATCAACACCGTTTGTCTTCCTTCCAGAGAGAAGAGTTCCATGACCAACCTGAATACCCGGCTGGCTCCTGGCTTAGTCATTCCCAGTTAATTGCAGTGAATGGCTCATTATCCGGGCCTTTCCGGACCTCGGTCACCCCCGAGAAGCAGTGAGGTGTGGCAATGAGTCCACGCAGCAGGCTTAGCATTCTGCTGGCTCTCGCGCTGTCACATTGATTAGGCAGGTGCCATGTGCTGAATTTGGTGCAGAACTGAAATGACATGGTTTCTGCCCTTAATGAGTGAGCATATTAAGGTTTAATCATCTTTTCCCGAAGAGCTGATCCTTTCCTAGATGAAGGACAATGTGTCACTCTAGAAGGAAAGTGTTACTTTATTTACGCCTCTCAAACCCTTTCCAATTTCACAGAGCAAGATGCGAAGGATGCGATATACCCTGAGGGTATCAGGATGCTGAGAAGGAGAGAGGTACGCTAGTGAAGGAAAATCCTCCTGCTAAAATGCTATATTATTTGTAGTGAGTACAAAAGGTTGTGTTGATGTGTGGGAAAAGCCTAACCCCATTTAATCAAGACAGCACATTGGTAGCAGCATGCTGACGTGGAGCAAGACGACACACTCAAGGCAAGTCATTGCCAGTTGACTGGCTTCCTTAGCTCTGTGGTCTCTGCACCCGTCTTTAACTAGCGGAGGAAAATCCTCCTGCTAAAATGCTGTATTATTTGTAGTGAGTACAAAAGGTTGTGTTGATGTTGGATTCCATCTCTCTGTGTGGGAAAAGCCTAACCCCGTTTAATCAAGACAGCACATTGATAGCAGCATGCTGACTTGGAGCAAGACGACACACTCAAGGCAAGTCATTGCCAGTTGACTGGCTTCCTTAGCTGTGTGGTCTCTGCACCCATCTTTATCGGAAAGGGTGCGTAATGTCAAGCTGTACACAGAAGCCCGCCTGTTTCCAGGAAGGCTTCGGGGTCAATGAAATTACAGGAATAGGTCCTATGCTCAGTCATGTAAACAAATAGCCCTGTAGTATTCCAGATGCTCATCAATTACAAGTGCCCCACCCAGTGCAACTGGGCAGTTGATAATGCGCCTTGGCTCACAAAGTGGTGTTTCTTTTATTTACTCTAATCCTAGCGGGGTCGCAGCTGTTTTTAATCTCCTCACTCACATTGCCCTTTTCTTTCATTACTCTATTCTGGCTTTTGCTTAAAAGGGAAGGCGCCATATTTGATTGTCAATAAATCTTTTAGTGAACAGTGCTTTTAAGGGGCAAAGTATTTTTTTTTTACTTGAAAGTCTAGTTCCAGGCCATGGAGATGCGTAGGGGTTAGAGCTTAGATTGCCACAATACCCCTCTGGTGTCAAGGAGCAGTCTGCCTGGCAAGAAAGTGAGAAAATAGCCTTCACCAAGAAGCTTTAATTGAGTCTTGCCATCTTTGCAAAGATGAATATGCATGAGCATCTCCCAAGAGCCTCTGCAAGAATTGTTGGGTGGAGGGGAGAAGCCCAGTCATCAGAGATCCCAAGGAGGAGAGAGAGGGGAAAAAAAAAAAAAGGAGTCAGAATGAGAAGTTGCTGGAAAGGACGCATTAGCTGATATTAAAATCACCGAGGTGGGTAAGAAATCCACTAATAACACCTTGCAAGGCTCAGGGGCAGAATCGATTTAGGGAGTTCAGGAAATTCTGCACCTGGCTTGGTGCAGTAAACCCTGAAGTCATTATGAAGAAGTAGTTAAGCCCCCTTGTTCCTCATCCATTTATTTTCCTTGATCCTATTTAGTTCTTTCTTCAATTTGCTGAGACGCAGGTGTACAATGATCTCAGCAGCCCATGAATATTTGAAAACTAAACTTTCTTTCAAAGACATTTCAACTCCCAAATCACTGCCTCACATTTGTGTTGTCTGATCAGTTAAGCTCAAGGAAGTCTTTAGGATTGCTTCAACTTAGAGAGAGGGGAAAAAAAGGTTGAAGTATTCTGGTCTATAATTTTGCTACCCCTTGGGACCATTGCTGATTTGGTATGGCCACATACTTCATTCATATAACAAATACTTATTGAGCATATACTAAGTGTGTTGAAGAATATAACCACAGCCCTAACTTGTTTGGCTCAGCAGATAGAGCATTGGCCTGCGGACTGAAAGGTCCCAGGTTCAATTCCGGTCAAGTGCATATATCTTCCTTACGGGCACATCCCCAAGTAGGAGGTGTGCAGGAGGCAGCTGATCTATGTTTCTCTCTCATCAGTGTGTCTAACTCTCTATCCCTCTCCCTTCTTCTCTGTAAAAAATCAATACAAATATATATTTTTAAAAAGAATATAACCACAGAGGACACATGTGGCCCCTGTCCTCATTTTATTTTTATTGTGGGCCATAAAGTACATTGACTATTGTCATTATTTTAATTTTTAAAATGGCATTTTCTTTGAGTCAGAAATAAATGGATTATCTTCACTAATGGCATATCTTCAATTTAAAGAGCCAGATCCAATTTTTACAAGATATGCCACTTTTTTTCCCTCCTGAAGATTTTTGGATCAGGATTATTGTTATCATTATTTATTATTTAGTGAGTGCTGTCAGATGGCTCAGTGGCATACAAATATAAATGGGTAAACATCAACATGTAATCTGTTTCCAAAAGGAGCAGGTGTTTATCATGAAAGTATTTGAAATTACTAAAATAATGCCCATTAGTGGTTTTCATGTCCTGGAAAATATTGTCTCTGTGGTCATTCAACGCCTGTGGCATTTCAAGTGGAATAAATTAGGGCAATCTCTTATTTCTGGCATGTTTCCATGTTGCCACCATCAACAAAAGTGATATCTATTACCTGCAGGACCAATTTTTTTCCCCAAATTCTCTTATGTTCTGTGCTAGCAGAAAAGAATCAAAAAGCAAATAATAATAATAATAATAATAATGATAAATAAATAAATAAAAATCAGCCATTTATCTCCAAATTTTATTTCAGTAATTTGTTACAAATTCTTTTCAAATGTCACGTTAACAAGAACTATGAAGGAAAAGAGAAGAAAAAGGAGGAAGAAGAAGAGGTGGAAAGAGGAAGAAGAAGAGGAAGAGGAAGAAGAAGAAGAAGAAAATGAAGAAGAAGAAGAAGAATCAACTAATGGGTTGATTTGAGGTTACCAAACAATTATAAGAACTACAACTAATATTTGTTTTGATTTTAGCATTTTGCAAAGTGCTCTCCCATATTATCTCTATTAATATTCACAACAATCCTGGAAGGGAGGGATAAAGCATGTTATATTTAGCATCTCAAATCAATGGAAGGGGAAACTAAAACTCAGAGAGGTTAAGTGACTTGCCCACAATTAAACAGCTAAGATGTTGTAGAAATTGAAGTCCTGTCCCTTTTTATTACTTACTAGAGGCCCATTGCATGAAGAGATTCGTGCAATAGGCCTTCATTACCCTGGCTGCCAGCACTGGTTTTCCTCTGGCAACCAGGACCCAGGCCTTCGCTCTGGCAGCAGCGAAGAAGCCAAGCCTGGAGGCTTCTCCACTCTGGCCACAGCAGAGAAGCGAAGCCTCTTCAGTCTTCAGTCTTTGCTGAGGCCGTAGCCTTCAGTCTTCACTCAGCACCTACATATGCAAATTGACCACCATCTTTGTTGGGTTAATTTGCATACTCATCCTGATTGGCTGGGGTGTGGCAGAGTGACACCAATTTGCATGTTTCTCTTTTATTAGTGTAGATAATTGCATCTGACCAAAAAACAACCAATGAGCAGGCAACCATGAGTAGAAACAAAGGAAATGTGCAGGATGTAGTTAATCTTTAGAGTGTAAATGCTAACAGCAAGAGCAATGGAATTAACTGTTGGATAAGTACCTTTTAAACATTCTTCTAGATCTTTGAGTAAGCAGTAAGTCTGATAATCTTATCTGACTTAGATCTTTCTTCCCAGAACTAGATAAACTCTCTTATGCGTATACTATGACCTGCATTGGGGGTTGAACCCATTTGTAGATAGGGCTGTCAATCTGCAGATAAGCACCTCTCCCTGTCGGAAGGCAGACACACATTCAGGACTATCAAGGCAGAAGTATTATTGGCTCTGGCTGCAGAAGGTCAACAGCTCTCTGATCAAAAAGGAAATAATTCTACCCCTTCATCTGCTTTTCTAAACAAAAAAAAAAGCCAAGCACTTAAAACCTCATGCCTTGCAAACGCCTCTTGTGCATTGTATTCCTTCAATCAACAGTTGATGAGCACTCACTATGTGCCCTGATGTTTTATTCTGCTTTTTTACTGAACCAATTTCAAATGAGTATGACTTCAAACATGCCTCAGGACCAAATAGTGGGCAATTAAGTTGGTTCTCTGTAACTCTAAGGTTTTCTACACTTTGGATTAAAGACAAGTGGACAATTCACCCAAAACCTTGCCCGTTTACTAATATAAGCAATGACCATACATAGGTTTCAATGTGTGATACACATGTAGACATGTCAATGGAAATCTGTGGGATTGTAGGAGATGAGAAGAGTTATACAGAAATACTTCTAGTCTTTGATATCAATTATACAAAAATATAAACTAAAGTAAACTAAAATATACATTTAACTTTCTAAATTACAATCTAAAAGCATTAGCAAGAAAGCAACAGAGTAATGACCCTTACAACTCACTAATAAAAAGACAAATAATCCAATTTTAAATGAACCAAGGAATCTTGATAAACATTGCTCCAAAGAAAATGTGGGAATAGCCAATAAACACATGAAAAGATGCTCAACATCACTAATCACCAGGGAAATACAAACCAAAACTCTATGGGGTACTACTTCATGCCTACTAGGATGGCTATAATTAAAAGAGAGAGAGGGAGGCAGAGGAGAGAGAGAGAGAGAGAGAGAATATGTGTAGGAAAGGACTTTGGAATGCTCATATAAATGGGAATGTAAAATAGTTCAGCTGCTTTCAGAAAAACCTGGCAGTTGCAAAAACGTATACATCAATGTACCAGATAAATTGAATCCAGAGATAAATGGATGAATAGGTCAATAAAATGTGGTATATCCCTGAAATTAAATGCTATTCATCAATAAAAAGAAAGGAAGTACTGATACATGCTACTATATGGATAAACTTTGAAAATATTATGCTAAATGGAAGAAACTCGTATAAAAGACCACAGGTTGTATGATTTCATTTATATGAAATATCTATAATAGGCAAATCTAGAAAGAAGTAGATTAGTGATTACCTAGAGTAGAGAAGGGAGGAGGTTGGGGAGATTGGGGGTTGACTGCTAAAGGGTGCACAGTTTCTTTTTGGGGGGTGATTAAAAAGCTCTAAAGTTGATTGTAGTGATGGTTGTGCAACGCCATGAATAGCTAAAAGCCATTGAATCATACACTTTGAATGAATATGTTGTGTAAAGTTGTTACAAAAAAGGAACAAGAGAGCGACAGGAATTCATTAGCAATGGCGATTTCAAAATATCACCAAAACATTTGTGATGCCTATTGATTCCCATCTCCCTCCCTCTCCTTTAATCCCTTAGAATGGCTATGAAAAAAGCAGCAATTATGTTTGTACATGCTACCTTGCAAGATGGAACCAACGTGGCATACAGTTTTTACATCTGTCTCCACGAGGAAATTATGGATGTTGGGGACTCATGATAGCTTAGAGCAAATTCCCAGCTGGTCACGGGGTGTTTGGACTCTGGCTTTCAGGATTGGAATTCAGCAGGAACTGTGCTGTTTGCTGCTGTCTGTAGGATTATATCTTTATTGCCCCCATCTGTCTGTGACCAGTGGGAACTATGTGGAAATAATGAAGCTCTTTGGAATGAAAATTCAGAATCTGGTGAAAACATAGCCAGGTTCCATTAGGGGAGGATGAAGCATCCTTGTGGAGTCTGTTTGGTACAAGACAGCAACCTCTCCTTGTGTTTCCCATTCAACCAGGAGAATGTTCAATTGCCGAGGCTGCAAGCAGCCCCCAGGGATAGATGTGAAGTAACTAGGTCTTTTTCCCAACTACTTAGACAACTGGTTTATTTTGGAGTCAACCATGGTGAATATCATCTAATTTATATTAAAAAGTTGGTACTATACTATACAATTAACTGTAAAACGAATATAATGGGTGGGGAAGGAGAATGAAATGTGGAATTGTTAAACCCAGCAGGCCTCAGGGTGAACTGGACCCCTGGTATGCTGGAATATTCTGAAAGATTCTTGCTTATAAGCAAGAAGAGAAAAAGGCCATGTGACTTTTCAACATTCAGAACGATGGATACTGTATATTTTTATGAGGTAAGATTTAGCTAGAATTATGTATATAGTGCTTCTTAATTAAGAGGCCACTTTCCAGGTAAGTGTTAAAATATGAGATGAATATTGAGAGGAACATTCCATACCAGAGGTTGGCAATCCATATACGATCTGGAGCTTTCTTCCTTGCCCAGTCTTCTCATCTATTAAATAATAAGAATGTGGGCCAGATAATCTTTAAGATCAATTATACCCCTAACCTTCAGAAGTTATATGAGTCTATGGAAAAGCATAGTATTTTCTATTTCTTTATCTAGGTCTCGGTCCATTAATTAATTTAGCAAAACATAAAAAGCACTTAATGTAGGTTGCTCACGGTGCCAAGAACTGGGAATGCAGAAGTAAAAACGATAGACAAAGTCCCCGCCCTCTGAAGGTCACATGGCCCCATGGGGTAGACACTAGGAAATAAGCAAGCAAACAAATACACAGGCTGCTTATACTATAGAGTCTGATGATTACACCAAAAAGGATGAACAGGATTATGTGACAGCAGTAACTGAGGTGCAGATCGAGCTATACGTTAGGACAGGGAGGTGCAGGAGGGCTTCTCCGGAGAGGTGATGTCTGAGTCAACATTGAAGAAACGGAACAGGCCTGTCAAAGCTCCGAGGGACATAGGACGCAGGAGGAAAGCAGGTGCACATCCCCTCAGGTACAAGTGAAGTTCAGGAACAGAAAGACTTGTGGCAAGAGTCGAGTCACCAGGTCAGAGAGGATGAAGCACACTGGATACGGAAGTGGTAGTTAGATTGTGGAAGGCCTTGGGTACCACGGTAGGGAGATGGACTTTTCTTCCAGGACAGGAGCTTACACTGATTGACACTTAAGAATGGTCACTCTAGCTATTTTGTGGAAAGTGAATTTGGAGGTAGAACTGGAAACAGAGAAACCAGCCAGAAAACTGTTGCTTTAGTCAAGGTGAGAGAATGGTGGCTTGCACGGTGTGGTGCCAGCAGAACTGAAGAGGTGGGAGTGGATTTTAGATAGAAGAACAACTAGGACCTGGTGATGGATGGACAGTCAGGGTGAGGCAGAAGAAACACGGATGAGCACTCAACTTGGGCTACCGGGTGGATGGCAGTAAAATTTAACCAGATGGAAACGAATGGGAAAAGCCTATTTGAAGGGCAGTAAGTGGTGGGGAACTAATGAATCACGGATGAGCACTCAGCTTGGGCTACTGGGTCGATGGCAGTGAAATTTAACCAGTTGGAAATGAATGGGGAGAAGCCTATTTGAAGGGCAGTAAGTGGTGGGGAA
The DNA here is from genome assembly GCF_000412655.1 of Myotis brandtii. Classification (NCBI taxonomy): domain Eukaryota; kingdom Metazoa; phylum Chordata; class Mammalia; order Chiroptera; family Vespertilionidae; genus Myotis; species Myotis brandtii. The sequence continues at coordinate 201,630 of NW_005371354.1, forward strand.
CTAATGCCAAGAGCTCTGTACTAAGTTTGTGCTGGGATACAATTAGACATGTAAGTAGAGCTATCGCATGGGTGGTTCTATGCGCAATCCCATGGCTAAAATGGCTTTGGACTAATGTCAAAATGTAGAAATCCGGCCTGGATACGGAGTGAGGGGACATGGAAAGGTATTCAGGGTAAGCACACTATGTCACATAAATGCAGCAGAACCTCACAAATGGGGAAAATGTAGAGCCTTCTATAATTTTGACAAAGGCAAAGCACCTATAGTTAAAGATATAAAGTAGATAGGAAGATCTTATTGCTTCCCACTTATTATATTTCTTTCCCAAAACTCTGGATGCTCAGTCTTTTATATCTTCAAAATATTTTCATACAAGCACATTGTAAAACAATAAACATTGTTTCTATTCCCTGCGTCTGTGACCTTTTCCTCTTATCTTCCACTTAGGTCAAATCTCAAACCATTTTTTAATTTCATCTTCTATTGTTTATTTGCCTTCCTTTTGAGTTAACCTTATGGCAATAAGAATAGCCATAGACTTGATAATAGAAAAGCAAACTTCAACCTCTTTTCCCACTGTTCCTCGGAGTAAATAAGATAACATTATTTGGTCCAGATTAGTGACTTTCACAGTAGGAGTGACGAGTAAGGGTAAAAGTGAAGAGAGACTTGCCCAAGGACAAGTTCAAATGTTTATTCCTGGATGTAGGAAAGGCCCAATTAATCCCTCTAGTGTATGACAGTACCCAGACCAGAACGCAATAAATTCCTAATGATAATTGTGATGACGTACTTGATAATAGAAAAGCAAACTTGAACCTCTTTTCCCACTGTTACTCGGAGTAAATAAGATAACATTATTTGGTCCTGATTAGTGACTTTCACAGTAGGAGTGACTAGTAAGGATAAAAGTGAAGAGAGACTTGCCCAAGGACAAGCTCAAATGTTTATTCCTGGAGGTAGGAAAGGCCCAATTAATTCCTCTAGTGTATGATAGTACCCAGACCGGAACGCAATAAATTCCTAATGATAATTGTGATGACGTATTCTGGGGAGATCATTTTCTTGTTTGTCATTCAGTTAATTCTGGCCAGAAATAAACCTTCTCTTTGTTGGCTGGTTCTCTTCCTCTTGAGAACAAGATTGATAAGATTTAGAGATTAGAAGCTAAGTAAGATATTCTTGGAAATTCCACCGGAACAGAAGGCTTTAAAATCTCTTTCTGTTGAAATCCAGGGCTGATTTCTTGTTCTAAGGCATCCTGCATCCGAAGTAAGATGGCTTGGAACCATGTCTTGACTTCCTCCCTTGTTAGCTGTGTGGTCTGGGACAGTTTATTCATCCTTCTTATTCCCAGTTTTCCTCTTCATAAGTTTGGAAAAATATTTATGTAAATACCCTATGCCAGGTCTATGTGAATGATTTTCTTCACAGGGATATTTTAAAGATTATGTGAAGTAAAGAATGTAATTGTGCTTAGAAACTGTTGTACACAGTATGCGCATAATATTCTATTTAACATGGGAGGGAGATGAACTTCCAAGTTTTGTACACACAGTAGCTCTAGTAGACTACATTGTATGGCTGCCATTGGCACACTCCGAAAGAGCTTCAAGTCCCAACTTCCCTCAACACTCTTTGCTGCTCTTGGCACCTGCCCACACCCCTGTCTTGGTGGAGCAGAAGGGGAGATGCGTTGTTTGGGAGAGAAGCTGAGTAGGGGTAAAGAGTCATACCAGGCAAAACTAAGAGGCTGCATATCTCAGATGAGGGAGACAGTTCACTGGTTCAGCCTCCGACAGCTAGAACTCTCAATGGAAACCATCAGGGCTGAAGCCAACAAGACTACAGAACTCATTCCGAAGCTTGGCTTCAGCTGATATCATAGCAGATTCCTACCCTATCGCCAAGAAGAAGCACCCTTGAGGAAGCCTACTCCCGAGTGGAAAGAGGAGGGGGATGTGTTAGGTGAGAATATGAGCACCAGTGTGTTCAGGTACAGGTCACAGTGCACCACTCCCACCTCCAGTGCCACCAGGGGAGCATGGGTCAGTGCAGGTACTTCCTGACTGGCCTCCCTGCTTCTACCTGTGTTCCTACCATCTGTCCTCAAGACAGCATCCTTTAGAATATGGGTCAGATCATGACACTCCTCTGCTTGGAATGCTGCCATGGCTCTCCATTCCATTCAGAGCAAATACCCAGATCCTAATGGGGTCCACATCATTGAGACTCTCTTTCCCCACCCCACATACACCTCACCACCATCTCCACTAGCACCACCACCACCACCACCACCAATTCCTTTTGACTTTCTTCACTATTTTACCTGCTTCTTCACTATTCCAGCCACATTGGCTGCCTTGCATTCTGTGAACACTACAGGCATCCTCTGGCTATAGGACGTTTGGTATGATTGTTCTAGGATGTTTTTTCCCCTAGATATTTGCCTAGGTAACTCCCTTGCCTGCTTCAAATTTTTGTTTGCCACCCCGTTAATGAAGCCTACCTTCATAGCCATATTTAAAATTGTAGAATCCCTTCCAGTTCTAGTGCCCTTCTTTGTCTATTTGAAAAGTTTCTACAGTATTTAGCACCATCTAAAAGCTCTATAAATTGGCTTATCTGTTGTTATTGATTACTGCTTGCCTGCACCTTCTAAAATAAAATATATGAGGAAATGATCTTTACCTGTTTTGTTCATGTACATAACCCAACATCTAGAGCATCTGGACACAGTAGACACAATAAATACGTGTGGATGCCTGAGACCACAGGTCAGGAAGATGCAGAGTAACCTGGGAGTGAGATAAGATAACCTGGAGTTCCTATCAGAGATAAGGCCCTTCTCTTTTATCCTCCTCTTTTCCCAATCTCCATGACCTATTTCCTCTTCTTCCCTTTGTCTACTCCCTCTGGCTCCTTTTGTGTCCTACTCCACCACATCCTGAGAGCATCCACTTCAGAAGCTGGTTGGGGCAGGCCACGGGCTTGAATTTAAATAACTACTCACTCTCAGGTCACAGAAGTGAGATTTATAAGTAAAGAAGCATCCAAAACTGATCCAAGCAAATGAATTATCGTAACATCTCCAGGAGGAGACCAAATACTTCTCCCCATTGTATCGACTTCTCCCTATTGGGTCACATTCAGAAAATGTCTCTGTTGGAATTACATAAGCAGCTTGAAGCCCATTTTTTCGCATGTTCTCAGAGGTAACAAACCTGATTTCCCTCAGAGTGGAAGCACTTCTGAGGAGCAGTTAAATGTTGTTGAAGGCCAAGTCTGATGAACTAGCTAAATGAGCAAGCTGGATCATTTATGTTTGGATCAGAACCAAAATAACCACAAAAGATTGAGGCTAGATGTCTGGATTTAAACCTAAACTGTCAAAACTCAAAGATATGCCATAAATGCCCAGGATGTGGTCATACCATCACTGGAATATGCTCTCAAGTAAATGACTTGGGGAAAAAGTGCTCATGTGTATCTTCTGAGAATTTGATTTAAAATATCTTTACTCGATCATCAGTCCTCCTCATTCATGTTATAGAATTCACAAGCTATCTGTATTTCAGTTTTGCGTCTGTGAAGTGGGATAAAGACTGCATTCTTTCCTGGTCATGCTGGGAAAAGGGGGTTCAGAAAAAGAAGGTATAAACTGATCAGAGTGTCCTACCAAGGAAAAGCATCATTATCAGCCATGAACAGGTACTCTTTTTTTAAAAATATATTTTTATTGATTTCAGAGAGGGAGAAAAAGAGAGAGAGATAGAAATATCAATGATGAGAGACAGTCATTGATTAGCTGCCTCTTGCACATCCCCCATGTGGGATAGAGCCCACAACCTGGGCTTGGGCCCTGACTGGGAATCGAGCCATGACTTTTTCTGGTTCATAGGTTGATGCTCAACCACTGAGCCATACTAGCTGAGCTGGACATGAACTAGTGTTCTTTATCCTGAAATAAAATAGCCATCAGAGCCAGAAAACCAAAACGTGTATGATTTTTCTTGCTTTTGATTCCCTCTGACCATCATCCACCTCCCCCATTCTCATTGAGTTTTCTTAGTAGGTTTAACCTTCTGGATCATTCTTTATGCACAATTGTTCTCTAATTCCTTTCACCCCCTCATGTCTCCACTGTGCAACCATTGTGTGCTTCCTGTTGGAGCATTGTTCACGGCTGTCTGCCCTTCCTCTGATTGGCTGAAGCCTGCAGCTCTCAGAGAGGCCCTGCTGACACAGTGGAATAAAGTCAGAATAAAGTAGAATTAATTTAAGTGGCTTTTATTCACATTTAGGACTGCTATTAAGGTGTTGATGGTTGGTAATAAAGGACCCTTTAGTGTGGGAAATAAAATTATCTTATACAAACATAAATGAGTCTGGACAATGATTATCCTAATGTAAGTGGAGAGTGAAGTCTGATTGGGGGTGTCAGTTCCTGCTTTTCTTAAGGTATTTAGTGTAGGGCTGATCTAACAATTGATAGATTGACACCTACTCTTCGTAAAGTGTGCAGTACATCATGAATATGCTGCACTTCTTGCATTTGGCTTTTCGATACCCATTACTTTTTTAGTATGAGGTTTGAAAGCTCTGTAGTGTTGGTTTTGTAGAAGTTTCCAGAAATTTTCTGCAACGAAATGCGAGAGAGTCATATTTGGGGGAAAATCAAGCTGATCATCAAACAAAATTTTAATTTGTGAGAGGTGTATATGTCATGCACACAGTCTCCCAAGAAACATGAAGGAAACCACGTTTAGGAAGAAAAATTTAGAACAAGACAGAAATGTCCTGCGGGAAACAATTCTCTGTTTGTCAGTAGGCAATAATTTACCTGCCTAGGAAAAGATTGCCATTTCTCCTGAAAAAGGTCATTGCTCTATGTTAAATAACGTATGGTTAAAAACATATTTGTTGAGGTTTAATAACCCTGCAATCAATGTCTTCTGTGAATAGCTGCCTCCTTGATAACAAAGATATACTGTCCTCCTGAACTGAAGTTCCCTGTCTTAATTACTTTCACTGGATAGTTAATTTAATGGACCTGAGTTTTATAGATCTGCCAATAGTGATTTTTATGTGTACATAATGGAGGACCAGCAGAGCTCAGGGACAGATGTTGTTGCCATGCCCAGTCCCGCTATTCAGACCATCATGCCTTTTCTCACCTATTAACCTCCTCACAGAAAGCCCTCTCTCTCCTCCAGGTACCCCCTTCCCTGTGCCTTTAAGACTGTATCTTATTCAGAACCTTCTCATCCTCTAAGCCTGCAAACTCAACCAGGAACCCTCATCAGATCTCCATAAGAGGTCGATTCTGTTATGCCCAGATTTCAGGATCCCCAAGAAACCACATCAGGGAGCCAGCCAGGTCCGATGCAAAAGCATAAGAGTCTTTATTCGAGCTAGCTCGGCTCCCCCACCTCGCCGACACAGCGGCAGGAAGCAGAGAGAGAGAACTCTGTGTGGAGAGAGGTTTTATAGGGGGTTGGAGTAAGGGGAGGAGAAAGGGCTGTGGGCCCTGCCGATTGGCCAGGCACAAGTTGGTGTCTTGTTACACAGGATGTGGTCATATCTATGGCGACTTCCCTTGATTGTCATTGGTTAGTTTAAAGAAGTCCTGGGTGTGGCTAGCAGAGGCTTGGGCTTCCGGGAAGAAGCCTTGCCGAGCACATGGCCAAGGTAAGATGGAGGGCGTAGTCCTTACCCTGGGGCATAGTCCTCGCCCTTTCAGATTCCTCCTAGGAACTTGCAAATCATGTTTTCTTTTCCTCTGCTATAGCCATCGTCATCACTTTCCCCCCATTTTGCATCATATTCATGATTGTATCTCCCCAAACATCTAGTCATGTCTTATTACAAAGTGGGGACTCAATGGAGGCTGAATGAGTGAGCACAGAGCCTGATGCAGGGATCTCAGGTGCTTGCTCTTGATCTGAAGCTATCTTTGGAACCCTCCTCTTTCTGCTCCAGGATTAGGGCAGTAGCTGAGGACCTACTGCCTCTCCATATATGGCCAACCTCAGATGATCTCTGCTGAGCTTGATAGCTAGATTAAATTTTATCAAGCGTGGCCATGGGTCTGTGCCACGTAAGTAGTGGGCCTCTGATGAGAGCCAGTAAGTCACATCTCAATGTGAATGAGAGAAGGCTCTAGCACAGGGGTGGGCAAACTTTTTGACTCGAGGGCCACAATGGGTTCTTAAATTGGACCGGAGGGCCGGAACAAAAGCATGGATGGAGTGTTTGTGTGAACTAATATAAATTCAAAGTAAACATCATTACATAAAAGGGTACGGTCTTTTTTTTTTTTAGTCCCCAAACATCTAGTCGTGTCTTATTACAAAGTGGGGACTCAATGGAGGCTGAATGAGTGAGCACAGAGCCTGATGCAGGGATCTCAGGTGCTTGCTCTTGATCTGAAGCTATCTTTGGAACCCTCCTCTTTCTGCTCCAGGATTAGGGCAGTAGCTGAGGACCTACTGCCTCTCCATATATGGCCAACCTCAGATGATCTCTGCTGAGCTTGATAGCTAGATTAAATTTTATCAAGCGTGGCCATGGGTCTGTGCCACGTAAGTAGTGGGCCTCTGATGAGAGCCAGTAAGTCACATCTCAATGTGAATGAGAGAAGGCTCTAGCATCATTGGGAACGGAGGTGTTTGTTCAGAGCACCGACGTGCAGGAGGTCCTGTGCAGGTCTTTGAAGACCTTCAAGACTCTGTTTCCTCTTAGGGTGTGGGTTTCTTTCGGGTTCGTGAGCTGAATGGCTCATCGTGGCACTAACTCACATGCTGCCTTTTACTTTTATTTGCGTATTTTGAATGATGTTCTCCAAATACATATGAGCACCTTGAAGGCAAAAATTCAAGCCTCATAATTTATTATGTCTTAAAAAACCATGACCATGGTTTCCTATATGATATAGTCTCATAAGTTTAGGTAGGGTTTTGCCAGTAGAGTAGATTCGTAATAAATGAATGGAAGAGTCGGGTCGTAAAATGATTTTTTTTAATGAAGAGGGTAGTTATTTCACAGTGGTTAGAAAAAACATTTTACAGCCATTAGACTGTAATTCTAACAGTCAGATTTTTCAGCTGAGAACACTGCCACCAACCAGAATGCTATTTCTTTTTTAAAAAAATATATTTTAATTGATTTTAGAGAGGGAGTGAGAAGAAACATCAACGATGAGAGAGAATCATTGGTCGGGTGCCTCCTGCACACCTCCTACTGGGGATGGAGCTTGCAACCTGGGCATGTGCCCTGACTAGGAATTGAACCGTGACCTCCTAGTTCATAGGTCGATGCTCAACCACTGAGCCATGTCAGCTGGACAGAGAATGCTTTTTCTTTAGGAAATTCTACAGGCTTACTGACCTTCCTCCATGGAGTGGAAGTGTTAGAGGGTGAGATGTGGCTTCAGAATGAGACTAGATTTGGGACACGGTTTGAGATTATTAAACATTTTTCCCTCTGTTCACTTTATCCAGCAGAAATTGTACAGGCAGCGCCTCCTTTCTGTTTACTTTCTCGGATCCCAAAATATTTTCGCTCTAAAAAGATTTTATTTCTCAGTTTCAATGTCTACCTAGAATTCCTTTGAGACTGGGCTTCCTGAGGTTTTCTTTTCAATGCAGACTTACAATCGGAGGCAGGAACCCAAAGACAGTCAGAGTAATGAGATTTTATTTGGAGCAAGAAATGGCACCATATGGCCTCTCTACCCATCTCCCAGGGTGCTGACAAAATTATCACCTTTTCAATTTCTTTGACACATTCGGGTCCTCACCTTGGCTGTTTATGCTCTTGAACTTCAGACGAGCAAATGGCTCCGGGCCTGCTTCTTCCAGGTCCTTCCAGGGATTTTTCTTCTTTGAGGGAACAGGGATCTGTGACAGCCCCTGATGTGCCCCATCCACGCATTCTTTTGCTTCATTTCCACCGAATGTCTTGACACTCTTGTTATTCAAGCGCTATCAGCCACTTACCGTTACACTCACTTAATTGCGAACTTTTCTTTTCTTTTTTCACTGGCTTCGCTGTTTTGAAGGTGAACTACCCTTGGGCATCTTGGCTCTGGCTTTCTCGCTCTCTGATAGGTGGCTTTGGCAGTCTTGGGAGATTCCGAGCTCCTGGCATCTCCTGCTGGAGATCTATGATACCCCTTTAGAGCGAAGAATGAAGCGCCTTCTTCTGCGTTGAGCACGCAGTTGGCTGCCTTCCTTAGCAAGAGGATTGCCTCTTCCTTTCTTTTCTGCTGCGCCATCCTTGGAGGGCATGACTGGCAGTCAGCTGGCAACTGTACCAGCCTTGTCAGTATTCATAAGAAAGAATAACAGATCTGTTCAGCTCAGATAACCACACACATGGCACGGCTGCATCTTTACATTTTCAAAAAGGCTAAGGTGTTTTCCTAGCGCCCAAGTCATAAGAAAGCAAGGGAAGGGCTACTCTTCTGGTCCCACCATGGCATGGATTTCAGCTCTCACAGCTTAGGCCCCTCTCGGAAGACTGGCATCTTGCGAAGGAAGCATGCTTCGTTTCCTGCCACCTGGGTTTTCCTTTGTGCGACACTGAAGAAGCGCTATCAGCAGCCGGGGAGCAGTGACATTATTTAGAAGCAGGGGTGGCCTCACATTTTGTCTTGAAAATCTCAAACGTGTTAAACACCTGAAGGAAAGAAACAGAAGAGCAACACAGAGGGTGTAATCAGGAGCCTCTCCCCTGGGAAAACGTGTTGCTTCACGCCAGGCCCTCCTGAAGGGAGGCTGGGGGAGAAGCCAGGCCAGGGGCGAGGGTCTTGTAAGAGAGTGTGGGGCCGGTGATCCCGGCGGGACCTGGTTTCAGGGATGCCCTCCAATTACTCTGCTGAGGGCTCAGCACGAAGCTCTTGTCCTTCGAAGATGAGGCTTTGAGAAAGTGGCCAGAAAGCCAGTGTGAATATGTTCAATTTATGTCAGCCCTCGCCAGACCCGAGTGCACGAGGGAGGTCCATGTGCAGTGACTAGTGTCTGACTCAGAGCAGACTTGTTTCTGATGTAGAAGGGTCACCCTAGAGCAGTGGTTCTCAACCTTCTGGCCCTTTAAATACAGTTCCTCATGTTGTGACCCAACCATAAAATTATTTTCGTTGCTACTTCATAACTGTAATGTTGCTCCTGTTATGAATCGTCATGTAAATATCTGATATGCAGGATGGTCTTAGGCGACCCCCGTGAAAGGGTCTTTCTACCGCCAAAGGGGTCGCGACCCACAGGTTGAGAACCGCTGCCCTAGAGTTTAGTTTTGTGACTCATGATTTAGGGCACAAATGAACACTGCTCCCCCAGAGCAATCGTATAATTGATGGGGAAAACTTCCATTGTTTTTACCCCCCCTTATTTTTTTATTAAACTCTTTCCTTTGTTTTGAGTTCATTATAGGTTCACATGAAGTTGTAAGAGATAATAGAGACGTTCTATGTACCTTTTACTCAGTTTCTTCTGTGGTAAGATCTTCCAAAACTATAGCACAATATCACCACCAGGATATTGACACTCATACAATGCCCTGATCATACTCAGATTCCCCAGTTGTTCGCGATTGTGTGAGTATTTAGTTCTACGCGGTTTTACCACGTGGACGTGTCTCTATCCTACCACAGTCAAGACCCTGAACAGTTCCAACCCCATAAGGACCCCTCGCCCTTTCCTAACCACATTCAGCTCCTTCCTGCCCCTTCCCTCCCCCACCTCCCTCCACCCCAACCCCTGGTAACCATTGATGTACTCTCGGTTTCTATAAGTTTGTCATTTTCAGATGTTACATAAGCGAAATTATACAGCATATAGACTTAGAATAGGCTTTTTTTTTTCCACAGCATAATTTCTTTGAAATTCACCCAGGTTGTTCTGTATCAATAGTTGATCCTGTTCTGTTGCTAAATCGCAGCCATGGGATGGACATAGCAGTTTGTTTAACCATTTGCTTACTGAAGGACACCTGGGTTGTTCCAATTTGGGGCTGTTAAGCATAAAGCTGTTAGAAACACTTGTGCACAGATTATGTGAATGTCATAACCTCTGGGGGGCGGGGGGGGGGGAGAAAGAACACGATTTTTAAATCCTCCTTTCCTGCACTTATTTTTGCTTTTCTGAATACTACCTGTCTCCACAATCATAGCTCATGGACAGAGCACACACATCATCCCAGGTTATGTATGATGCATTAACATGGAGTCTTCACCACTTCCCCATAGTCATGAGCAAGGTCATGTCTGTGTCATGAGCAGGGAACTGAAGCAGGAAGTGCATTGAGCTCCAAGCCTCCCCCTGGATGCAGTGTCCTCTCTTCCCTCCTGAGTCCATCCTCCTCAGGAGCCCGGCCCCTCCTTTCAGGCTTCCTTCCTCTCATTTCCCTGCCCAGAGAGAGAGCGCGGCGGGAATGCGGTTCTCATGTCCTCGGGGTGCCCTTGCCCCTCTTGCGGACGATTTGCATGATGCCCTCATTGGTTCTGATTTTAATTAAATTGACACTGAGCGGGGACGTGGGGCAGTGAGAGGGAGGGAGGTTCCGGGAAGAAGCTAGAGCAGTGCTCTGATTGCTGTGCATCTGTAATCAGCTTCTGAGGCCACGTGCTCACCTTCACATGATGGGAACTGTCATTTTTCTCACTCACACCAGCTGCCAAAGAGCCCTTCACTCGCTCCCTAATGGGAGCCCAGTGGCCGGGCAGATCTGAACAAACTCCATGAAAACCCACCCTGGCACGGGCTCCCTCATTCATCTGACCCCTTCTCACTACAGGTGGAGAGAAGGCAAGGGAATTGTGTGTGGAAGGCCATGCTTAGAGCACTTCTTTGCCCTGACTGGTTTGGCTCAGTGGATAGAGCATCGGCCTGTGGACTGAAAGATCCCAGGTTCGATTCCGGTCAAGGGCTTGGTTGCGGGCACATGTCCAATGGGGGGTGTGCAGGAGGCAGCTGATTGATGTTTCTCTCTCATCAATGTTTCTAACTCTCTATCCCTCTCCCTTCCTCTCTGTAAAATTTCAATAAAATATATGAAAAAAAAGAACACTTCTTTGATGGACATGGAGTTAGGTCGCTCCTCACTGCTGACCTTGTCTTCTAGTCTCTTCCCATTCTTGCTGCCATTCCTAAGCAGGCACGCGAATCACATTGTGGTCCTCTGGTTACTTCCTGTGGGCTTCTAGTTGCTACAACAAATGTTGTCTCCCTCCAGGCCCTCCATCCCCTTCACCTTCCACCCCTTCTCACTGGCTCCACTCCACTGCTACCATCGGACACCCATTCTCCTGTGGCCAAACTACCCACAGTTACTTCCATACGATTTTGCTCTTCCTCTACCTGGAATGCCCTTTCCTCTGCTTTTCTTAGCAAATGTCTAGTTAAGGCAGAGTCCCCACGTCCGATTTCCTGACTTGCTTACACCCTTTGCTTTGTGTATCAGGGGTAAAGTTTCTCTGTGAGTCTAGATCCCCACGGGCTCTGGGATCTTTCACAGTAGAACATACTCTCCTTTGACTGGGTGGTAACCAGTGTTGTGTAGCCACTTAGGACATGTCTGCTGCATGAAGGACCATCCCTTTGCTCACCATTTCCCCTCCTCTACATAGCAGTAGGGAGTCCCCTTCCCCAAAAGTCACATGTGGTGGCCATGGGCATCTGTACGGAGAAGAGGCCTTGGTCCCACCCACGGGGCTCACTTCACAGGCCCCTTGAAATGCCAATCAAACCCTGGGGTGTTTGTTACCATTATTATTATTAGTGCAGTAATTTCCCTTCCTAAGAATGCCCTTATGGAGAGTTACCCTGCCTCCTTCTCCTTTATTAATTTGTAAGTTATCTTATCTGTTTATCTATCTTAACCTCGGTTTGTACCTTTCAGCTGCCTGTGTATTTCCCAAACACATTTCCAAACCAACATCACATTAGCAAGATTGAAACATTTCCCCCAAGGTTTCTGGTTGTGTGAGGGACAGGGGCAGCTTAGGCCTGACCACCCACACGCTGCCACAGGAGATGGCTGTGCCTGGAGGAAGGAAGGCAGGACTAGCCTGGACAGCCATTGAGAAAGACACGTTTTCTGACTTTCCCCTCCTCTCTTCAGAGATAATTTGAAAATCCGAAGTAGAACTATGTCTTCTTTGAAACATCTGTGTACCGTACATGTGTTTGCGCCAGCCCTGCATGCTTAAATTAGTCTCCTTGTCTCAGAATCTGAGGAATAATTATGTCAATTATGCTTATTAAGCTCCCCCAAACTATTAATTAAAGCCTCCGTGGAAAACCCGTGGTTGAACATTCTTACTTGGCCTCTTTTTGAAACACTGGCCTCTTCACATCTGTCTGCTCATTTGTAGGCTCAGACTTGTGCTCAGAGTTCATTCCCCCTGGTTCATGTTTGGAAAATTGTGCTGCCTAGTGGTTGTCTGCATTCCAAAATACGGTTTCTTTCTATCCTTTTCCTTGGTTATCTCCCTTTTCTGGTATATAGTCTCTGGGAGATAGAAAACATGATCCGACTATGGACTTTGCACCTACCAAGTAGCTAATAAATATATATTCGCATTAAAAAGAAACAGCCTTCTGGGTTGTGAAAGGTCCCAGCGGCTGGGTCAAGTCCTTTGGGAAGGTCGCTAAGCCCAGGGGACTTGCCCTCGGCTAGAAGCAAAGACAGGAGACCATCCCTGTTGGGCAGAGAGCTCTGTTCAGGCTGCAGGGTGTTGTCGAAAGGTGGCCAAAGGGGTTGTGGGACAACTGGGGAGGCTTTTGTGGGAGGAGCAATTTATCTTCAATCCACAGTAGAGATTACGTGGTGATTATTGCTGTTTTGAGGACTTTGTGTGTAAATTGTGGCATGAATGCAAAATCATTCAGGACCACTGCATTGATTGCTACCTCTTCATGATGGGATCTCATTACCTCATAAACAGTTCGTTTCAGTTCTGCACAGCTTCGGTTTTGTTCACCCTATATTGAAAATACTTGCAATACCAACCTAAAAAGTGTCTCTCTACGACTTCCGCCCAAGAGTTTGCGCTTTGTTTTTGAAATAGTAACATATGCATCAAACTTGGTGTTTATAGAAACTGGCCATCATGTGGGGACTCACTTTGAAGCGTGAACTCAGAGACCCCACCCACGGGAGGTCTGTTTAATAGTCACCCAGGAGACCTGTAATTTTATGAGGCCTCAGAGCTACTGCTGATGGACAGCCAAGTTTGAGAAATGCTGCTCTCTTATAATCTTCAACAGATTGCTGCCTCTCTTCGTTTAATTAAACATTTTTTAATAACCTAAACACCAGGCTCCCAATATACGGATCTCGTTTATTGTATATTCTCAGTTGCCTTTCACATAGGTTCACAGCTCGCATCTAAAAAAGAAGACATTTAAATTCTGAGCATGCCCATTCACGCTGTGCATCCTGTCCTGAGCGGGTTGGCCACACCTAATGCTGATCATCCAGGAACACTTTGAATCCAGACTCTCTTAAAACATTCCCCCCTTCCCTCCCACCCCCCGCCACACACACACACACACAGAGTCAGTGAATTACAGAATTTTCTTTCAGGGCTCATCATCCTTTCTTGTCCTTTCCTTTCAATTCCAAGCTTCTTAATTAAATGTGTGAACAGAGAAACTGTGTTCTTGATAGATGTTACCTGTCATGGGTTGTGGTTCATAATAGAAAACCTGGTTGTTCTGGTCCTTTTCTCTTTTCTTCCTTTATACGTGTAAACCTGTACCCAAGTAAGCAAGGTCTGAATATTTTAATAACAAGAACAAATAGGCAATAGAGGAGATGACTCGCCGGCTTTAGGAGAGCTTGGTCACCATCAGCCTGAAACTAGAGTGCACCGTCTTTGCTCAGGACTCCAGTGGGTGCTTAGCAGACACGTGTCCTGCGTCCCAGCCACATCCTCCTCCATTTGAATCGAGCTGTGGTCTTCTCTGTCTGCCCACATAGATCAGGCTCCTCTCAAATACAACATAGTCTCCCTTTTATATCTGCCTACACTGGTCCTATAACACCAAGTACCTCCTTTGTAATGTTAGCAAGCTTGAGACAAACAGATTCAACTCCCAGGATTTTGGAAGCCTACACTCCTGTCTTTGTTAAGACTATTTCTTTTTTTTTATTATTATTGCTTAAAGTATTATAAAGAGTATTACATATGTCTCCTTTTTTTCCCCCTGCCCATTTCTAAAGTCCTTTTTTCTAGTGCACAAGAAACAGATATTCATCACAGATAATAAGAATATTGAGTTTAATAGACTAAAATAATAGGGTAATAAAAATATAGATAGGCATGAATACATTTTGTTTCCAGAAAACAACAGAAACACACTATGTATTCAGGTGTTCATTTTCTCACTAAGCAGCATTCCATGAATATGTATAA
>NW_005371354.1:216492-223634 GCF_000412655.1 Myotis brandtii
GTTATGGGCTCCATCCCCAGTAGGGTGTGTGCAGGAGGCAGCCAATCAAGGATTCTCTTATCATTGATGTTTCTCTCTCTCCCTCTCCCTTCCTCTCTGAAATCAATAGAAATATATTTAAAAATAAAAAAAATATTGATATATTTTTCTAACTCTGCTAAGAGAACTGTTCTATCTCCTGCAGTTGGGAGGTGAGGGTTTGGTTATTTCCTTTCACTATCAAGTACAGGAAATGGTGCTTGTGGGAAACCAGAAGGTGGTTAGTCCTCCCCCCTTGTAGCCTGGGTTCACCAAGGCCTGTCTTCTTTCTTCATCTCTCTGTTTGGGAGGGAACGGTGTTCATAGTCCTCAGCCTTCTAGAATCTGCTCTGATGTTTCATTTCCTTCTTCCTTTGGTGGTGGTGGGCAGGGGCACTTTTTGGCCTAGAAAAGGTGGAGAATGAGGGTAAGGGACGACACAAGGGACCGAGCCTGACAGCACAGAAAATGCTGACATAAATTAATCAAAGGAGGCAGCTCCTAGGATTGAATTAGTTCCTGATTTATGGTTGCAGCGCGTGCTACCGGGCCGTTTCTTCATGCTCATTCATTGTTGCCTCTGATTTATGTCGGAGCCTCAGCGCATTGGCTGACTAGGGATCCTTGCAGAATGGAGGGACGGGAGAGGGTCCAATCTCCAATCCAGCCCTCAGAGTGCACACCCATCCATCAATGTCATTATCTGCCTCATAAACTCAATGTCTGCATCTTTAGGTTCTTGTTATGTTGCTATGAAAGCTGGGACAGTGACAAAGGGAATTATATATATATATATCTTACATATTCTTAGAGAATCTTAAACCTGGAATGGATTAACACTAACTCATTGCTGATGTTTCATACTATTCCCTGCAGCGAGTGGTCTGCCTTTGTATTAGTCTCCTCAAGTTACTGCTAGTTTTTGTAATGAGAGGCACCTGGGGTTGGGGGGTGGTTTGTACTAGTAATATCATGAGGTTTAAATGCTGGTGGCTTCATCCTTCAAGGAAACTATTCATTCACTACTGAGACATTTCTTCAGAGGAAAAAGATTGTTGGGAACACCTTGCTGCTCATTCTAGAAATCAGTCTGTGGCTCCTGGGTGTTCATTCATTCATTTGTTCATCCATTTTCTTTGTCGCCCAAGTTCTTACTATGTACCACATGCCGATTCCTGGACTTCTGTCTAAATTCTCTAAGTCCTAGCCTTTAAGGACTTTATGGGTGTATTGGGGAAGATAGACATACCAGTAAAACATTATCAAGTAAATAATCATACTCTTATAGATGTATAATTACAAATGATAATAATTATAAGTGAATTAAAAAGTTATATAGAGCAATTCTAATTTTGAAGCAAACATGGAAGTAGTTAACACCTTTGGAATTAATACAAAAGATCATTTAAATGTATTAAGTGTAGGTATTTCTTCTTTATTTTTAAACATAGCTTTGGTTGTTGAAAATGGTTAATGTTACTTGGAAAGCCTTATGGTAAGATGAAAAATCAAGTTCACTAAAAGTAATTTTCATTTAGGATTATCTAAATAATGTTTAATTATCAAGGCATAAAACCTTTTTTTATAAGCCTTTAAAGTCATGATTATAATTTCCTAATCTTTATCACAGGCAGGCAGCCAACATCTCTAAGACTCATTTTTTTTCTAATTTCTAAGTAGTACCTACCTCATAAAGTTGTTATTAAAATGAAATGAGATGTATTTAATATATTTAGCACAATACCTGGCATTCAGTAGGTATTTGGCAAATGTCTGTTATGATTCAATTGGTTTATTTATTTCTAGCACAAATATTTTTCCTCTGTTTTAGAGTCACATATTGTTTATTGGACATCACCAATTGGATATCCTATAGAAATTTCGAAATCAGAATATAAACAAAAATTACACTGATTATCTTTTCACTCAAATCTCTGCTGCTACTGCTTGCCCTAGATCAACGAGCAGCCATCACATACATGGTGCTATGTCAGAAATCTGGTACAACCTTCCACCCACTCCCTCTCTTGTATGTGGATTCTAGTCACACTGAGCTCTTCTCCTGTCTCCACCCTGCCATACTCTTCCTCTTTGGAGCCTTTACCCATGTGGTTCCCTCTGCCTGAAATGCTCTGTCTTTCTTCAACTACTTATCACCATGCGTCCTTCAGGTCTCAAGTAGAAGTTGTTTTTTCCAAGAAAGTTTTCTTTACCCTCCATAGGTAGCTTATGGGCTCCATCTAAGAACTCCATAGTTCTTATACTATTCATAATATAGCCTTTATAAAGATTAGTTATTTAGCATATGATATAGCCAACAACTATTTTTGTACTGATCTGTGATCTCTATGATTGAGTAACTGTCATATGCATCACACTTTATCCCCACTGCCTTTCATAGATTGAGGAGTAGGGGCTTGGTACTACCGTACTGAATGAATGAGTCTATCTTCAAAGTCAATTCCAATAGTGAGGGCTTTCAAAAACTAATTTAAAGGGTATTTTAAACTAAAGGAAGTAATCTTCCACTTGAGTTCAAAGCATCTGTATAGGCACGTTGTTTCTGTACAAGGGGTTTACGTTATATATTCAAATAAGTACCATCATTCACACTTTACAGAAGGAGCAGACAACATTAAATCAATTTCCATGATTTTTTCCCCCAATAATGATAGAATAAGCCAATTACATGTGTAGTAACTAGCTTCTTGCCTTCTCCTCAGCATTACCCCTCCTTCACCTCTTCTCTCCCCTGGAAAAGAGCAAAGACTCTTCCAGTCTCCGTGCTTTGCTGGCTCTTTGACTTCTTTTAAGAACTTCAGTGCTAAAGAGCACTTTTCAGAGTTTTGACCTCTCTCCTCAAGGGCCCGGACTTCAGAAGGATGCTTCACTAAACCTGTGTGAAAAGGTAAGCAGGCCGAGACTTTGCGAAATTTCCTCTGCACAACCTGACATCAGACACAAGAGAAAGCAGGGTTTTTGGTTTCCTGTGGGATATTGATCTCCCCTCTCTGCCCCAGCATTTTCCTCTTCCTCTCGGCATCCTCTGCAAAAATGAAACATGAGACTTGAAAAACGAAAACTACCGAAAGTGACAGGTTATTCTGGTGTGATGGGTGCTGGGAGAATTGCAGTTGAGAGGGGGCTGATGTAACACACCAGTGCCCTTCAGGGGTCACCGAGTGGACTTTCAGACCGCGGAGAAGATTGAGGTTAAATAATAGGTATTAGGAACCACAAGATAAAAGGCTTTTGGAAAAGTGGGCTAGAAGAGCATCAAGAAACAAATCTGGTGAGATAATGGAAGACAGAGCAAAAAGCCCACAAAACAAACAGGAAATTCCTTCCTGAGTTTCTCCTGCAGCAACAGAGTGGGTAACCGTAGACAGCTAGAAAATGCGAGTTTGGATGATGGATTCTTAAGTAAAAAAATGAAATAGATGAATACTTTGTTCACTGAAGAATCTCCTTATCAGTTTAGCTTACTTCCGTGGTGACTTTCAGCTCTCCTATAGGTGACCTCTCCAGCAGGCTGTGTCCAGAGGTCAGCCCCATGTCCATGGCCTACATCAAATCTTACTGTACAGAAGTGAGAAGGGAAGATTTGAGGCACTCTCGCCTGATATTCAGGATCTTTATTTTCAGTCTTGTTTTCTGGCTGACTGGCTTTCATTTAGCACCCATTAAATTAACAAAGAACACTCTTAGGTCCTGCTTCTCTCCTTGTCCTTCAGTACTAACTGGGTGTTTGTCAGCTGAATGTATCTGTTTCCTTCAGGTCTGAGGACTGAATCAGGTTCTTACTTTGACAACTGAATCCCTACTTGACAACTTTCCTAATACTTCATTGCCTCCTCGATTTTACATTCCTTCTGTATTGGGCATTCTCACACTGGTGGGAATTTGTGTATTACTTCTTGTGGTGTGATTCCCCCCCCCAATCACATTGCCTACAACTTACCTAAAACACCTCTCTGCTGTTTTATTGTTTAGATACTTTATATTCAGGTTGTACCAGACTTCCAACCAGCACATAGTCACTTCCGTGGAAGAATTTAGTCCTGGATTTCATTCTCCATCTCACTGTAATTAGATAGTTCATGCCCTGTGCCTCCTGATTGCGCCCTAACTGGGGATCGAACCCACAACAGAAGTACACACCCTTTGCTGGGATTCAAACCCACAACCCTTCAGTCTGTGGGCTGATGTTCTAAACACTGAGCCAAACCCTCCAGGGTCACCATTTTGATTAGAAGTCTACTTCATGTTCAAAATAGGTGTTTATCAACATATTATAGCTCTTTCTCTCCTTTATAAATGGAAAATACAGAAAATGTTTCTTGATCTTCTTTATATTCCATAAGCAAAAGTGATTGTAGTTTTAATGTTTTGTGTTAATACAGAAATAATGTATTTTTCTTTCCAAATATAAAATTATGATGAGACATATTTTTCTTCAAAGTACATATTTTATATTTTTTAAAATATTGTTTTATTGATTTCAGAGAGGAAGCTATTTTTCTTCAAAGTACATATTTTATATTTTTTTTAAATATTGTTTTATTGATTTCAGAGAGGAAGGAAGAGAGAGAGAAACATCAATGATGAGAGGGAATCATTGATCGGCTGCCTCCCCATGCCCCCTACTGGAGATCGAGCCCGCAACCGGGGCATGTGACCTTGATGGGAATGGAACCTGGAAGCCGTCAGTCCACAGGCCGAAGCTCTATCCACTGAGCCAAATCAGCTAGGGTTACATATCTTATATTTTAAAAACATGAGTCCCAACCCTTTTCTTGAAGATGAATCTTAACTGCGTTTTCTCCAAGAAACCTTCCTGGGCCCCACAGAGAGAGTTCATCGCCCCCTGCTCTGGGCCACAGTATACTTTCTGATCCACATCTCAATTCCCACTGAGATACTTTGCCTTTGTATTTGGGAACCAATTGAATACTGAGATGCTAATGTCAGAATTACTATTTTTTTATTTCACTTCTATATCCCTAGTCCTTTGCAGGTCTAATAACCATGTGTGTTCAGTGGCCTTACTAATAAGTGATTCCAAGAGCAAAGAAAGGCGATATCACAGCAGCAAAACCTGCATCCAGAGCAAGAAACAACTGGCTCTCCAAAGTTAGATTTTTGACTGAAAATTGGCAGAAATTCACCCCAAATAGTTCTGTGTCTCCCATTGGTGCTTGTTATATATTTTTTCCTTGGATTTTTAAACTCGGGAAAGGAACATTTACTCTCCTTCCTCATTTAGTTTTTGGGAATAAATGTGACAAAATGACTAAGAAATGAGCCTCTAGACCAGGGGTGGGCAAACTTTTTGACTCGAGGGCCACAATGGGTTCTTAAACTGGACCGGAGGGCCGGAACAAAAGCATGGATGGAGTGTTTGTGTGAACTAATATAAATTCAAAGTAAACATCATTACATAAAAGGGTACGGTCGTATAAGTAAATGAGTTAATATGTATAAGAAATTTACCACAATTCCTAGAGTATAATAATGAACATGATGCACATGATTGGGGCAACTACTCATGGTCCAACTGTCTTTGTAGCATTATTTTTACGTTTGGAAGGGCTGTTGGTTTCCAAAGGCTTCTGGAAAGATGTGGCACATACCATCTTGTGTAAGAGAGAATGAAGCGAAACTTGCTATCTAGTGATTCACCATCATTTCCTAAATTGTACCATATTTTACACTTCCTTATTTTATTAGCTAAAGTCCTCTATCACCTTGACCTCGGTTTTGTTCCTCCAACCTTTAGCTTTCTCTGTTCTCAAGATACCATTTTTTTTCTCACTCATTGTTGACCACTGCTTCCCCATAAACACAATTTCCTTGCACAGTTGACCACATTAAAATCTTCCTGCCTGGCTCTTTCTGATCATCTAGTCAGAAAGAAAACAGTACCATGCTGCCAGGAACATTCTCCCTAGTTTCCCTTTCACTCGATGTCTCTCTTCCCATTTGTAATTTCCCTGCGTCTGACCTTTCGGAGGCTGTTTGCTAACAGCTCTTTCTCCAGCGGCAAAGCGTTCTCCTTCTGGGAGGACAGATGTTTCTGGCATTTCTCCCTGATTCATAGGATGAATGTTCTAGTTCTCACCCATAGTCAAGTGAAGTCACTCTTTTTTTTTTTTTTGAACTGAGGCAAGCAACACAACTGAATCACTTCTCACCTTTTTTTTTTCTTGGAAATGTGTTGATATGCCTTCTAGTTGTCAGATATTCTTTTAAAAGCACAGAAAAAGATAAGTGAATCTAATACGCTAAAGGGAAAACTGTTTTCTGCAGTTTCCTTGAGAAAAGGAACAAGTGTGAAATTAACCAGTGGATGAATTAACAGATGGACCGATGTGAGGGAAAGGGATGGATCCAAAAAGATATGCCAGTTTCTGGTTGAGGTGACTGGGTGGATGATGTAGGTCCCAACTGAGATAGAGAAGTCTGCAAAAGAAGTCAGAATGGAAAGCTAAATGACAGGTGGTTGTAGAAGGGTCTGCACTGAAACTGGTCTGCGTGTCTACAGCGTGTGGGTGACCTTTGATCACCCTAAGAGTGGATGGCACGGTCCTAGAGGGAGATATGCAGAGGGAGATAGAGAACTCAAAGGAGAAACCTAGGAAACGCTCCCATTGAACTAGAATTTCTTTAGGAATGGATAAATGTGGGCATATTTATAACCAGAGGCAGAAAAAGAGAGTTGTTGCAAGAAATGCTCAAAGACATTGGTAGCCGGTAGGATAGGCCTTCCACAAAGTCAACTATGGTCGGATCTTTTGATCCAAATTAGAAGGTCACTAGCTTTTACAATCTACGTGGAATTCAACTGGGTTACTCGAGGTTGTGTTTACCCACAATACCCGACACAGGTCTAGTGGTTTCACTTACATTACTTAATTTGTGTTTTTGTACAATCCTACAATTTAGGTTTTATTAAAGGGGAAGAAAGCCAATAGGTAAATAAAGACCCAATGGGTGAGGACATAAGCCGGTGACACACCTACCGAGCTAATGCCAGAGCAGGCTCTAGCCCTGGCCACTCTACTCTACATCCTTTCAATTTTATTTTTTTAAATATATTTTTTTATTAATTTTAGAGAGGATGG
>NW_005371354.1:223716-237204 GCF_000412655.1 Myotis brandtii
ACTAAGGTATGTGCCCTTGACCGGAATGGAACCTGGGACCCTTCAGTCCGCAGGCTGACGCTCTATCCACTGAGCCAAACTGGCTAGGGCATCCTTTCAATTTTAAATAAACACTGTACACGTTCATCTTTTTTTTTAGCACCTGCTCTCCTAAATCATTTTGTGGCTGTTTAGTCTCTTTACCTCTTGCTTTTATGTGCTGATATTTTACTATTTTGATGAGAACCCTAGACCAATATTGAGGGGACAAGGGCAATAATACACTGGAGAGGAAAGGCAAGCCTCTTTGCCATTAATCACACACTTCTCTTTTAGATAACACGCAGGCCGATGCAAAGGCAGTGATCCAAACAATGCCAATTTCCCTGAATGGAACTGCTAAGGGATATGCATGCCTCCCACCCCAACAAGGGCAGGTTTGGTCATTACAAATGAGTTTAATCTGTTTCACGTCTGAATTATCCTGGGCTTAGTATCCGAATTGGCTTGTTTCTGGAGTTTGTCAGGTCAGCCCCCTGCACACCCTCCCTTGTCGGGGGAGAAGAAGGTCTGATGAAGAGCGAGGCATGGTTTGGAGTCAGATTGCTCATCAAACCAGTGTGGACTGCACACCTATCCACGTAACTCAAATGTGGTTTTCCTCAGCAAATATCCCCATCTGTACTTTCTGCAGAGTAACTTCTCTTTCTGCTGCATTTCCACTTCATATGCCAATATACTAACACTAACTATATCACATGTAAATGACCTGGGTAGGTCACTTAGTCTCTATGTCCCAGCTCCATTATTTATAAAATGGGATATTAATAGTGCCTTCCTCATAGGGTTATTGTGTGGGTTGAATGAGTCAACGCATATAAACTATATATAGCAGCTCCTAGCACCCTGGGATGACTACATAAATGTTAGTTGTTATTTAGTAAAAGTCTGACGATTGCACTGATCTGTGAGGATCCTATAGGCAGTGGTCATTCCTTAATTATTTTATATTTTCCCTGATAGCACTATCTGAAATAGAGGAGATGTTCAGTTACTGCTGACTGAAAGAAGAGAGCAAACATCACATTAAAGTGGCTGATGCAGTGGCTGACAATGGAGGGAGAGAGTGAGTGAGTGAGGAGTAAGTGAGTGAGGAATGAGTGAGAGAGTGAGAGAGTGACTGGATAATGCAGAGTGGGTATTCTACACGCTTTCCCAGGTGCCTCATCTCCATCATGGAGGCATCTACTGGCTTTTACATGGCTTCCATTAAGTCTTCCACTGCTTTGGTCTAGATCAGCGGTTCTCAACCTGTGGGTCGCGACCCCTTTGGCGGTCGAACGACCCTTTCACAGGGGTCGCCTAAGACCATACTGCATATCAGATATTTACATAACGATTCATAACAGTAGCAACATTACAGTTATGAAGTAGCAAGGAAAATAATTTTATGGTTGGGTCACAACATGAGGAACTGTATTTAAAGGGCCAGAAGGTTGAGAACCACTGGTCTAGATAGTGGAAAATCAGTTGGGTTATACTGGGTCAGAGAGTCTAGTGTTGGATTTCAAAGACTGAGGACCAGTGTGGTGACAGCTGTCAAGGAGGCATCCTGGAGCCCAGCCAGTGTGGCTCAGTGGTTGCTGAGCATCAATCTATAAACCAGGAGGTCGGGCACATGTGCCTCGTCAGGGCACATGCCCAGGTTGTAGGCTTGATCCTCAGCGGGGGGACATGAAGGAGGCAGCCAATCAATGATTCTCTCTCATCATTGATATTTCTATCTCTCCCTCTCCCTTCCTCTCTGAAATCAATAAAAATATTTTTTTAAAAGAATCATCCTGGAGAAAACTCTGAAGGTGAGCCTGGAAGGATAGACAAGTATTAGAGAACATACCAGGAGGGGGGACCTGCCAGAACATGCAGCTTCTGTGTCTTTGCTGGGTACCATGTGGTAAACAAGCACAAATACCAGGAACAAAACCCTAGGGGCACACCTCCGCCCTGGGGAAAAGATCATTGTGTGCATTAGAGGGGAACTTAGAGGAAACTTATTCCAAGTGACTCTCAAAAATGTTTGAAGACTTGGGAGGTATGAAGCTCTAGCTTCAGAGACAGAATGGATGCTTCTCAAAGCTCAAGGTGAGCAGGAGGAGCTGTGTACCCATGTTTGGTGAAACAGCAGTGCATGGCAGGACTGCTGGGTGAAAGGGAGGGGCCTCCCCTGAGCCCAATGCAGTTGGATCCATCCTTGTGGTTCAAGCAAACAGAATACTCCACCCGACCTCAGTGCCACGGCCTTGGGATAGGCAAGCCATTGACCTGCAGCAATGGCGAACAAACTTTTAGTGGCCACAGCTTCTGCGAGCTTAGTGGAGAGCTGGGCCACGTGGCTGCCTGTGGATTGTGGACTGCGGCTGGGCTCACTCTGCGAGTGTCATGCCTGCGACCAAATCGCAACTATGTTTTGCTCAGAGTACGTCCCCCTTAAGTTTTCAATGTATATGCATTTCAAGGGAAATTAAATCCATAGGTTTCTAGCTCATTTACGCTTCAATTATGAAAAAGCCGCTTAAGAACATTAGGCACTCGGGGAGCTTTGTGATCCATTCTAATAAGCATTTGGAGGACTTTTCCTTTTGTATCAGTGATTTCATCTGGAGCAAGTGGACGTGCAGTTCCACGGGAGGCGAGTTTGGTTTGGAACTCAGAGTCAATGTGTCCTGATAGGCAAGGGATCCTAAATGTGGTGACATACACCCTTTCCCCAACACGGGGAGGGTATAAAGTAATCCTACCAACCGAGAGTCTAGGAGAGCATCATTCGCTTACCCCGGGCATTCTTGAGGTATGAAAATAGGAGGTGACATTTACAGAACACGGAGCACACCCCAGCCCCTGAGCCCTGGGCCTTAATTGTCCCTCACCCCTACAACACTGCAAGGAAGAAAGTGTCCCTATTATTTGATGAAGCTTTAAAAAATAGACCCCCATTCCCTAAGTGGTGGCACTGGGATCTACTTTTCTAAAAGCACTTATGATGTGCCCAGAACTTTACCAAACAATCCACTCCATTTTTATTCCTCCATTTGAGAAATGTTTGTTACAGACACGAAATTATTACATTAAATAACTCTGCAAGGTAGACATTATGGTGTTCATTTTACAAACGGGGCCGGGGTCTGAGGCATGGGAAATGAGGCTGGGAGGTTTAGCTACTTGCCCAGAGCCACCCGCCTGACCTGACGATCCTTGGTTACTCCGAGCCACTGCCTTTCTAAGGAAGATGTGTCTCCGGCAAATGGCTCCCGGGGTAAGCACACTGTGGCTGCTCCAATGTGGGCAACTTCTTTCCAGTAGCAACTTGGTATGAAGTCTTATTAGGGGGACACATTGGCCCACACATTTGGGCAGCTTCAACGCCCTGCCCTTTGTGGATCTGGCAGAAGGTTGCTGGGTTTTAATTGAAATGTTGGGGATCAGGCATCAACCCCTTATTTATAAAAGAGGAGGGTGATCTCATGCGGTGTGTTTTAATAGGAGAGAGTTTGTCTAGATTACACAGACACTCAGATGAAAGCCCGGTGATAGGCTTTTACTAGTACTAGAGTCTAGCTGGGTTGGTGCTGACCCATTTGAACTGGAGCTGTGATTGCTGTAAAAAAAAAATATAGCAGAGTTCAAGGACACAGAGGCTTCTCTGGATGACTAGGGATCAAACAAGGGCTGGAGGGAGAGCACCCAAATTAAATTGAGTCGTCAACACCCATGCCAAAATGTGTGGAGAAAAAGCAGCCACTAGAGGGTGCTGTTCAAGCAGCCAAAGAGTTTCTTAATTTGATACGGAGTACAATTTAGGTGAAAAGCTGTTCCCGTTATAGGGTGACCCCTCAATATTAGGCTTAGAAAACTTTGAAAGAGCGTCTATTTTTCCCGAGCTGTCTTACCAGCCTAAATTCTCACTCTATCATAGTGCTGACCAGTGAGCACTAACTGGTTAGTTCCCTTCTGCACCCCCATCACTCCGCACTCAGGGTGCCTTCCTCCCTCTTCCCTGTTATCCACTGGGGTTCTCATCTTCTAGAACCTACTTGTACCTTCACTGTGAAATTTTTTTCAGCATCATTTCAATTCAAAAAACCCTGTCCCTCCTCCAAATCCCAGTAACATGCATGCCAGTTGGCAATCTTCTACTGAATTCTTGAACTTTTGCTTTAATACTCACTGTTTTAATTTATTGTGTTCTATATCTTGTCTCTGCCATCGGCCAGGGTTTCTGCTTCCACCTTTCCCTCTGTCCCGAGACCCCCGAGACAATGAGAAAGCAGCAGAAAGGGAGCCCTGGCTTGCCTGCACTTCCCTCTGTGGATTCCCTTTAGTTAAACTAAAAATGAGGGGAAAGGGAAGGCAGGGGCTATGATGTCTCCATTAGGCCCACTGCCTGCTCTTCGCTTGGCCTGCTGCCTAATTTCTATCCGCTCTGCATACCTGGTACCTGGGCCCGGCTGTTTCCAGCAGGACCCGTGCCACGAGGAACATGGCAACCTACTTGCTTAGTGAGGGGAGCAGGTGGCACTCAGCCCTCCATATGCTCACCAGACTCGCCTCCTTCCTGGCTTCGTCAGACCCCCAGACCTCTTCCAGGAATGAACTCGATGTCTACTTCTCTTGCTCTCAGCACATCCTGCCAAGAGGAGAACAAGTCCCATTGAGGTTACTCAGGCTGTGGGGCCCCAGCCAAATCTGGGAGGGGCCTCTTATCGGGTTAGGTCCATGGGGACACAGCCAGCCCAGGGAGCTGGGGGCTTGGGATTCCGGGGAGAAGATGAGGAGGCATGAGAGAAGGTAAATCTGCCATCAAGTTCATGAGCCAAGGAAGCGTGAAGCCTGCGTCCAAATGAGGGTCAGGATAGGATGGAGACTGATGAGCAAGGCATGCTGTGCTCCAAGGGAGGTTCAGGCTTAAGGTGGCCAGGGGGCCGTTCATGGCAGAATCATTCTAATGGCTGGACTCCGTCTACACCTGGGGTAGGAATCAGGAGCACACGGCCAGTGCTCGCTTACTGTACTCTGTTTTTTCTCATCTTGTCCAAGGGCCTGCCAGGCTGTGCTTACTAGGGGCCAATTCACTTAGCTCCCTCCACTGGAGTGGGCTGGGCAGGCTCAGTGTGTCATAAATCCATGATTTGGGGTAGGAGACCTGGGGACAAGGTATACAACTGATACTCACAAATCTGTGATGTGGGGAGCATGATAACAGAGTGGCAATCCTGGCTGCCTTCATGTGGCCTGGTGCCAACCACTGACAGGAAATGCAGTGGGGATGGCATTCCTGGCTCTCACAGGCCCTAAAGGCCCACCTCTGGGGCGGGGGGCGGGGGCGGGGGGAGTCACCAGGGCCCTGTCCTGGCTGGCTTTTAGGACTCCCCTTACCCCTTTCTCATGAGGGGCTCTCACACCCCTTGGAGCTTATTTTAGAAATGAATCTTAGACACATTAGCAATGCAGCATTTGTATTCTCAATACTGTCCTCATAATGCTTGCTTTCTCTCTCTCTCTCTCTCTCTCTCTCTCTCCCTTTCTCTCTCTTTCTTTCTTTCTTTCTTTCTTTCTTTCTTTCTTTCTTTCTTTCTTTCTTCCTTTCTTTCTTCCATTTATTGGTTTCAGAGAGGAAGGGAGAGGGAGAAAGAGATAGAAACATCAATGATCATTGACTGGCTGCCTCCTGCATGCTCCCCACTGGGGATCGAGCCCACAACCCGGGCATGTGCCCCTGACCAGAATTGAACCCAGGACTATTCAGCCTGCAGGCCAATGCTCTATCCACTGAGCCAAACCGGCTAGAGCCCTGCCCCCTTTCTGAACTGAGTGTGCAGGACACAGGAGTCTGACCAGCATCTCCCCTAGCTGAGCCCCAGCTAGGGCCCAGCCCCTGCCCCTGCTCACACAAGTGTGTCTCTACCAACATCCCTCTCCAGAATCAAGTTCCAAAAGCACATTTACGTCAAAGCTGAAATGTTTCTTTGGCCTTTCCCTATGACTAGTATTTTTAAACTAGAGGCCCAATGCATGAAATTCGTGCAAGAGTAGGCCTTTCTTCCCCCGACTGCCGGCACTGGCTTCCCTCTGGCCGCCAGCAGGCACCCAGGACCCCAGCTTTCCTCGCAGACCCAGCTTCATCTGGAAGGTTGTCAGGAAGGATGTCGGGAAGGACGTCTGATCTAATTAGCATATTACGTTTTTATTATTATAGATTTCCTGTGGCTCTGTGCTTCCTCCGCCTCAGTGGAGACCTGACTACAGATT
Organism: Myotis brandtii; assembly: GCF_000412655.1. Classification (NCBI taxonomy): domain Eukaryota; kingdom Metazoa; phylum Chordata; class Mammalia; order Chiroptera; family Vespertilionidae; genus Myotis; species Myotis brandtii. The sequence continues at coordinate 230,002 of NW_005371354.1, forward strand.
CCCAGAGGCCGCCTCCTGAACCACCCGTGGCCCCTGGGGCCGGCGGGATGATTTGTTTTGGGAGATGCGCTGTTTTCTTTTCTCATTTGCCTGGATGGTCTCAGAGGAGGAGAGGGTACTGGGTCTCGGGATTTGGGAAAGTAAAATTAAATTAGCAAGCTAGGTGGACACACCAAAATTGGACAATTTGGGTCCCATTTCCCTTGGTCTGTTTAGACAGATTGGTACAATTTCAGTTTGCAGTTTGATCTGAAAGAGGGTGTTGATTGCTGGCTCTGGAATGAGCTTCCTTCGTTCCCTGCGTGAGCTGGCTGAGAAGAGGCGTCTAGCAGCAGCCCGAGGAAGCCTGCTGCCTGGAAAGGGGGAGGCCCAGAGGGAGGAGAGACAGAGGAGCAGGAAGAGGAGCCAGCAAGAAAAAGTGGGAAGGCTGGAATATGTCTTACGACTGCCCAGCTACCTACATCTGCTGGTGACTAGCCTGGTTATAAATTCAGCTCTGTGAGGCTTGCCTGGAAATGGAAAGGGCGCCCAAAGTGGATATAAAACCATCTCCCTTGGCTTAGAAACTGACAGCAGATGCCTAGTACCCTCTGGGAGCCTGCGGGAAGCGGCTGCCCTTGGCCTTCAGGGAGATCCTTCTGCAGCCCCTGGTCCTTGTGAACTGCAAGGTGCTCCCCTACAAACTCCGAAGTGCAGAAGTTTTCGCTACAGCCTTTCATTTGTAAGGTCTTGTGATGGTTTTTCTATAATTGTGACAGCCTGCCCGTGGTGCCTGCGGTATACCGTGCATGCTCCGACTTCTCTCGTCCTCCTCCTTCGGTGAGAGCTGTTTTGCTCATTAGCTCCAGGAGGAGGGAGAGATTGCTGCTCCCTCTGAAGATTTTGCTGAGGGGCGGCCTGATCAGCAGAATGCAAATGCGCCCCTGTACCTGGAGGCCCACACCTGGTACCTCTGTGGCCCAGAGGATGCTTCTGGTGGCTGCACAGGCTGAGGGGTTTAAGGGTGAGAGGGGACAGGCTGGCTGGGAAGCATGAGGTTTCTCTGGTTTTTATTTTATTTTTATTTTTTTGTTCTTTAGTCTGGGCTCTGGCATGATATGTGATTTAGGGTGTCCTAGTCTTTATTTATTTATTTATTTAGCAAAATGTTTATAACCACAAAATCAAAAATCATTCTAGTAAATGAGAAGATAGATTTTTTTTTTCTGCTTTGGGGATTAAAATAACCTTTTAGCAGGGCCGCGGTGGCTCAGTGGTTGAGGGACAACCTATGAACCAGGAGGTCACAGTTTTGATTCCTGGTCAGGGCACATGCCTGGGTTGCTGGCTCGATCCCCAGTGGGGGGCGTGCAGGAGGCAGCCAATCAATGATTGTCTCTCATTATTGATGTTTCTATCTCTCCCTCTTCCTTCCTCTCTGAAATCAATAAAAATACGTAAAAATAAATAAATAAAAGCCGCTTACCCGAAGGACCTCATTTAGAAGACAGCTTTTGACATAAACATTGTTTTCTCTCCACCAGTTCTTTGTAGGTAGTTCTGTGTGAATTATTATATATTGTTTATTGTTTTATAAACAAGTCAACACACTTCTTGTTAGCTCCCATTATGTGAAACTCTCTCCTGAGATGAAACAGAAATGTGTTTCTTGCTCCTAAGAAGCTCTCAGCCTAGTGAGGCCATCCAGTGAGCACAGAGATGCCCAAGTGCATATGGCAAGGGCTCACCTAGAGGTCGGTGCTGGGAGTTCCAGGGGGAACAGGGAGGAGCCCTGAGGGGATCCCTTCCTGCAGACAGCGGTCAGTGGGAGACCTAACATGTCCAGGCTGAAGACAGTCAGCTACCTAGACAACGGAGCTCTCACGGGAATCCGTGCTCCAGGTAGATGGGCTGGTGGCAGAAGGGCCCGCCTCTAGGGAGGAAGCGACATCTCAAGTCAGCAGGCCTGGCTGTAGAGAGCTTTTCAGCAAACCAGCAGGGACCGATGCCGCAGTGGTTCAGAATTCTAAGCACCAAGGGATGCTGGCTTACTGTGGGAAGGAAGGTTAAATGCCCCCGGGGTCCCCAACCCTCGCTTCAAGTGTAATTGCAAAGAGCTTGGCTAGGCTGGAGCCTGCATTTAGGCAGCTGGGTTCCCATCGCTCCCTCTGGAGATGAGCTCCCCTGTGGGGCCCTCCTTCCAGCCATTAGCCCCCTCTGTGGCTCTGGAGCTGACAGACATGGCCCTTCAACACCCCCCACCCCCACCCCCTGTTCTCAGAAACTGGCTCCAGGTACCTGGCTGCAGGGCTGGCTTCCTCTCTGCCAGAAACTCCAGAAATTTCTAGTGCTTCTCTCCAAATTGCAGCAGGAATGTGGGAGGCTTGACTCAATCCTGATTCAAATGCCACAGCCCCACCCACGTAGCCCTCCCAGAGCCCCTCCCAGTCCCAGCGGGCCCACCGGGCAAGGTCACCCCAGGGATGTCCTGGCCTGCGGGGACTGCTCCCTCGGCAGTCATTGCTGAGGTTTGCAGGCTGTGAAATGAATATTATATCACCGTGTGAAGGGGGAAGATTAAATTAGCGAAATGACGATGGAAAAAGATAACCTGACTTCAACCCTCTCATTACGCCTCACGCAACGAGACGGCAAATTGCGTTCGGGGGGCTTCTGCGCCGATGGCTGTAAAGAATCTAACTTTTGCTTTCAAATTAACCTGTCAAATCACATATTTATAAAGGGATGAAGGGAGGAAAATGAGGGGCCTAGGTGATCCCACGCATCAATTAGAGGGAAATTAATTACGATATACCGGCATGAGCAGGTGAACACTCCCAGATTTCTGAAGGAATGCCTCTGTAACAGAAAAGGAGTCAAAACAGACCACGTGGTCGGGGTATTGGGAGCGAAGAGGTTACCTGGAGTCCATGGGAGTGGAGAGGGTCGGCGGGGGTGGGGGATGCTGGGAAGGCTACAGGGCATTGTTGATGCAGAAGCTTCCAGTGATGACATATCTTGATGAAGCGGCATCTGAAAGAACTATCCTCTGAAATAATGAGGTGGACACTCACACGTAGGAGCCACAAAGCTTCAGACAACGGTAGAGTCTCTCTTACGATCAAGAATAATCCCTAAAACAGTGGTTCTCAACCTTCTGGCCCTTTAAATACATAATGTGACCAACCATAAAATTATTTTCATTGCTACTTCATAACTGTAATGTTGCTACTGTTATGAATCGTCATGTAAATATCTGATATGCAGGATGGTCTTAGGCGACCCCTGTGAAAGGGTCGTTCGACCTCCTAAGGGGTCGCGACCCACAGGTTGAGAACCGTTGCCCTAAAGGAAAGGCCAACATCCTTCTTCTCTTGGTTTGGGGCGCTGATGGGAGGAAAGGGGACCACGTTGGGAGCAGAGAAGGTAAGGAAGGCTATTAGAAGGGGTGCTGGGCCCTTTTTTCAGGTCGTTCCTCCATTGTGTGGAACAGCACTGGATTCCGAAGGAAGTTTGAAAAGGTCAGATTGAGCTTCTGGTCCCTGAATACCAAGGTAGAAATAGCTCATCCAAAAAATCAACTGGTGAGCAGATTGCACTTGAAACCTTGGCCTATGTTTTTCTGAGCCATACAAGGATGCCTTCTTATTCATACAAGAATTGCTGACACTCCCTGGAAGGTTACGACCGAGAAGCAAGCTGTTCTCTGGGGGCCTCGCCAAGAAAGGCCCGCTCCCCGCAAACCGTGGAGGATTCTGTGGCTCCGGGGTCCTTTCCCACTCATATAGGTAGGTACATTGTTATTAACTTAATTAGGGTACTCCTAAGGCTTAGGAAGAGCCACACTCAAGGGGCCAAAGAGCCACATGTGGCTCGCGAGCCGCAGTTTGCCGACCACTGTGGTGGTGTCTCCTTATTTGTACAGTGGGAAGGGGCGGGGGAGGGGGGAGGTAAAAGTAGCTAAGAGCCCAGGGAGAAAGGGATGCTTACTTCCTGGTGGGACTGGCTCTGGCTCCACAGGCTGAGGTCCTTCTGTGGGCAGGGAGGGAGTTCTCTTGGAAAACAGATTCTCGATGATTCTTTTTCCCAGTGCTGAGTAGGAATGCTTGGAAATGGTCCCCTTAGCATTACAGATGCAATTCCTCAGTGGTTCTCTCTCCAGGCATACCCATCCTCACTTCCACAGTGGTTCTACTTGTCTCCCCAGGCAAACCTCCTCTGAGTAGCCAGGTTTGTCATCCACATGGGACATCTGCCATTCAGGGGATTACGAAGCGGGTGGGGTGTGCCCTTGACAGCCTCAAAGGTGCCCTGTATCTTTGAGAAGCAGGTAGGGGCTTCAGTGAGCAAATATCACCACTCACACCTGCAAGAAGCTCTGATAACTACATGAATAAGGTACCCACCGCTGAGCATTGAACGGAAAGCTGGTATTTTTTCCCTCAGTGACAGCAACAAACGTGGGGAGGGGGTCTCGGGGAATTTGGAAGGGCAGGCGGCAGATCAGTAATAAACTGAATCAAAAGTGGAGGGGATGAAAGAGAGGAGTCCAGTTTGATGTCTTTTTTGCAAGTAAATTAGCATTGCTGCACTTAAAGTGGGAACGATGGAGTAGCCTCGGGCCTGTCTTCACCTTGGCTCAAGGAGGCAGGCTGCAGAGAGCAGAGAATGGAATTTGTAGGGGAAGTATGAGTTCTATGCTGCAGTGTCAAATGGGGGAGATTTTTCCATATCCACAGACCAGGGTTCAGCGGAGTCTCCTGCTCCAATTCAGCACCGATTCTTAATACATGCGCCCCGTCTGCAAGTACCAGGGTGCCCAGCAAAGTCAGGGCGAACCAACCACAAAACCCACACAGACCTTCAGAGGAGAAGGGCCATCTCCATTTATATCTTTAAAATGCTAAATAGAACCCAGCAGGCATGGCTCAGTGGTTGAGCATCGGCCTATGAACCAGGAGGTCATGGTTGGATTCCCAGTCAGGGCACAAGCATGGGCTGCAGGGTCAATCCCCAGTAGGGGGCGTGCAGGAGGCATTTTCCATATCCACAGACCAGGGTTCAGCGGAGTCTCCTGCTCCAATTCACCACCGATTCCTAATACATGCGCCCCGTCTGCAAATACCAGGGTGCCCAGCAAAGTCAGGGCGAACCAACCGCAAAACCCACACAGACCTTCAGAGGAGAAGGGCCATCCGTTTATATCTTTAAAATGCTAAGTAGAGCCCAGCAGGCATGGCTCAATGGTTGAGCATCGACCTATGAACCAGTGCCTATTAACAAACGACATGTAAAACTTAGCTGCTGTCCTCAGACTATTGATACTTGATTATTTGTCTCAATCCGTTTGAAACAAGATATGATATCAATGGGTACATATACATTTATCAAAAGTAAGACCACAGTCAAGTCATCCCATCACTTTGCCCTCCATGGACATTTATTAAGCTGGAGCCGTGGGCCAGCCGCTGTGTTGACTGCTGCGGGTATGTAGGGGGGCATAGCTGAGAGCTGCCTGGAGCTCACAGGGAGGGCATGCTGGGTAGGTCCGTTCCCAATGCCATCACTTCGGAATTTGGAGCTATCTGCTACTCCAGCCTCCTGCAAGAATATAACTCACAGTTGCTGGGAAAGGTAAAGGGGTAACTTCAGAAAAAAGGAGCCCGTGTTGCTTGGTGGCATTGCCGGGTTGCTCCCTTTGGGCATGCGCCAGGCTCTACTTGGGATGTGTGGCAGGCAGATGGGAGGGAGGGGGATAGGCAGGGGTGGGGAGAGCGGCCTATTAATCCCTGGCAATCAGATACCAGAGGACCAGAGCACCGCGAGGCAGAGATGGGCTGCTGCTTCTTCCCTTTGCTTCCAGCCACTGAAATAGCCATCCTTCAAGGGGAGGGAAGTTAAGTCCTTCTTACTTTCTCATCTTGAAACTCCCCTCCAAGTCCTCTCATCAGAAGAGAGAGCAAGGCAGGACACGAGGAGTTAAGCAGCCCCCGACGAAGTGGCATCCCTTCACTCCAGATAAAAACAAGAATCAGACAAAACAGCGTGCGTTCAAGGGCCGACGCTAGCTCTCCTCCGTGTCCATGTAGCAGGGTCTCAAGAGCCCTCTGCCTCCCTCTCTCCTCCCTCTTCCTGCCTCTCAAAGACAGAGATGTGGTTCATAATCCCTTTGCTGTTGGAACCACAGAAACGGAATGCGTAGGTCTGTGGCGTTCTGCAGCTGCTGCGGAGGGCCGCTTCCCAGCTCGGCAAATGACAGGCTGCCTACCCACCTCGAATTCTCCTGTGGTTTGGAGATAACTTATTCTTCATGTCCTGCCCTAAGTAAAACAAAGAAGCCGATTGTGCACTGCTGTTTGCAGAGGCAGCAGGGGTGGCGTGAGGGGGCAGAGCAGATGAGAGCACTGCTTTAGGAGTCTAGGAGGGAGGACAGTGGCTCTGCCTTGCACGCCAGCTGGCCCTTAACCCAGCAGAGCCTCGGTCTTTGCATCTGCATTTGGGAAACACCATTCTCTGCCCTGAATTGTTGCAGGAAAATGTAGGGGATCAACCCCATGGAAAATCTGTGAGAGTAGGGACCAGTTTATCAGCATTTCCTACAAGACAGGAAATCCTCCTTCCGTCTGAACGCTGAGCCCAGCCAATACCAGCTGTGCAGGGCAGGAGCAAGCACACCTGCCTGCCTCCTGCTTAAAGAGTAGCTGGCACGTGAAGGGAACCAGCTCACCACTCTTTAAGCACCAGGCCTTTATGACCATCCTAAATGCCTCAGGACAAGCCGGGATAAACAACACCTCAGCTGTGATTTATTATTATGAACGTTGGTGTGAAGGTCAGAAGAGAGTACATAGGGTGTGAATAACCATCAGATATGAGCGCCCCCCCCTCCCCACCACCCCCTGTGTTGTTTATCCAGAGAAGAATACCAGCCACAGCACGATAGGCTATCCAGTAAGCATGGTCCTTTTCAGAGCATTCCTTCCAGAAGTTTCCTTTCAGTGACTGTACCATCCTGTGCACCGAGGCTGCTACTCAGTAAAGAAAGGGAATCAGCTCTAACCGGTTTGGCTCAGTGGATAGAGTGTCAGCCTGTGGACTGAGGGGTCCCGGGTTCGATTCCAGTCAAGGGCATGTACCTTGGTTGTGGGCACATCCCCAGTAGGGGGTGTGCAGGAGGCAGCTGATCGATGTTTCTCTCTCATTGATGTTTCTAACTCTCTATCC
>NW_005371354.1:237696-255009 GCF_000412655.1 Myotis brandtii
CCAGATCTTCAGGGCAGCCTCCCCCACCCCCAAGACCTGCAGGGCAGCCTCTCTCCTCCCTCCCCCTGCCCAGATCTGCAGGGCAGCCTCTCTTCCCTCAGCCCCCCTGCCCAGATCTGCAGGGCAGCCTCTCTTCCCCGGCCCCCCTCCCCAGATCTGCAGGGCAGTCTCTCTCACCTCCATCCCACCCCCAAGACCTGCAGGGGGGTCTCTGTCACCCATCCACACCAGGCTAGAAGGGGTGGGGTGGGGAGGACTGGCGCTCACCAATCAAAAGCCTCCTTATTTTATGGGAATTTGACTTTCTGGATACTTGAACCTGGCACCTTTCCCCAGGTAAGTCTGCAAGCAGGGATGTTTCCTAGGCTTTGAGGTGCCAGCTGTGTGAGCAGAAGGGAGTGAGGATGCTGCAGGAGGGAATGAAAGGTCTGGGGGGACCCTTATTAATACTTGAGTGGACAAGGCTGATAATGGGCTATCTCTTTATTGGCCCAACAGATCAGTCACAAGACACAAGCTGAGGCAGCTCCCATGATTTGCATCCATACTCTCCAGGCGGAGGGTTTATTATAGAGCAGGGATGATACAGGAGCCTGTATTATCAGAGGCGGCTGAAAGGGGCTGGGAGCGAATCTGCGATTCCGTGCGCGCCTATTCATTAAGGGAGCGTAAGGTGCTTTGTCCCGGTAGTATTGGATGCTTCACGGTGAATCATTAACAACTTGAACAGCTTTATACATGTGTCTCATTGATGTGGAAAGTCTTGCAACCCCAACTTCTTTTTTTTTTTTTTCTGCAAGAATGAGCTCTGCTTTTCTGCGGATTCTGCTGGGAACCTAGTGACATTCCCAGGGATTCAGGGACCTTCGGGCCAGAGAAAGCCACTGTGGGCAGGCCCGCAGGCAGCTGGCAGTCTGCTTTAAGAGACAGCAGGATAACAGAGCTTTAGAGAAAGAACAGGAGAAGGGGGAAAGGAGGGGGTGTCACTGCATTGCCCAGGGGCTGCAGGAAAGGGGGGTGTTTCCAAGGTTGACCAGTAGCCCTTCTTGGGAGGGGCATTGTGATGATACACTGTCCTTGGTCAGACAGGGGCCAGGTGGGAAACGGAAGGTAACCGCCCTAAAGGTGAGCAAAGGACTAAGAAGTGGGGAGAGGACGTGCAAGAGGATGGAAGAGAGAGACCCACTGTTTAGTAGCTGACAGTGAAAATAATGTGGAGGCTAAAAGCAAAGCTGCCTCGGCAGCGTTTCCGGCTGGGATGGGAGCAGAGATGGAAACCGATTATTCTGATTGTGTAAGCAGGACCCTGTTGGCAGCCAGGCTCCAGCCCCACAGGGCCACTAGGGTATGAGATCTCATCCCAGGACCTGGCCCATTCCATTCTGCTTAAGCCCCTGATTACCAGAGGCAACATTTGGGGGCCATGCTTTCTGAGTTGCAACAAAGCCGAAAATTTCCTGTCATTTTGGACCTAATTTGCTGGCAAAGTTTCAATTTCTGAGTCGTTAGCAAGCCAACAAACCTCCTGGTTCATAGGTCGACACTCAACCACTCAGCCACACCGGCCGGGCTTGTTCTACTTTTACTTTCAAACTTTCTGTGTCCTTGTTGCCAGCATATAGTTGGGTATTTCGTTTTGCCCGATCTGATAGCTGCCTTTTGAGCTATTTAGACGAAATGCATTTCATGTGATTTTTGATATCCAGTTTAAAATTGTCCTCTTGCTATTTGCTTTCTATGTGTTCCTTTGTGTTCCTCTTTTCCCCTTTTTTTTTCTGCCCACTTTTGGAGCAATTGAATCTTTTTGGGATTCCCTGGCTCCCTTCCCTTATTGCAGTGATTCTCAACCTTCTGGCCCTTTAAATACAGTTCCTCATGTTGTGACCCAACCATAAAATTATTTTCGTTGCTACTTCATAACTGTAATGTTGCTACTGTTATGAATCGTTTTGTAAATATCTGATATGCAGGATGGTCTTAGGCGACCCCTGTGAAAGTCGTTCGACCACCAAAGGAGTCGCAACCCACAGGTTGAGAACCGCTGCCCTATTGGCTTATTAGCTATAGCTCTTTTTGCTGCTGCCATACGCATGCCTTTACATGTTATAACTCCCTCCTAGATTGCTATTAGTATTTCTGTTTAAAGTTAGTTATCAAAAGATTTAAAGTCTAAGAAAAAGATATATTTATCCATGTAGTTACCACTTCCTGCACTGGTCCTTCCTTTTGGAGGATCTATATTTCCTTGCGGCATCCTTTGCCTTTTGCCTGAAAAACTTTTTTTTGTGATGAATATTTCTATTTTTTTTGTGTGTAAAAAAGTCTTCATTTTGCCTTTAATAAAAGTCTTTATTTTATTTTATTTATTTTTTTGCTGCAAAAAGCTTTATTGTGTCATTTGGTTCAATGCATGGGAGAGGGCTTCGGGATGGTTAAAAGAATGGCTAGTAGTTTGGGGAAGAGGTTCAGGTAAAAGCCAGACACCAGGGGACACAGAGGGGCCCCTCAAAGGCCTCTGGGCTCCACAGGCTCCTAGTCCTGCTGGAGGGTGAGCCTTTCGCCAGGGGGCCCGCCAGCCTGCGCATGTGAGTCACGTGGTCACCATCTTCTTGATGAGTTTCACCTGCTCATCCAGGGACGTGGTTCTGCCGGAAGTCACAGAGCTGAGGGTCTGCGACTGCGCGGGTAGAACCCAGGGCCTGCAGCGCGGAAAGGGCCTGGTTCAGGTTCCTCTCCGAGGCCAGGGTGGCTTCCATGGTCCTGAGTTTTGCCCACTCATCTTGGGGAGGTTTCTGCACGTCCTGGAAGAGAATGCGGCCACCGCGCTGGGTTTGCATCTTTAAGAGATGCTCAGTGCCCTCATGCTTCTCCGCCAACTTGCAGAAGCGGCCCAGGCCCTCGAGAGCCCCATCTTCACGGTCAAAATGGAAGCCCAGAGAGAGGTAGGTGTGGGGGGCCCGCAGAGGCAGCTTGGTCAGGCGGGGGACCACAGCCTCCACCTCGGTGGAGTAATTCTGACGAATTTGGGAGCTCATGGTTGTTCGGCAATAAGGAGTTAAGGTAGAAAAAAAAAAAACCAAACCTGTTTGTTGGCTGGTCCTGGGGGGGGTTCTGAAGGGGGTGACTGGATAAGACGCAGGAGAGTGAGTGGTCTGAGGCTGGAAAGAGGGGGCGTCCCTGGGTCTGTTCCGGCCAAACACTATTGAAGCAAGAGACAGATCTTGGACCACCGAGGGCACTGCCTTGCCTTCATTTTCGAAAAAGACTTCATTATTTAGAGCAGTTTTACGTTTATAAGAGGAACGTTGTGAAAGAAGTTCCCTCCCCCCAATTTCCGTATGATTAACGTCTTGCATTAGCATGGTGCATTTATTGCAATTGATGAATCAATATTGGTATGGTATTACTAAGTTTCATAGTTTACATCTGGATTCCCTCTTTGTGTTGTGCTTCTGTGGATTTCGACACATGCGTAATGTTATATAGCCGCCCTTACATTACCATACAGAATTGTTTCACTGTCCTAAAAGTTCTCTGTGCTTCACCTAGTCACCTCTTTTATCCTCCCTGCCCCTACCCGCTGCAATCCACAGATCTTTTCACTGTCTCTGAAGTTTTTGCCCTTTTATGATGTCATATAGTTGTAAGCCTTCACTTAGCAATATGGAGTTAAGGTTCCTCCGCGTCTTTTCTTGGCTTGCTAGCTCAGGTGTTCTTCTTGCTGAATAATATTTCATCCCTGTGATTGTGCAGTTTGTTTATTCATCGACTTACTGGTGGGCATCTTGTTTGCTTCAGATTTTGGGCAGTTATAAATAAACCTGCTGTGTTCTGATCACCACCTTAAACAGGGAAGCTCACAGCATTTGGAGAGCTGAGATTGGCAGCAGGTGGCTAGTCACAGGCATTCAGCTTCTGGGGGAGGAGGACACTGCACACCATGCAGGGGACAGGGAGGTGGCCCTTGGGGCAGTGAGAACCATCAGAAACTGCGGGAAGCAGGTGTAGTCACAGGAGTAAGATGACACTTGGTTCCCTCAGAGCCTGTGCTTGACTTTGAATACTTTTGCAGGCTCTCAGGGAGGTGAAATGGATTAGGTCTCAGATGCAGTGGAGTTCAGCTGATCTGGCTGACAAGGGAGGCAGCCAGGTGAGGAGCCTTTGCCACTGAGTGGGCGGGGGAGAGCAGGCCAGGTGAAAGTAGAGAAACTCAGCAATAGACCTTAGGGCCCTGTGAGGTTCAAGGATGTCAACACAGTACTTGAAGTTTTTGTTCTTACCACACAGGCTAAACCAGGGATCCTCAAACTTTTTAAACAGGGGGCCAGTTCACTGTCCCTCAGACCGTTGGAGGGCCGGACTATAGTTTAAAAAGAAACTATGAACAAATTCCTATGCACACTGCACATATCTTATTTTGAAGTAAAAAAACAAAACGGGAACAAATACAATATTTGTATTTGCATGTGGCCCGCGGGCCATAGTTTGAGGACCCCTGCTCCAGGCTGATTTTGCAAGGCCCGGATTAGAAGGACTGTAAGAGCAGCTATGGATTTTGACTCCACCTCCATGGGGGTGTCTGATGAATCCCTCAGGGGCAAGGCAGGAGGGGAGAGGGGAAGGGCTTCTGGCATGGCTCCTTAATCCCTTCGTCCCACCAGTCTTTTCCACTGTGCCTGCCCCTCCTACAGTCACAGTGAGATGCTGGACATAAATGAATGGGCAGACATGGTGTAAAGGAGGATATCGGAGTCAGGGTGTGAAAGAGAAGAGTTAAAGGGGTTTCTGGACAAATTCAAAGGGATGAGATGTGTTGTTACAGTGATTCTCAACCTGTGGGTCACAACCCCTTAGGAGGTCGAACGACCCTTTCACAGGGGTCGCCTAAGACCATCCTGCATATCAGATATTTACATTACGATTCATAACAGTAGCAACGTTACAGTTATGAAGTAGCAACGAAAATAATTTTATGTTTGGGTCACAACATGAGGAACTGTATTTAAAGGGCCAGAAGGTTGAGAACCACTGTGCTAACAGGACTGAGGGTTACATGCAGAGCCGCATGCACTAAAATTCCAGTCTCTTCTGTGCAGCACTGAGCACACAGTCCTCCCCTTTGTCTCCTGGCCAACTCCCCTCCCCCCAGGGCTCAGTTGGAAGCCTCTCCTATCTCTTCTGTCCGATTAGATGCTTCTCTTTGGTGCTTGCATAGACTCATACATTTCCCCTTAGTGAATTACATTTTTTAAAATGTTTTTATTGATTTCAGAGAGGAAGGGAGAGGAGAGAGAGAAACATCAATGATGGGAGAGATCATTGATTGGCTGCCTCCTGCATGCCCCACACTCGGGACCTAGCCTGCAACCCCAGGCATGTGCTCTGACCGGGAATTGAACCCGTGACCTCTTAGCTCCTGAGTCAGTGATCCACCACTGAGCCACACCCACCTGGGGAGTAAATTACATTTTAATGTTTTGCTACTCTTTGTTTCTTTTCACGGGGACTGTAAGCATTACAAGGGCGTCACTTTGTCTTCTTCATGGTTGTATTCCAGCGACTAGCACAAGTAGGTGCACATTGCAGGTATTTGGTAAATATTCATTAAACGAATGAAATTTGACTCGCTCATTTTTCCCTCAAATGACTATGGGACAGACAGAAGACCTGTAATTTTCATCATTTGACAGGTGTACCATGGATTTTAAAAACGTTGACATAAAACCGTGTGCAGGGTGAGCCCTGCAACTCCCTCTATCCACACCCTGAGCATTATTAAGAAGGGGGCTCCCCTTACTGCGAGTCAGGAAACCAGGCATATACTCAGTGTATCCTGAGTGGCCACAACCTTCTGATTCTGAGGTTGTTCAGGCCCCACAGGACTCAGACCTTCGGGGCTTTGTTCTCATTGTACCAATTCCCAGCCCACAGGGATGAGCCAGGGCACACGGCTAGCATGTCAGGTGTGCACAGGTGTGGAATGGCTGTCACCGGGCGTCCGCAGGGAAGACCTCGCTTGCTCTGGTGTCTCCTGTCTTGGGACGGAGGCCAGATGGAGAGGAATGGAGTGGGAGGAAATGCAAGGCTCCATGCTGGCTTGAAACAGACCGCAGGCAGTCACTGTCCCGCCAGGTGACATGCCAGAGGCGAAGGTGGTGGAGAGGACAGCGGGGGAGAGCATGTCCAGGCTCCCCCGTGGGAATACTCCGGGGCTGCAGGAGGAGGCGGGCGCCCGTGGGGTGGTACAGATGACAGCTCAGTCTCAGCCCCACCACACTGCCCGCTGGGCCCGGTGGGGCTCTGTGATTGGAACGGCGACCTTTGCCCTCTGGGGATGCTCAGCAAATGTCAGGCTGTAATGAGATTTCCCACTGTGTCCTGGGCTCTGGTGAAGCGTGTGCCACACTCGGGAAGTCACCAGCTGGATGTCACATGGGCCTGCCACTCCGGGAAGGTGCACTGAACCTGCGATAACACAGAGAACCCTGGAGACGGTCCAGGGTCCCAGCAGAGGCGTTCGGCCCTGGAGACTCCACGTGGGGCCGCCCCACAGCTTCCTGAGTGCTCCGCAGGGAGCCCAGCGATGGGGGAAGGCTGGGGCTGAGAGGGAACGTAAATGCCAGGCTGCTTAGCCTCTACCTTCAGGAAAGGCTGCACTTAAATAGAATCAGAGACTAAATGCACTTCCATCAAATGTCTCCCTTATCCCTTGAGGGCAATTCTTAAGTATTGGGGCGAGTTGGGCTACTGTCTTCCTCTCATCCACACTCTTTCTCTGCATTTCCTCCCCTCTGAGTCCTTCCGCCTGTGGGTTAGCCTTAGCCACCTGCAGAGCCGAGATAAGACACTCTGTGTGTCTGGAGATGTACAGCCCCGGCTGACCTTGCAGCTGAGGGCCAGGGGCCGCAGGAGACCCATGGTCTGAGTGCGTGAGCTCCCTGCAGGAGCTGCTCTGCTTTCTCCTGGCCGGGAGCCCACTCAGCAGACACCCCATCCTCCTCCCAGCTCCCCTTCCTTCAGAGGCCATCACAAGGGTGATGTCAAGGCTTTAGTACATAAAACAATTACAATCATGCATTCATTCAAACCCCAGCCCCTGAAGGCACCGGGGTGCTGCTCCAAATAAAGAGCCAGGGAAGCCGAGTGACCTTTTGGCAAATGGTGGCTCAGAGGTTGGGTGCCTGGGCTCTGAAAGAGCTCGCCGAGAGCCCCTCCGTCCGGGCCCCTGTGTCGCTCCTCCAAGCAGGCCGCGCTGACCAGATGGCCCCGGAAAAGCGGCTTTCCAGGAGGGAGTCAGGGACCCCGGCAGAACAGCCTGTCCTTCTCGAAAGCGTGCTTCCCTCGGAGGGGGTACAACTTGTTTAAATCTGAAAAGCAAAGGCTTTGCGCTGTGTTTCTGTAATTTTGCCTGTGTGGGTGGTCACTTCCACCAGGGAAAATAATGCCATCAAATGCGTGTCCGAGTGAAACGCAAGAAGACCTTGATGAACAGGGATCTGGTCTCCAGCTTGAGAATGTCTCCACCCAGGATCCGTCTGTTCCATATTCATGGTCTTTCCAAAATCATGTAAAGCCCCCAAAATACGAGGGTAATGCAAGGGCAAGAGTCATCTGTCACCCAGATGAGCTGGCTGACCTGAAACCATAGAATCAATAGAGCATCTGGAATGAAGGGGATTTCTTACTGAATGACGTCAACAGAGAAGATTCAAACGTGTGTCCTTGGGGTCTGCGAGGAAATTGATGTTAGGAATGGAAATACTGTCTACAGGTCGCTTCTTAGGCAGGAGTCATAGAGAAATGCAATATCTGCCTGAAAAAGCCTCTAAGGACATCGTAGCCCATCTTCACGGCACTGCAGATACTATATGCAGAGACTTCTGAGGGAAGAGACAATGTAAATACCTTATAGGGACTAAGCAGATTGCAAATACAGAAGTTACTTGCTGGTCATTGGATAAAATGCCGTAGCCAATGAGCCTTTTGCCGAGTCATTGTTGAGAAAGACATTAGATTTCCAATTTACCTTTGGAAGCAGGTATGTTGGATATTCTAGTTGGCCTTCTCAGAGGCATGATTGAGAGATGCAGGCAGAAGTATCTGAAAGTTAATAGGTGATTAGCTAGGAAAATCAAGGCTGAGCCGTGATATGCTGGACAGGAGAGGAATGGTAGGAAGAGGGCAGGCATGTTTTCACTAAATGATCCCCAGGTGATTCTGTTATGCTCTCCTCTGCTCCCCACCTCCAATCCATGAAGAGCCACCACCAAATTATGCTAAATGCACAGGAATGTGATAAACCTAATAAGCAGGGGAAAAACAAACAAACAAACAAACAAACTCCCTGACCAGGAGTATAGGATGAACTCAATACTAACGTTTTTAAGCCAGAGAACTAAATCCTAAGTCAGGACACCAGTCCTCTGTCATCGAATTGTTACCAACAACAGGATAGCATCTCAAACACAATTTTACATATAGATGAGGTCCCCCTGCCATTCCTACTATGAGCAAGCAAATAGAATCCCAGGAGGATTGTCACCCCTCCACTCTCCTCCTCTCCCCTCCCCTCCTCTCCCTTCCCCTCCCCTCCCCTCAAGGGCAGGCAGCCCAGCTGGTCACTCAGCTGGAACTGGAATGCAGGTTTCTCCAGCTCCTTCATGCTTATGTAATTACCACCCTGCATGCTCTTCTCAGAAACACACTGCAATGAACAAGGACAGCTCCCTCTGATCCGCCAGGACAGCGATTTTCCACCCATGTGCCTCAAGAATTTTCAAAACATGCAATACCTGACTATTTAGGTAGGGGCACTGACCTCTTTTCCCTTAGCGTGTCAAATAAAAAAGTGACAACAGCCAACACAACAATGGCCATTTGGTGTGAATGAATGGAAAGTATACCTATTTTTTGACAGACCGGCAGGAAAATGTCATATATTTTTTGGTGTGCTGCAGAATTTCAGTAATTAGTTTATGTGCGCCGTGAGATGAAAAGGGTTGGAAATCGCTGTGCTGGGATTATCTGTATTATCACCAGGAATAATAGCTATGTTATTTCCAAAGCTTTCACAAATATTACGTGGGTAAATAGGAGGATATGGGGAGCCTTGAAAATACGGATTTTCAAACAAGCATTTGGACAGGCCCTACATCAAGAAATACAGCCTTAAAATAATCACAAGGAAATGGCACAAGTATTAGTATTTTTTTTTTAATTTCTAAAGGCCAAAAAAAAAAATGCAATTACCCATGATTACTTTCCTGGGACCATAATGTTAACATTTGAAGTTCCTTGGGTACTTTCCTGAGACCATTTTTATTAAATAGGATTTGTGTTCACATACGTTTTCTTATCCCGAACATTTTAGAACATTTTAAGGATTGTCAAAATATGAAATGGTACTTATATCTGAAAAATACTCTGGCAAATTTCAAGAGCCTTTAATGGATAGGCAAGAAACAAACTTTTGTGTGATTAAGCATACATTAATAAATTTAAGGGAATGCAATCTATATATGTAAACTGTGTCCCCAGCTCTAACCAGTGAGAGGATGAAATGGGATTGTGTGAATGGGATGAACACAACAGTCTTTAACTACTTCCTGCTGATCCTTGGCCCAGGACCACTCTCACACCCTTCTCTTCACCCGGCTGTTTCAGGGCGACCTACCACCTATTCATCCCTGCCAGGCACTCACCAAAAGAGGAGATGAGTAAATATCTCAGGTTTTGATCATTTTGTTGTCAAAACAAAACTTTCTAGAAAGTTTCTGCCAGCCAGAGACAATGAGTCTTGTGTGGTTACAGGCTAATTGAAATGCTCTGGTTTTGTCCATAAATTCTATACATAAATTAACAGGATGAGGTGTTTGGTGAATCATAGTCGGTAAGTAGATTTGTGGGCAGTTATCAGAGTATTTGATGGCTCAGCATCTTTCTTGTGGCTGGGGGCGCTGCTGCTGAGACTACACTGCCTCTCAGCGCTGGGAAAGCCAGGGTGTGTGTGATTGTGCCAGGTGGCCAGAGCTCGGCTTCTGAGACGGATCTGACGGTGATGTTCACGGATTATCTAACCTTGCTGAACTTCAATTTCATCCTCAGAGAGGCAGGATCTCTTCCTGCTCCAAGTTTCCCAGGTTGGGGGGGGGGGGTTGGGTGACTTCCCTAGCCATTTGCACTTCCATATCTTGGCTATCCTATGTAATAAAAGCCTAATATGCCAAGTGTCCAACTGTTCCTTGAACCTTTCAACCAGTCGTTATGACACGCACTGACCACCAGGGGGCAGATGCTCCGACCAGTAGTTTTATCATTTTATCATTAGTTGGGGTCAAGCAGATTGGGACTGGGTGAGATGGGCCGTACATGCCTTGGAGCTCTTCTGCAGTCCCTCCCCAGCCCTGATCATTCACCGGTGGGGTCCCTCGGCCTGGCCTGCACCCTCTGGCAATCTGGTACCACTCGGGGGATGCCGGAGAGCCGGTTTTGGCCGATCCACGCAGGCTAGGCTGAGGGACCCCACCGGTGCATGAATTCGTGCACCGGGCCTCTAGTTATAAATAATGCTGCAGTGAACATAGGGGTGCATATATATGTTTTTCAAATAAGTGTTTCTGGGTTTCTTTTGAATATATACTCAGAAGTGGATCACTGGGTCATAAGGCACATTTTTTTTTTTAAATATTCTGAGGAAACACTGTTTTCCACAGTGGCTGAACCCATCTGCATCCCATCAACAGTGCACAAAGGTTCCCTTTTCTCCACATCCTCGCCAGCACTTTTTGTTTGAGGATTTATTGATGGCAGCCATTCCGACAGGTGTGAGGTGATTCCTTATTGTGGTTTTAATTTGCATCACTCTGATGATTAGTGATGTTAAGCATCTTTTCATATGTCTCTTGGCCATCTGCATGTCCTTGTTGGAGAAGTGTCTATTCAGGTCCTCTGCCCATTTTTTTAATTGGATTTGTTGTTTATTTTGGTGTTGAGTTGTAGGAGTTCTTTATAAATTTTGGATATTAACCCCTTCTCAGATGTATCATTGCCAAATATGCTCTCCCATTTAGTAGGTTGTCTCTTTGGTTTGTTGACGGTTTCCTTTGCTGTGCAAAAAACATTTTAGTTCGATATAATCCCATTTGCTTATTTTTTTTTCTTTTGTTTCCTTTGCCCAAGGAGATAGACCAGAAAAAATATTACTATGACAAATGTCAGAGATTTTATTGCCTATGTTTTCTTCTAGAATTTTTATGGGTTTAAGTTTTACATTTAAGTTTTTAGTGCATTTTGAGTTTATTCTTGGATATGGTTTAAGAAGGTGGTCTAGCCCTGGCTGGTTTGGCTCGGTGGGTAGAGCATCGGCGTGTGTACTGAAGGGTCCCGGGTTCGATTTCGGTTGGGGGCACATGCCTGGGTTGTGGGCTCGATCCCCAGTGGGGGCGTGTGGGAGGCAGCCGATCGATGATTCTCTCTCATCATTGATATTTCTAGCTCTCTCTCCTTCTTCCTTTCTCTCTGAAATCAATAAAAATATTTTTTTTAAAAAAAGAAGGTGGTCTAATTTTATTTTTTTGCAAGTATCTGTCCAATTTCCCCAGAATCATTTGTTGAATAGACCGACTTTCCCCCATTGTATGTTTTTGCCTCCTTTGTCAAATACTAGTTGAACATATTGGTGTGGGTTTATTTCTGGGCTCTCTCTTCTCTTCTACCGATCTGCATGTCTGTTTTTATGCCAGTGCCCTGCTGTTGTGATCTGAGAACATAAGTTTGAATATGGTCTGGCTTATATCTAGAAAAAATTGCTCTGGATATGGGTTAAGGCTAGAGTCGGAGGCCATATAGGAAGACAGCTGGGAAGCTGAGGTTTGGTCCAGGATGTGAACTGTTGAGGTAATTGAGTGAGGATACGATTTTGGATATACCTTGAAGATAGAGCTGGCAGAATTTGCTATGGATAGGGCATGAACTGTGAAGAAGAATAAAAAAAAAGACATCAGACAACCCCAACATTTTGGCAGGGGCAACTGGAAAGATTGTATTGCCATTTACTGAAGTTTGAAAGATAATAGAAAGAGTGCACCTGGGGAGGCCAGGACTCCAGCTTGGGCACCAATAACTAGACAGGCAAGTAGAGTGAGTAGTTCAGGGGAGTGGGCCATGCTGGCAAAGTCATGGCACGTAATTGGTGTAAGTCATTCAAGCAAGTGTTCTGTGAATGAGATGATAGTGAATGCGGAAATTCTTCAACAACGATAAATGTCAGGAATTACTCTTTTGTCTTATGATTATGCCCCCTTTCTGATAAGAGCAAAGTGGTTTGTGTATAGACAATAGTGTGTATCATGGTCTCTTCCCAAGAATGGGTGCAAATTCCACAAAGATCACAACTTGGTCTAAAATGCCCACACTGACCCAGCCAGCGTGGCTTCGTGGTTGACGGTTGACCTGTGAACCAGAAGGTTGCAGTTTGATTCCCAGTCAGGGCACACATCTGGATTGCCCAGTAGAGGGTGTGCAGGAGGCAGCCGATCAAGGATGTTTCTCATCATTGATGTTTCTACATCTTTCTCCCTCTCCCTTCCTTTCTGAAATCAATAAAAATATATTAAAATATAAAAATTAAAATCAATAAATTGCCCACTGGTTTTTATATAAAAAAAGATATTTCGGAAGCGACCATGCATTTTACTCTACACTAATTAAGAAAGACTTCAACGTGTCCCTGAAGGTCAAAAGTCAGAGCCCTGGGCTTATTCATAAAAATGAGCACCTCATTCACATCCCAGGGGAGAGTCACACTTTCCTATCTGTGGTGGAGCCACTAAGAAAAATCTGGAAAGTTTCAGTAGAACTGGTTTACTCTTTGGCCCTTAGTCATTACTGAAATTGCCTTATCCTTTAACAGAACAGAAATCACTTATTGTCAGTGTTTGGTGTTAGTGCTGGTTCAAGTTTCTGGTTTTATTCCCGAGTTACATTTCTATACTGTTGTACAAGGAGCAATGAATTAGAAGTCAGAAAACCTAGGTGTGTGTCCTGGTTCTGTGTGGCCTTTTAGTGCCAGCGGTCTGGGTCAGGTAAAATCTGGTGTACCTATCCCTTAGTGCAGTGGTTCTCAACCTTCCTAATGCCACGACCCTTTAATACAGTTCCTCATGTTGTGGTGACCCCCAATTTCATTGTGACAAATTGAACATAATTAAAGCATAGTGATTAATCACAGAAACAATATGTAATTATATATGTGTTTTCCAATGGTCTTAGGCAACACCTGTGAAAGGGTCGTTCGACCCCCAAAGGGTCGCGACCCACAGGTTGAGAACCGCTGCCTTAGTGGTTTTGCAAGAATTAAATAGTGAAATACATGCATAGAACCCTCATAAAAACAAAAGTTTTTCTAATTATTTTTTTCCTCTTCTTCCTTGTTCCTCTCTCTCCTGCTCAAGTAAAATCCTGCGCTAGTTAAATAAAAGAGAGAGTGGTCAATTAACTGAATTAAAAAAAAATTAATGAATGGCATTTTCTGAAAAATCTCCATTTCACTTAAAGAGCAATTCCAAGAAAACAAACAAACCTGGCATTATGGCAAAAACAAATCCAAAATAAGACAGAGGGAAAGCGCTAGAAAAAAAAAGAATGTTCTAGCTCTGGGCAGAGCGACTGAAGAGGCCTTTTCTACATGGTGACTAGGATCAGGCTCAGCATTGTCATTGCCCTTTAAATAAGGCATTTAA
Organism: Myotis brandtii; assembly: GCF_000412655.1. Taxonomy (NCBI): domain Eukaryota; kingdom Metazoa; phylum Chordata; class Mammalia; order Chiroptera; family Vespertilionidae; genus Myotis; species Myotis brandtii. The sequence goes on from NW_005371354.1 coordinate 251,436, forward strand.
AGATACATTTGGGGTCGTTTCGGTTTTGCCTGGAGATCTGGAAAATGAAAGGGGCACATATATTCTATCATTGCAGATAAATTGCAGTTGGGAATTCTACACACCAGGACCGGTCCAGGTCTGGCATGGAGCAAGGGAAGACATATGTCATGTATCTTTCCTTGGGGGCTGCTGGCTGAGGCAGACACAGCCAATCCCCCACAGAGCCGGAGGCTGACAGCTCTTTGTCCTTGAGCGCTGTGTAATTAAAGAGTTCCTTAGTGTCCTCTCCCTGGCTGGCCCTGGGCTCTCCTAGATCCTGGCACGCCACCTGAAGTGCCAGTGACAGGACAGTGAGCTTTACAGTAGGGGCAAGAGGTGTCATTGAACTGCAGCCAGGAGGAAAATGCTGCTTTTCCTTAGCAAGGACTCACTAAAGCAGAGGACAAGGATCTATCCAACCAATAGAGGGTGCTCACCCCTTATCTCAGGTCTGCCATTGGGAGGAAGTTTATTCTAAAACATCTAATTTCATTTTCCTTCTGAAAAAAATAAAATATCTGAAAGGCAGCTCTTTTTGTCCCTGTCTAGAAAATTGAAGATTTTCTTGATTTGGGGGAAATATAAGACTGATTCCGTTGTATTTTTAATCATTTTTTTCCCCGAATTTAACTATTTTTGAACTCCTTATCTGTTATTTAGTCAGCATTCCAGTAACTGATTTTTAAAGTCAACATTCACTTTTATGTATTTCCATTCAACTGGGTTGTCCAGGTGACATGAGATACTTTATTTCTTTTAGCTTTTTTTTTTTTTTTTTTTTTTTTTTTTCTTTCTTTTAGCTTTTTTTTTTTTTTTGGCCAAGAGTCAATGAACTTGAACTTCAAAAGGTCTTATTCAGAATTGTTTAAAAGTACAAAGTCTAATAATAATAAGAAAAAGAGTCCTGGCTAAAACCATACTTGCAGGATTAATAGAAGGAATAATTAGCTTTGTCACCAAGCTGCTTATTACCATATCAACACTAGGGTGATGAAAGTGTATAAGTGCATTATCTGAGTGCTACATGCAATCTTGGGGAATATATTTCTAAAGAACCAGCATGGAGGTGGGTGTACAGAGCAATTTCCCCAGTCCAAGGTCTGTGGGTCTAGAACAACATCTTAAGGAAAAAAAAAATAATTTCCTTTCCTGCTGCCCTTGAGCGACAACGCTGATGGAAAATAAAGTCATAGATAATTCTGGCTGACAATGGAAGCCTCCTCTACCCATCTTGCCGGTTATTAACAGGTGTCAATCACAGGTGCAAATCTAATCAAATATCAATGTAATTCCCTGGGAAATGATAGGTCTGATATCATCTATGAAGGATCAGCCCTTCCCCGCAAAAAAGAAAAAAAAAAAAAGCAGAAATGAAAAGGAAAGCCTTCTCTGGCCCTGTGTGATGGGGGCCCTGTCTGCCCAGGAAAGAAAAGCCACCTACCTGCGTTCATTGGTTCATTGTTTCCCTGCGCAGGTGGTGCTGCCTGAGTTTAAAGGGAGCTCCGGATGGACAGAGGGGATGAAAGCATCATCCCAGTGAAACACTTCCCTCCCCGGTGTGAAATGGGCACTGGCTGGGTCAGGGCACTGTTGGAACCAATGGGATGAATGAGTGTGGTATCCCAGGAAGGAAGCCTCGCACTGACTAGCGTTGGGGAAACCGGCCAGGTGACCTCTTGGAGGTGGGGGCCTCTCTCCCCCGCAACCATAAGCAAATAAAAGGAGCCGTATTTGCTCAGGGACACTGAGTTTTCCTCTAAATCACAGTGAAGGCACACATGGAGCTAGAGTAGGCAGGGAAACCAGCTACAGTGCCAGCAGGTGAATGATTTGAGCTTTACTATTATATTGTAAATGGCACAAGAATATTCTGATGGGGTATAGCATTTTTGTGCTGTTTTTTTTCCTTCAATCAAATTGAATTAAATATATTATCCAGCCCTGACCGGTTTGGCTCAGTGGATAGAGCGTCGGCCTTCGGACTGAAGGGTCCCAGGTTCGATTCCAGTCAAGGGCATGTACCTTGGTTGCGGGCACATCCTCCCTAGTGAGTGTGCAGGGGGCAGCTGGTTGATGTTTCTCTCTCATTGATGTTTCTAACTCTCTATAGCTCTCCCTTCCTCTCTGTAAAAAAATCAATAAAATATATTTAAAAAAATAAAAAATAAAGATATTATCCAAAACAAAGGTCAACATTAGCCAGTTCTCAGCCAGTAAAGATCAGACTGGCTTAGAGGATGAACATAATATTCCTAACCTTTGACCCAGAGACCAAATCATCTTGGCTGGTCCCATTTACTTAGTTCCTTACTTTGGGGCTGTCTTAAACACATTTGCATACGACCTCAGTTTTTCCTGCCAACAGTCACATGGTAGATACTATGATTCCCACGTCACAGAGAAGAATACTGAGGACTAGAATGGTTAAATAAACTGCCCCAAAGCATGGAGTTAACAAGTGGCAAGAGTCAAGATTCCCAGTATGACTTGGGAGTCCGTGACTCAACCGCTGCACCAGGCTCCCCCCAAATGCCTGTGTTCCACACCACCTCTGCCCTTCGTACTTAGCATCCCTGGTACCCAAGTTCATAAAGGAAATACTGTTACACGGCTTGTTTCCCACCTGACTCTTGTTAGGTAACCACTGGCAGGGAAGAAAAATAAGTCTTATAGATTATCAGAGCTGGAAGCTACGACCTTTGAGCTTAAAGGTCACCATCACATTTAATTGATGAAGAGAAATCTGAGCCCCAGAATGGAGACGACGTGGGTTGCTCCAGGTCATGTATAAACCTGTAGCTGAGCTGGAGGTAAGAGTCGGACCTCTTTGACTTTTAGGCCAATAATTTTCTCAGAACGTTACACTTCCTTCACTAATATGACAGCTAAGTTTATGGTCCCAAAATAAATGCAGGAACAGCCCCCCCTCCCTCCCCCCCGCAACCAGGGCCTGTCACTTCTGCTACAAACTCAAAACCTCAGTGACCTAACGATGCACAGAGCTCATGCTGAGGGCATATCAGGCTGAGGCAAGACACAGGAGGTCATGTTTCTGTACCTGAAGAATGTAACGTTTCCTTGGTATCAAATTTGCTTATTAGTATTTAAACCTAGTGACATAATATTCACGATTAAGAATGCCCATCATCCCAAGGTTTCAGCTCGGTAGAAACGAGATGATACTGGTACATACTCCAGATGCAAAAGTTGCCTTTTTTATTCCATCCCTGACTGTTGGCTTTACGTTGTCTTAATGGACTAGAACAAGGTTTTTCAGCTTTAGCATCATTGACTTTTTGGATTGAATAAATCCTTAGAGCAGTGGTTCTCAACCTTCCTAAGGCCGCGACCCTTTAATACAGTTCCTCATGTTGTGGTGACCCCCACCCATAAAATTATTTTTGTTGCTACTTCATAACTGCAATTTTGCTACTGTTATGAATCATAATGTAAATATCCGATATGCAGGATGTATTTTCATTCTTACAAATTGAACATAATTAAAGCATAGTGATTAATCACAAAACAATATGTAATTATATATGTGTTTTCC
>NW_005371354.1:255189-307727 GCF_000412655.1 Myotis brandtii
CGAGACATTTCCAAAGGGTCCATGGAGAGCAAAACTGACCTTCGCTGAAAACTGCTGGGCTAGAGGATTCCTGTTAAGTCACATGTATTCTACTTGCTTTCTGTTCCCGCCTCACTTTCCTTAGTTATCAAATACAAGGGTTGGACGACATTGATTTCAATTTACCTTCCCACTCTCAAATACCACTCCCACTCCCCCTTGCTGGGTCGGATTTGCCGGCCCTTAGCAGTGCTTCCTGGTGGGGCAAACTCACGGGCGTGTCTGGAGTGGTGCCCAAGAGGTCGGTTTACCAGATACACTAAACACAAAACACTCTTGGGGAACTATGAGTTGACTGGCAAACACAGAAGGGAAATTTCGTGAGCTCCAGAGACAGGTTAACCCAGGCAAGGGCAGGAGCGGCAGCCAGGAGGTCAGGGAAAGGAGCAGGCGAGTCATAGGCTGGTCACACAGCAGTCCGCCCAGGTGTGAGTCTTTGTGAGGCCTCACGGCTGGCGAAGGCCAACAACAGTAAAAGCACCCGACATCCCACCTACAGAGACACGCACGCCAGAAACACTTGGTGAAATATACCCTCCTCCCACCGGTGTGAGCGATAGGATAGGTTTCGCTGTGTATTAAACAGATATTTTTGATCTATAGCTTGCAGAGTGCTCCCTTTGATAACATGGGAGATATGCAGGTTAATTAAACATGGTCTTTATCTCAAAGGGACTTACAATCTAGCAAAGGCAATATACTTGTGTTCCGTCCATAGAAGAGAGCAATAGTGGCCTGAGAAGGGCTGAGGGAGGCTTGTGGCGGGGGGGCTCCTTATGGAAGAGGGGGCACATGTGTGAAGTGCCCTCGATGCCTCACACCGATGTCTCCACTGTATCCCAGTGGGACGCTCCGATGCAAAACATTCTCACGTTGGCCAGCGGCGACCACGGCGTTCGTTTCATTATGAATTCTTAGACTAACAATCTGACGACAGCCCACCACATGAATGTGTAGCCATGGAATGTGTTTAATTCAGTGTGTTTCATTCCATAACTTCGTAATGTACGGCCACCTCGAAGAATAACAACTTTCTAAGGTTAAACCCTGCAAACAGAGTTGCATAATAATTCGCAGAAAAACGTACCTCTTGGCTCACATTGAAAATATTTTTTTGACACTGACTGGCAAATGTATGGCAGCCTTTTCTCCGAAATTAAAAGAAAAAAAAAGTTTTTCTGGAGTCTTACTTCTTTGTGAATACACTTCTGTCTTGATCGGAAATGTACCCTACGCTGCCATAAACAAGAATGATCTAGCTGCTGGGCTTTTGTGCATCCTGAACCTTCCCTTTAACAGTCTTGATGAGCAAGCGGTGTGTGCTGCATACCAATAGCCACTCCACGCCTGAGAAAGAGGCAGGCAGCCCGCCCCACGCCATCTGTGGGCTCGGTGAGATTTGCGGCATGTCTCCCCAAGCCGAGGCAAGCCTCCCTCTGTCTCGCGTACGATGAAAATCAGAATAAAAAATAAATTAGGACAAGTAGGCAAACATTAAAATGAGTTGTTACAGAACATTTTGTGTAGATTCCAATCTCCAATGTCAAGAGAGCATCATTCTGCTATAACGGCATTTTTTTTTCCTTTCTTGAAAGCACTTCCTGGCAGTCGGTCATAAATAAGCGACTAGCGAAGGAAATGATAAGATGAAAATGGAAACCAAGTCACCAAGGATCTTTATTATCCTCTAGACAGAGCGCTGGTGACTACGAAGAGGGAAGGGGAAGGATCACAATGAAGGAAAGTTCTGTCTTGCCCATGTCACAGAAAGTCTGGCTCTGCGGGGCCGACAGGCTGTCTGTATGAATGCGTTAGGGCCAGAAATGTTTATTTGCGATGAGACGTCCCTTTTTGCAGCCTGTGTCAGGAGTTCCTGGAGCTCTGACAAAGACAGCGACAGCAACGGCTCCATAAATCAGTGGAGGGCATTTGGTCCGTTTGAAAAGCATCCTCTCAGGTTTGTCCAGGAATTTTTAAAGGGCTTTCTTCCTCCCTTTTATCAGAGAGCAGCAGCTTTCAATGCACATGGATCCCCGCTAGGAGACATGCAAGCACAAGTCTTCAATCCTTGTGAGCGCTGGTTACTGATGTACCTGTGGGCACCTTAGCATTGCTGTCGAAACAGAGAGCCGTTTGCATACTACTGGCATTCCAAAGTGGTCACAGTTCTGCCAGGGGGCAGGTGGGCAAGCTTCCTCTTGATGGAGAAAAGAAGGCTGGCCTGAAGCCAGCGAGTGTTCTCCATCTTTTATTTTTTTAAAAAAAATATATTTTATTGATTTTTTACACAGAGGAAGGGAGAGGGATAGAGAGTTAGAAACATCGATGAGAGAAACATCAATCAGCTGCCTCCTGCACACCTCCTACTGGGGATGTGCCCGCAACCAAGGTACATGCCCTTGACCGAAATCGAACCTGGGACCCTTCAGTCCATAGGCGGACGCTCTATCCACTGAGCCAAACCGGTTAGGGCAAGTGTTCTCCATCTTGATCCAGGTACCATTCACCCAGAGGCTCTGGCCTTGTCTCCCGCCATTTCCAAAGGAAGATGCCGAAGACTCACATATTATCAGGGAGCTGATTACCTACTGTGTTTTCTCTTTGGGGCTATCCATGGAGAGCCCATCTCTTCCCCTAGTGCTGTGGGTGGTCTGTGGTCTCTTTCGTGGTGAGCGAGGTGAAGGGAGGCTCGGGGGCAAGAGAGGGCAAGGATGATGGATCTGGAAGGCACGGAGCGCTTCCGAAGCAGTGTCACGCATTTGTATTTATGTTTTTGTCGTGCATATTTACTTGGTATTTTTGTCGCCTCATTCCCCATCCCAAGCAGCTGACTTTGACATGTGCCCCATTGTCTGATTTCGGAGATGTCATTTGTGCTTACATTTGGCTTTGCGGGTTGCTATTTGAAGTCTCATTAGTTGCTTCCGCATCCTGGCTTTATCATCATCTTGTTTGCCATCTGGAGGGAGCACATTTCTGTAAGCACTGCAGCCCCATCCCCACGATTATGCCGCTCCATACACTGCTGGGGGGTGGGGGTGGGGGTTCGTTACTTCTTTAGAAAACTAGGATGTGATGTGCATAAGAGCTTTTGCTCTGACGGGACCGTCTAAGCCTTATGCTTTGAGGCTATTTCCAGTGGTCCTCATCCTTTCCTGCAGAAAGCCTGTCTTCTGGATCTGCATGGCATTCTACGGGCTGGGCCAGAGTTCTCGGGGTGGGCGCAAAGCTTGCTTCTAGAAACTGGATGATCACACATGGCAGTAATGCCCAACTACACCATCCACAGAACCGCTTTTTCTCCAGTGATCTCTTCTTGTCTAAAGTACATTGGTAAAAATCATTGTTATATTGGTTTAAGAGTGTGTGTGTGCCCCTGACCGGTTTGGCTCAGTGGATAGAGCATTGAAGAATTAAAAACATTAAAAATAGTTCAGTAGGCCCTAAGTGCTTTGGCTCAGTGTCAGTGGATAGAGCGTCGGCCTGCAGACTGAAGGGTCCCAGGTTCGATTCCGGTCAAGGGCATGTACCTTGGTTGCAGGCACATCCCCAGTAGGAGGTGTGCAGGAGGCAGCTGATCGATGTTTCTCTCCCATCGATGTTTCTAGCTCTCTATCCCTCTCTTCCTCTCTGTAAAAAAATCAATAAAGTATAATTTAAAAAAATAATAGTTCAGTAGGCCAGACCCACAGGGGAGCTAGATAAAATATTATGTTATTTAAAAATCCTACTTTTTCTCTAAAACTATTTATTTTCTATTGATGGCCCAATATTCTAGTTGTCCTGGAAAAGAAACAGAACAACAGCAGAAAAGCCTTCAAATCCTCTCTGGTTCTTCCTTCTTTTGGGTCTACAAAATCACATCTGTCATCAAGTCTTAATATTTTCATTCCGAGTATGTCTTGGCGTTCATATGCTTTCCAATTTAGACCAGTTTCTGAATTTTGACAGCCATATCTTAGGAGATCTCTTTACCTTTGGTTTCTGTTCACTTCAATCCATCTGCGTCCTGACAGTCAACGATATCTCTGACATGCATGTATCATGGACGATTATATGTATTCTTACACTTTTTACATTTCCTGCACTCGGAAATCCCCTTTGTGTACTGTTCAATTTAATAAATCTTATTTACACTCCCAGACCTCTTCAATAAAGCCCTCAAAAACGACACGTAATCTGAATAAAACTCTTTCTGCCTTGAATGTTGTGCTTCTAGTCAGCACCACTGTTACATAATGTTTTTATTATTATTTAAGATATGTATTTTCCCTATATTTTACCTCCAGGTATTTTTTAAATTATTATTTCACCAAGCAGCAAGTTGATTAACAGACATGTAGTAGGTGGACATCAAACCTTTGATTGTTTTTCCAGGAATGCCTCTAAACCATACTGTTTAAGTATATATAGAACATTCTTAATGTGCCTAATAACCATAATTTGTTCAAAATTGTTTTTGGACAATTAATATTTGGCTTTATATTGCATCTCAGGTTAGCTGGCATTGATGGTTGAATTCTGACTAAGAGTAACCTTTATAAAGAAATTATGCCCACAGTTCCTGATTTGATTTGGGCTTTTAATATTTTTTTTTGCCTATAGCTTGGTTGTGAACCATGATCCATTTAATTAAAATCCACTTTTACATAAAAGGAATTCAACAATCTAAAGAAAGTGAAATGCCACATTCTTCCACCCTCTCCCTTGAGCTCTGATTTCTTCTTGAAACATTTGATAAAGGCATTTATGGGTGCTTTTCACTAGAAATAAAATTTAGCACCAGCTGAGTCAGAATCAAGATTAGTTCAGATCTTGGACATATTTTAATTTAAATGATTTTTTTTTATCTTAGCAGAACTAGAAGTGCATGTTTGAATTACCATATGCATCTAGAGCAGTGGTTCTCAATCTTCCTAATGCCGCGACCCTTTAATACAGTTCCTCATGTTGTGGTGACCCCCAACCATGAAATTATTTTCGTTGCTACTTCATAACTGTAATTTTGCTACTGTTATGAATCGCCATGTAAATATCTGATATGCAGGATGTATTTTCATTGTGACAAGTTGAACATAATGAAAGCATAGTGATTAATCACAAAACAATATGTAATTATATATGTGTTTACTGATGGCCTTAGGCGACCCCTGTGAAAGGGACGTTCGAACCCCAAAGAGGTCTCGACCCACAGGTTGAGAACCGCTGATTAGAGTGTATACTATCCAAAGCATAGAGACAGAATGCCAAACCACGACTAAATGGACAAATGCTCAAGAAACTGAAAAGTGTTGCTAAAGAACTTGTTTTATGAAAATGTCCTATTGCCAGCATCCTGTAAGGTTAGGGTAAGTTTACACTAAGTATCAATGCATTTGGAGGCTTAAGTGAACCAGACCATGAGCTCCTTGAGGTTTGTGGCTCTCAGGCTGCCCTGGCTCTGGGTCTCACAAAGGAAAAGGGAAGGAATGGAGGATGATTTTCAGCACCGTGGACAGCTCCCGCGGCCTGCCTGCCATTGCAAAAGCTTCATCCACAGATTGCTAATTTCCCTTCTCTCTCCCTCAATAGCATTGTGCCTTCTGGCAAGAGGTTGTGTGTTGCTTTCATCCGCAGGATCTCACCTGTGGACATGGGAAGCTGTCCGATGGGCTCCTGCTTTTGGCCCCACTGGGCTGTGACTGATCCTGAGACAGAGCGGCACAAGTTGCTAATTGTCTCAGCCTGTAACTCTTGAATGGTGTAAACGATTCCAAGGGAAGGAAAACAGCTATTATATCTCTTTCTTGGAAAAAAACAACCTTGCACTGCAAAAGGCTCATTAGCATCATTAGTGTTCCATTAACCTCCAGCTAGACAAATACGCTGGAGGTGATTTTATAACAGGGGGAAAGAGAAACATTTTTTAAAAATAATCCTGGCCTAGGTAACATTTTCCAGTTACCTCGAGTGAACATTTGGACGGACACCAGCAACAGTGCTTACGTTAATGCCAGCCTGGTGCTGGAGTGTAGCCAGAGCCCTGGCTGTTTTGAAGGGCTGTAGGTAATAGAAAGCGAGGAGATTCATTGATTGGGACAAAATGTAATTCATTTGAACACAACAACACCTGAAACCTTGCAAAGGAACACTGTGTGATACAATACAAGCTTGAAAAATTATGTTCCATTGTATGAACGAAAGGCCTTTTCACCTGAAATTTTTTTTTCTCCGTCACATTTTGGTTTATTTGAAACCACACCTCCCCACCTGGCTCTCCCTTTTTTGATCTCCACTCTAACAAAAGACTGCTGCAAATTTAGAAGTTGAGTGTAAAGTACTGTTAAAGCTATTAGACTTTTAGGTTTACTGGTATATAGAGGTCAAGTTTTTAGTTAGAGACACATCTTAGATTTTGTTCTTAACTCAACCTTGAAACATAGTGTGGATTTTGGTGACTCTGTTTTTCCTTAAATAAAAAGAGAACACTTGCCCTAACCGGTTTGGCTCAGTGGATAGAGTGTCGGCCTGCGGACTGAAAGGTCCCAGGTTCGATTCTGGTCAAGGGCATGCACCTTGCTTGCGGGCACATCCCTGTAGGGGGTGTGCAGGAGGCAGCTGATCGATGTTTCTCTCTCATCGATGTTTCTAACTCTCTATCCCTCTCCCTTCCTCTCTGTAAAAAAATCAATAAAATATAGATTTTTAAAAAAGAGAACCCTTTAAGTTTTTAGCACTCTGTGTGAAAAATAATAAATGCATAAAGTTTGATCAAAGTGGAATAAGTAATAAAATTATGATTTCAATGATCTAATATAAGCCTAATTAAATACTTGCTAAAATGTCTGCCTCAAAATAGGAATTCCTAGAACACCATCAGATTAAAGTAGTACTGTTGGTTAATATTAATTTTAGATATAGCAATGGTTTACATTGTAGCCTTGTTTTGTACCCAAGTATGAGTAGTTTATGACAATTAAGGCACCTTCCCAGAGACACATTCTCCAGTAGCCACTGATCATTCTCTCTTCTACTCCCCAGAGAGGAGATGCTGATTCTGTTGACTGCCTGATAAGGTACTTAGGGATTCCATCCAGTTCTACAGCCCATGGGTCATAAACCTACCTCATTTAAGGAGATTCCATCTGTGCACACACACAGCCTTGAATAGTCAAAATCAAAGTTGACTTAGTCATAGAACATGTATCTCTGAACATAGTGCACATTTAAAAGTCTTTCTCATGCTCCAAACAATGATCTTAGCTTTGATAGAGTGGTGTAGCCTTTTTTTAATTATAATGTAAGGCCACCACATCTGTAGTTACAAGTTATATATTTATTATTCATATGCCAGATATGTTTTCTCTTCTCCCTTGGATCTGGGAAGTAAATTTTGAACTTGTCTGTATCTTAGGAGACTCTATTTTTGGATGAGATCTTAGGAGTAAGGTCTCATCCAAAAATAGATAAACTTTCTGATTTCTCCTTTCAAGCTATTGGGTCCATCCTTTCCCCACACAAGTGTCACTTATTTACTTCTTCCCTAAAAAATATGTACTAATTATTAGGTATTTGAAAGACACTGATTATCTAAATACCTTGAGTTTTCCCTAATTCCTTTCCATAACCTAGTTCTGAGACAATATCCCTCATTCTCTTTGCCATCTTAAGATCCCAAAATCTTTCCTCTGGACAGAAACATGTGCAGCATCAAGAAGCATTTACATAAACATCATCCTAAACTCAGTGCGTGGGGCCACGAGGGCTGTTTTATTGGAGTGTGTGCCTAGAAAACCTCTCACTCATAAAACAAGGAAATGCATACGGCTCATTCTATATCGATTCAGTGGGATACTGTCTGGCACCAGTAGAACCGCAAGGTGAACAGTGTGCCAGTGTTGAACCTTGAAACAACCCTGTAGATTTCCAGTAGTTAATGACACAATTTCCCCTGGGGAATATAATGCATTATATGATGGAATACTTTGGTATCTCTGCATACAGAATTGAGATTTGTACTAAATACCAGCAACCAGATGAAGCAATATTTGCCCAAACCAGCATCACTAAGGTAAAAACTTGAATGTTATCTCCCAGCACTCTCTTTATGTTCATGTTTTCATAAAGGTTTCTTCCCAAACTCAAACATCTGCTAGATGCATGCTTCAAGACCCTGCTGTTGCTAACTCATTTCCAGAATCTCAAGAGAACCTTAAGGCAGGTGTTGGATGTGTAAGTGTATAGTTCATTCCAGACATTGATTCTCTAATAAGCTGTCTTTTGGTACTCTCTTGCTCTCTCCTGCTATCTGAGTAAACAAGAAATCAGCCTTAGTTCTGGTGATTTGAGCATTCACCCAGACTCTTGCTTCACGATGGAAGCAGAAGAACATTGACTACTAACAAGATGAACAGCTCAGAAAAGGCTTCTATGAAACTTGCATTTGTAGAAGCATCAACCATGCCATGTGGCTAACCAATGGGAGTGGTTTGCAAAGGGACTGGAAAGGTGGCCTTGGACTCTTTGGGGGAATTATCATGGCTTGTAGAGTTGAAAATGGTGTCTGGACATTTGCCCCCAGTTTTGTGCATTTTTATTCTGGAGTTTTCAGCATCCTAAACCTTGTCTGGTAAATTTGGCCTGTGAGCAAACTGACTTTAGCCAAATGCATCCATTGTTGTCTGGGCGTTTTGCGCTAAATGCTTCCCCATGACCTGCCTTCTTGACGGAAAGAAGTATTGCTCCTCCGTTTAAAGAAACTGTGATCTGAAAGCCTGAAAGGCAAAACAATTAGCAGCTCTCCTCACTCCCAGGACAGGCAGGTAATTATAGCTACACCTGTATCTATTCAGAAACAGTCTCAGACCCAGAAAGGTAGAATAATGTTATCAAAATAATGCAAATATTTAGACACACCAAGGCTCCTGACTTTTACTAGCAGAAATGAAGACCACATGGTCAGGCCGGTACTGAATTCATCTACCCTTATTCTTGACTTGGATTAAATTTTGTATTTCCTGTAAGAGAAACATTAGTATGTATTTGTCTCCTTGTTGTTTTTTGTTTGTTTGTTTGTTTTTAAGTGAATGAAATTGACTAGAGTTAATGCAGAGATGACGTTTGCGATATGAATCCTTCTTTTACCACCACATTCAAGAACAGTCAGTGTGGCTCAGTGCTTGAGTGTTAACCTATGAACCAAGATGAACCAGGAGGTCACGGTTCAATTCCCAGTCAGGGTCCGTGGCAGGATTGCAGGCTCGATCCCCAGTGTGGGACATGCAGGAAGCAGCCAATCAATGATTCTCTCTCATCATTGATGTTTCTATCTCTACCCCTCCCTTCCTCTCTGAAGTCAATAAGAATATTATTTTTTGTTTCTCCTGATCCTATGGTGTTATGGCCCCAGGGACCTCTCCTTTTCACGATTATCACAATTCACTTATAATTTTAGATTTTGTTAAAGAGAAAAATTACACCAAATGCTTATTTAAAAAAAGGAAGGAAGACTTGATTCAAGTTGATTGCAATGGGGTCAGGACTTCTGCAGTAAGAGAATGACACTTAACCCCACTCTGTACACAATGGGGCCAAGTGGGACTCATGGCCAATGAGCAGGTGAGGGAGTGAAAAGATTTCTAAGAGTCACTCAGGTGGGTGGCAAGGTTAGAGGGGGAGGAGATATCAAGATGGAGGGATTCTCCACAAACCAGCTTAGCAGGGAGCTTCGCTAAACTGGCTTCAGTGGGACCAGGAGAGGGGCCATCCCTGAGACCTTGTCAAAATGAGGGCTGGGAGGAGCCTGGCCAAAGTTTGCTCAAGGAGGGACTTCTCGCCAACTTAGATGGATGATCTTTGAGAACTCTTTCATCCGCCTCTAGAACGGAAGCTCCGTGAGGACAGAGGCCTGCCCACTCTCACTCATCATTGTATTCCCCTCACCCAGAACAGTGCCCGGCAGAGGACACAGGCTCAATAAGTGTCTGTTCAGTAAATCCTAGAAAGTGATGTCGGACACGGGGCCTTAGAGAAAACTTTCTAGCACACGATTCCTTCGGCTTTGACTCCCTTCCTTGGTGCCTCTCTCCATCTCAAGCGGCAGGGATTTTATAGGGCTGACTGAGGTCTCCCTGCCCCCCAAAGCCTCCCGTGCATGCTTTCCTTGCATTCGTATCCCCCCCTTTTTTTTCTGAACTGCAGTACGTTATTCTTGTCTGTTTCATGTATTAGGCACTCAGTGGCATTTTTTCCTCATCTCTTGATAAACGCAGCCCTGTCACTCCCACGCAGCTAGATTATGCGCCTTCAGAGAGTTAGACACCGGTGAGGGATTTTCCCTTTGCCTTCAGCACAGAGAATGCTGCCACCGCCTGGCGGAGCTTCGTCAGTGTCTCCAAACCAGTGAGCAAATCCATGAATTCCTATCATTCCTGCTTAGCCTTGAAGGAGTTTATAATTATTAAGAAGCACCGAGTAAATACTTACCATTTCACTTACAAAAATAACGTAACGAACTGCCCTGGCCAGCGGGTTCAGTGGTTAGAGCATCAGCCCATCCACTGAAAGGGTTTTCCAAGTTTGATTCCAGGTTAAGGGCATGGACCTTGGTTGCAAGTTCTGCTCCCCAGCCCCTGTTAGGGCATGGGCGGGAGGCAACCAATTGATGTGTCTCTCTCACATCTATGTATCCATATTTCTCTGTCTCTCTCTCCCTCTCTCCCTCTCCCTCTCCCCCTCTCCTCCCCCCCTCCCTTCTACTCTATGTAAAAGCAATGGGAAAAAAAAATCCTCAGGTGAGGATTAACAAAAACATAAAATACAATAATGTAAGGACAATAGCCAAAATCTGGAAATAGACCAAGTGCCCATCAGTAGATGAGTGGGTAAAAAAGCTGTGGTACATTTACACAGTGAAATACTACGCAATCGTAGAAAAGAAGCTCTTCCCCTTTGTGACAGCATGGATGGACCTGGAGAGTATTACGCTAAGTGAAATAAGCCAGGCAGAGAAAGACACATGCCATCTGATCTCACTTATATGTGTAATCAAATGAACAAAATTAAACTGAGGAACAAAATAGAACCAGAGGCATGGATACATGGAACAGACTGATGGGTATCAAAGGGGGAATGTATTGGGGGGGGGGCTGAATAAAAAAAGGTGAAGAGTTTAGCCAAAGAACATGTATGCATAGCATACCCCATAGCATAGACAATAGTGTGAAAGCTTGAGGAGAGGGACAGAGACTGGGTAGAGGTGGGCAAAGTGTGTGTGTGGGGGAATGGAGGACATCTGTAATAGTGTCAACGTGTGAAAAAAAACTAATATAACTTATCTATCTAGGTAAGTTAAAATTCCTTCAAAGAAATTACCTTGGGAGAGATAATACCACTGTTGTCAAAATATATTCAGCGCTCAGGATGTACCCAGAATTCCTCTTGTGGCACAATTTGTGCCCATTTGACATATTTCCAGATGCTCTCTATGTATCTGTACTGGTCACATAGTAGCAATGACCTCAATACACAATTGGTCCTGTGGACTTACATTTAGCAGAAAACAGGGCTCCTGATCATCCGTTGTTTTTTTGTTTTTGTTTGGCACTTGTCCTTCAAAATTCAATTGGCTTAGATCCAACAATTCTTTATAGTGGGTCAAATCATTCCATTACATCGCGATACATTTGGCAACCAGTGAATATCAGCAAGTTCTCCCAGAAACCATATTACTTAATATGAGCCTTCCTATGGGAGCTCCTAGAGATACTTCTATTGCTGTGATGGATGATTGATAGCACTTGCTTTGAAATTTTTCTGCTATAAAATTATAGTAGCTCTGCTCTGTACTGTAGAACACGGGGACTTGATCGGCCGTTACCCTGCTTTTTATGAGAGTTGCCAACTGCACCCTTCACCCAAATGATGGCCCGAGTTCTGGATCATCCTGGGTTGGCAACACAGACCACCTGCATCCCAGGCATTTGCCAGACACAGATATTGTGGGTTACTTTTTTTTTTTCTATTGTTCCACTTGCATTAAAAGTTCAACTGCAGGGAGTTATTTATCCAGGTTATAGAGTTAACCTATCACTTGAGTTAAACGAAGACAATGCATGTATTAGCTTGTAATCAAATTGTTTTTATTGTAATTCCCTTGGTATTATTACCTAAGTCATTATAGGCCATCAGCAAAAGAAACAAGAAAAGTTGTTTTCTATTGAGGTAGAAACTGTAACTGATTGACCGGGAGCTCCCTGTTTTCAAGGTCATTGGGGTGCATTCTCCCACCTCGTGGGCACCTCTTTCCATTCAGGGGCACTGTTATCTTGCCCACTGGCTGGAAGAGGAGAGTGTGGCTTATGGAAATTAGGTAGTGAGCTCAAATAGCCAAGTAAGAAGCAAAGGTGGATCTCTATGTCAGGTCTACCTGACTTCAGCGTCTGTGCTCTTAGGAGCTGAGGAAAAACCACGGAATTTTCCTATAGGCTTCCCTTCTGAGAAAAGCTGTGTGTTTTTTCTGAGAAATGGGCTCCCTTTTACTTTACCAACTCCTTGCCTACAGTCAGAACACTTCCCTTTTTCCTTCGGTTGATGGCACAGAGTCAAATTTGCCTCCACTGTTCACATTCATATAACGTTCTATGGAGTTGTGTTTTATTCCTCACCCTTATCTTCTCTGCACACACATCTTCTCATGTACTTATTTTATTATGCTGTATAGTATATACATTCTATGGAGTTGTATTTTATTCCTCACCCTTATCATCTCTGCACACACATCTCATGTACTTATTTTATTATGCTGTATAGTATATACTTTTGCATACCGTCACAAATCAAATTTGGTAATTATAGTGCACGCTTTACTCTCCTATACCATCTTCTATTTTGCAGACTAGAAGTCAGGTGCATGGAGTGTAACCTGAATATGCAGCGTTACCCAGCCAGTGAGTTTGGGGAAAAGCCTGTGATGTCAGCTGTTGCCTGGCAGACCCCGTCCTACTCCTTGGAATTCTAGAGATAGCATTTCCCAAACACTGTTACCTATTACACTAGGGCAGTGATGGCGAACCTTTTGAGCCGGGCGTGTCAGCATTTTGAAAAACCCTAACTTAACTCTGGTGCCGTGCCACATATAGAAATTTTTTGATATTTGCAACCATAGTAAAACAAAGACTTATATTTTTGATATTTATTTTATATATTTAAATGCCATTTAACAAAGAAAAATCAACCAAAAAAAATGAGTTCGAGTGTCACCTCTGATACGCGCGTCATAGGATCTCCATCGCTGCACTAGGGCCTGCAATGGAGTAATAGATGCTCATAAAAAGAAAACAATTTAAATGGTCTGTAGTCAAATATGTCGGCCCAATTGTGTACAACATATCCTTCTTGGGGAGTCACCAACAAATAAACATTTTCAACTCGGTGAAGCCCATCACACAACGAACCTATTAAATAAATTTACAAAACACCAAGTTATACTGGCATTTTATAGTTTATTTGGCCAGAACACATTTTTTTTCCTTTTCATTTAAAATACCTATTAACATCTTCCTGGAAATTGCCATTTAATAAAAGCACGGCTTGGAAAATGTTGGTAAGCAGAATAACAATGTCAAAACAAACGTAAGCCGCAACCTGATGCTCCTCTGAACTCTCTTCTGACAGGCACATGACCTGCATCCAGTCACTTAACCTCGGTGGGTCATAAGTTCATCCTGTGTTAAATTACAGGTGTGAACTCGGTGCTCTTGAGTGCTCTGCTCAGTGATAACATTTTTGATGTCTGACTCTTAAGTGCAATCTCATTTGAGGCAAGTTCAAGTGCACACTTCGGTTTGAGGGTTAAGGCAGCTTCCAGAAGAATTTTTATTTGGGAGGAAGCTCACAAACACTGGAGATTTCAGTTTCTCAAGATCTATTAGGATAGCACTTCAGCCGCATAAAAACAGGAAGAATATCATCGGGTAATTACAGGGATGGGAGTGGGGCAGAGGGAAGAAGGAACATCAGCAGCAGCATAGAATCCTCCTTTCAAATGCAAAGGCAGGAGCAGCTTCTGCAGCATTTTCAGCTGCAAGAAGGCGATGGAGTAAAGAGGGGGATATTTATTAGACAGTAAATTGACTTTTATTGCCAACTGGGAATTTAACTTATCTGTATTTCTTTTCCTATTTATAAGATTCTCCAAGTTGTAGAAAGCTCAGAGAGAAGAAGAAGGAAAAAAAAACACACACACACGCAGAAGACATAAAAAAGTTGATGTCCATTGTAAAGTTAAGGAAAATCACATCACATTTTATGTTAGGCTTTTAAAATGGGAGGGAAATAATGACACCTCGAACTGAGAACATTGTTTGACTGTAATATCTCTTTTCAAGTAGATTCTACTGAGTCTAGATTTAGAAAATGAAAATGTGTTCATAGAAATCATCAGAGCAGGGCAGATGGAATAAGGTATTTGAAAAGTCTTACAGCTACACTTGAGTTGTCACCGTCGGTTCTGCATATTTGACGTGTGTTATTAAAAGCCTTTCTCTAGCTCTGTTTTACACCATCTTCTGAAATGTACACAGGGGATCGTTAACTGTCCTCTATTTTCTCTGAGAAATGAATAAAGAGGAGAGAGATGTCAGCAGCAGGAAGGAGCTGAGTTAGATATTAAATGAACTGACATGTTAATTAAATAATGCAACTTGTTTCCAAGGATGCCTTGCTACTGCAAATTTAATATGTACATGATCTCCTAGATTGCCTTCTATTTCGATAATTCAGTCTGAGACTGGGTTTCCAATAGGACTAGGAAAGTCTCTTTTTCCTTCTATTCCCTTCTCAACCTGAAATGCCTATTTAGGTCTTTGCCCAAATCCCAACAATACTTTGAGGTGCACTGGATCTTTATATATGTACACAATTCATGCACTCGGGGGGGTAGGTTGGGGGGGAGATGGGGTTTCCCTCAGCCCGGCCTGCACCTTCTTGCAGTCCAGTCCGGGAGCCCTCAGGGGATGTCCCACTGACGGCTTAGGCCTGCTCCCCAGACATCCTTAGCCCTGCTGTGGAGGCAGGAGAGGCTCCTGCCACTGCCACTGCGCTTGCCAGCCTTGAGCCCGGCTCCTGCGTTGAGCGTTTGCCCCCTGGTGGTTAGTGCGCATCATAGCAACTGGTCATTCTGCTCTTTGGTCAATTTGCATATTAGCCTTTTATTATTTAAGAATATATGGTTCTTTGCTTCATGTAGCACTTTATTACGTATTTCATTTTCTTCTACTCATCAATAGCATATGCTTTGGTGCATTATTAAATGAGTATGTAAATGCTGTGGTATAGATTACAGCACTGCCCTATTAGTTAATTGCTAGGTATGGTCTGTCTTGCCAAATGTATGAAAGCTCCTTCAAATTAATTCAACAAAGAGTGCATCTTTCTTTATTCTAAACATAAAGAAAGTGCCACCATTGATCTCAAGGAGCGTACATCACATGGGGACTGACATGTGTGCACAATGAGAACACGAAGCAGCCTGGAGCATAGGTGGAGAAGAGAGGAAGGAAGGCGATTTATGTGGGAGGTTATGAGGGGAAGCCTCATGCAGACAGATCAATAGCCCTACTCTGCAACACAGGCCCGGAACATAGTGGGCACTCGTGACATACATGTGGTTGCATGAACAAATAAAGAGATACGTATATCTTGACAAAGACATAAGGGAAAAGAATTTAAAAGGAGGAATGAACTTGGACATTAAATAACAAGGAGTCCATTTAATTCGCTTTTATGTGAAGGGAAGATAAAGGAACTAAACTTGGAAACGTAGGTAGGAACAAGATATTTGGGTCCTTGAGTAATGTAAGATGTGGTTTATTTTGTAGACAGTGAAAACCAAGGTAAATGCTGTTTATTTTAATCAGAGGAACAATATAATCGAGGTTCTTAATGTCAGTATTTTTATATCATGAGTCTTATATAAATGTATATTGTATAGTAGCTGGCTCACTGATGCCTGCATTACCATTTGAGTTCTAATAAAAAGAAATGGCAGTGTTTTCAACAGAAAATATAGAAGTCACATGCATATCAAACACTGACGTAAGAGGTGATCTCACCCTGCATGGAAGGCTATGAGGTCCAGGGAGGCTCAGCCACAGCTGGGACCAGAACCCAGGTGTCCAGCTCCGGCCCAGCACTGCCTCCACCCGCCTTAGGCCCCCACCTAGGCTGCCAAGAAACCTGACCTCTTTCGATTTCATTTGAAAGGATGGAATGCTTCCAGTTTTCAAACTCAGATGCCTGGGTCAATATTTGTCTCCCAGGTATAAAGTTCTCTGTGTCTAAGCTGAATTTTTCAGGTGAAGCTTAAGACCGTTTGATGAGAAACTAAAACTTGAAAATTGACCTTCATCCAATTTTAATTATATGTCTTAAAACATTGATGGTTCCGAAGGCTGCGAGTCGAAGGGTGTGTATTGCGTGCCAAGCATATGCAAGGCAGTGCACCCGGGCTGTGGAGCGAGCTTTGAAGAAGAGCCACCCAGGTAGGAGCCTGGTTCTGCCACTTAGTAACCATTTGTTCTTAAAGGAGCTGGTGCCCTCCCCTAATTGCTCTCCTTGTCTATACAACGAGAATAATAAACCTACTCTCCAGGTCTCTTCTGTGGTCAGACGCAGTGTAGGATCTGGTGTTTCTGGCGAGTTGGAAACAGTCAAGACAAGTCTCTGCTCTCCAAGAGTTTGCCATGCAGCGGTTCTCAACCTGTGGGTCGCGACCCCTTTGGTGGTCGAACGACCCTTTCACAGGGGTCGCCTAAGACCATCCTGCATATCAGATATTTACATGACGATTCATAACAGTAGCAACATTACAGTTATGAAGTAGCAACGAAAATAATTTTATGGTTGGGTCACAACATGAGGAACTGTATTTAAAGGGCCAGAAGGTTCAGAACCACTGTGTTAGAGAGATGTGGCTGAGCATGCAAATAGGTAATTAGTAACCAAAGATTCAAGTAGCAATCTCGGAGAACAATAGAAAAGATGTCACAAGTCTGTATGAGATTAATTGCCTAATGAAGTCTTTACACAATAAGACTTCAAAGAGGAGAGAAATCATTTAAGATCTGGAAGTCTACAAAATTCGTCAACCCCTCCTTTGACACTCTTGCCCGAGGGGAACCCCTCCTGCACCCTGAGGGGCTTTCCTGGATGCTCCTAGCCCCCGTGGAATCCTAGCCTGGTCCTGAGAGCAGCTGGCATTCGGAACTTCCCCTTAGTTGGGTACATTATCTCACCTCCCCAAAAGCAAGGCCATGCTCTTGCTAGCATCCCCAGAACACTAGGACATAAGATATTGTTCCATTAACAATGCATAAGCATGTTTCTTTTTTTAAAATATATATTTTATTGATTTTTTACAGAGAGGAAGGGAGAGGGATAGAGAGTTAGAAACATCGATGAAAGAGAAACATCGATCAGCTGCCTCCTGCACACTTCCCACTGGATATGTGCCCGCAACCAAGGTACATGTCCTTGAAGGGAATCGAACCTGTGACCCTTGAGTCCGCAGGCTGATGCTCTATCCACTGAGCCAAACCAGTTAGGGCTAAGCATGTCTTTTTTATTGCAAGTGGCAAAATTGCAACTGAACTCAATCCAGCTTTTTTTTTTTTTTTTAATGTGAATTTATTGGCCCAAGGACTGAAAACTCCAGGGGTGCGATTCCTGACTTCAGGTACCACTGTGTGTGCCTGTGCACATGGGTCACGTGACCACATCAGGAGTGTCCATCCCTGTGACCTGTTCTCCACCCAGTGGTGGAGGTGTGCCCCTCAGGCAAGCTGTCCCCACAAGGCCTAGCACACCCCACTTCCGGTCATCAGAGCAGCCGGGAAAACCCAGAGAACAGAGCACCGGCATTTCCCAGCCTCAGGACCAGTCCCTTCCAGGACGGTGTGGCCCGTGAGTGGGCACATGTGACTGACTTTCCCTTCTGAATCGTGGGAAAAGGCATTTCCCAAAGGAAAAGATTCAGGACTGAGAAGACTGCAGAACATGCCCACTTCATGGTAAATTCTAAGCATGTGAATAGTCTCTGTACCAATGGAGGTAGAGGCAAACCTACAAAGAAAGATGAGCTTCAGTGACTGGAAGCCAATGCATCTGTGTGTGTGTGGGTGGGTGTGTGGATGTGTGTGTGCCTGTGCACATCTGTGTGAGACTAGGTGAGAGAGACTAGGTGAGAGAGACTTGAGAGAGACTAGAGATGAGACTAGGTGAGAGAGACTAGATGAGAGAGACTAGGTGAGAGAGACTAGGTGAGAGAGACTAGGTGAGGGAGACTAGGTGAGTAGGTGAGACTAGGTGAAAGAAGACTAGGTGAGAGAGACTAGATGAGACTAGGTGAGAGAGACTAGGTGAGGGAGACTAGGTGAGAGAGACTAGGTGAGAGAGACTAGGTGAGGGAGACTAGGTGAGCCAGGAGGAACTGGATGGAACACCAGCAGAGAGTCCTGGGGGAATGTAACGAGACCAAGCCACCAGGAGAGGCTTCGTTTGGCTCAGGACTTGTCTAAAATCTATCCCTCAGCTCTGGGAGAAGTGTGTGCTTTGTACTTCTCTGGTAGTGGAAGAATAGCATAGAATGGTGGTCGGCAAACTCATTAGTCAACAGAGCCAAATATCAACAGTACAACGATTGAAATTTCTTTTGAGAGCCAAATTTTTTAAACTTAAACTATATAGGTAGGTACATTGTTATTAACTTAATTAGGGTCCTCCTAAGGCTTAGGGAGAGCCACACTCAAGGGGCCAAAGAGCGGCATGTGGCTCGCGAGCCGCAGTTTGCCGACCACGGGCATAGAGTAAAGAGGGTGTGTGCAGTTTTGGTGGGAGTCACCTTCCAGTGAGATATTTCTGGTTTTGTGCATTAAGTTTAGAGAGTCAGGTTTATTACAATCCATGGGCACGAGCGCCCTCTTGTGTCTCACTGGGGCAAACACAGCTCTGTAAAGAATTGCTCTGGAAAACACGCACTTGATGAATCATGGATGTTAGATTGGAGGTGATTTCAAGGGTTACCTATTTCCTTCACCGCACAGACAAGGAACAAGGGGCCTGGACAGGAGGAATGGAGAGCAAGGTAAAACCTAGGTCTCTAAATGTCTAAATCCTGTTAGCCTTTCATTTTATTGCTTGATTTACTCAGGCACAGGCCAGTCGGTAAATCACATGCCTTTCTTATTGGTAGGTCATCTTTGCTGGCTTGCACCAGGACCATCTCATTCCTTCACCCCTTTGTTCATTTCCTCTGATCCTCCTTCTCACATCAGTCACTGGACATAGGCAATGGGTTCTGCGTACTGCTCTGTTTGCATGTCTAGTATGAAAGGCACACAGACAACAGTTTCGCTGTTGGTAAGTGATACTGTTTGAGATTTGAGTGTTCCTGTTTTTGCCAACCAGCACCATGTTTCTAAGATCATGCCCTGTGTGTATTGAGTTCATTGCTTCTCAAGCTGCCTTCTATCTACAACCTGCCGCCTTTTTAAAAAAAATATATATTTTTATTGAGTTCAGAGAGGAAAGGAAAGGGAGAGAGAGATCGAAACATCAATGATGAGAGAGAATCGTTGATTGGCTGCCTCCTGCAGGCCCCCCACTGGGGATAGAGCCTGCAACCCTGGCATGTGCCCTTGACCAGAATTGATACTTCAGTCCCCAGGCCGGTGCTCTATCCACTGAGCCAAACTGGCTAGGCTATGACCCGTCGCCTTTCAACCACCTAGCCAGCTGCACTGTGAAGGTTTCCAGCTCCCTCCCGCTACATCACTGAGGTAGACATCCTTGCACACGCCCACTTAAGAACACATGGAATCAGGGGCTCATATAACCAGATGTGCAATTGCTGGGTCACAGGAATATCATTTACTTAATCTAACTGCTACCGGATTCTGCTCCAGAATAACTGCTTCTGTAATTTTCTCACGTTTCCTGCATTCCCTACAACACTTGGTATTATCAGCTTTACAGCATTTGCTGGTGTAAAGTGGTTTCATTTCCTTTTCTTATCATTTAATATGCATTTACCTGATCGCCGTTGCGCTGAGGGTCTCTTCTTGTGGCTATAGTCATCTGAGTTCCACTTTTAAATTGCCTGTTCATATATTTTGCCTAATTCCATTATGATTATTTTCTTTTTCTCAATGATTTGAAGCATTCGTTTGTAAAAACAAAGTTTTAATTCATTGTTTTTTTATGCATTGAAAATATCTTATATCAATAAGCTGACTGGTTTTAAAACACTTCCTTGTTTTCTTCGTTGAAAAGAAATTCTTAATTCGACAACCTCCACGTCATCATTTTTCCTAGGACTTTTTGCTTTTGAACTACTTTATAGAAATTCCAAAAACCCTTCTCCAGTTTTAGTTTATAAAGACATGCTCTGACATTTCCCTCTATTGATCATATAATTTCACTTTTTGCATTTCGTTTTTTAAATCATACAGAATCCAGCTTTGCAAGTGACATTAGGTAGGCGCTTTCTTGTTTTAAGGTTGATTTCAGACTTGCCTACTTTTCCTCACTGACACAAGCTCTCCCCTCTGGGAAACAGGGCAGATCTGTGAGGCTTGGACTTGATTCCATGTGCCCACTCGCTGAGTGGTGGGAGTAACCCCAGCATCCTTTTCCCAAGAGGAACAAGTTACAGAATCTCTTCCAGGGACTCTCAGCCTCCCTGACATCCAGGCAGGGGACAGCCTCAAAAGGCCCGTGGAGCTGAATGGGAGGCCGGGAATTGACCTTGACCCATTTCCTTAGTGTTCACGTTTGGAATCCAGGACCCAGACAGAGCCTGGCTCTGGGGGTCCAGAAACCATTGGCTTTGCATGGAACGGTCAGAAGCCCCCTGTTGGAGGTAGTGCAATAGGGGAGTTAGGTAGGCACTTCCTTGTTTTAAGGTTGATTTCAGATTTTCCTACTTTTCCTCACTGATGCAAGCTCTCTCCTCAGGGAAACAGGGCAGATCTGTGAGGATTGGACTTGATTCCATGTGCCCACTTTCTGAGAGTAACCCCAGCATCCTTTTCCCAGGAGGGACAAGTTACAGAATCTCTTTCAGGGACTCTCAGCCTCCCTGACATCCAGGCAGGAGACAGCCTCAAAAGGCCCGTGGAGCTGTATGGGAGGCCAGGAATTGACCTTGACCCGTTTCCTTAGTGTCCACGTTGGGAATCCAGGACCCAGACAGAGCCTGGCTCTGGGTATCCAGAAACCACTGGCTTTGCAGGGTTCCCTCAGGGAAAGGTCAGAAGCCCCCTGTTGGAGGTAGTGCAATAGGGGAGAGTGGAATAAGTCACCTTGGGTCCCACGGCTGCCATCTGTATTTGATCACAAAGGCTTTCCCTTCACTGTCTTTTAAATATGGGGCCACCATTGATCCCTCAGAGCTGACAGAAGAGCTGAGATCCACTTTGTTGAGGTTTCGCCTCCTTGAAGGAAGAGAACCAGGTGAAATCCATGGGTCAGGATGCAAAAGACTATGAGTGGGAGTCAGGAGGCAGTTTTTCATCCATTTCGACCACCAGCCTGAGGACCAACTTGGAGAGCCATTGAGTTTTTCTGAGATGCAGTGTCTTCATGGTGACAATGAGGATGATGGTTACTTGGTATCTTCATGGTGACAATGACCATGACAATGATTTTTCATCCATTTCGACCACCAGCCTGAGGACCGACTTGGAGAGTCATTTAGTTTTTCTGAGACGCAGTGTCTTCATGGTGACAGTGAGGACGATGGTTACTTGGTATCTTCATGGTGACATTGAGGATGATGGTTACTTGGTATCTTCATGGTGACAATGACCATGACAATGGTGATGCTTCAGTGTCTTTGCGGTAATAATGATGATGGTGATGACTTGGTGTCTTCATGGTCACAATGGTGATGATGACGATGATGATGACAGTTGACATTCACACCTGGTATTAGAAGGGTGAGCCAATGAACGCAGTAGCTTTGGAGGTCTCCATAGCACAGAGAAGTAGAGAGATACTATAATTTATCCCAGAAATGACCCTTCCCTCAAAAATCCAAGTTATTAAGATAGAAGGATTTTTAGTATAAGGAAAGGGGTGCAAATTATTTGGAAAAATAAATGAATAATTAGGCAACGGTGGACAATTTGTTTACCAAAGATATACATATATCGACTTGAAAGGTTGTTTATAAAATATTAAGCACATAAAGTAGAAAATACTATATATTCCATTACTCTGTCAATAAAGAAAATAAAACAAAAAATGTGCACAGATTTTTATATACATTTATACAAGCAAATAAAAAATTGTGGAAGGATCCACACTATATTTCTAAAATTATAAATAATAGTTATGTCCATGTAGATGGGAGAAGCAGACTATAGATTTTACATTAGATTCTTCAATATTTTTCAAGATATTTCAGTGGACATGCATTAGGTTTGTAACTCAAATAACTGAAGAAACAGAAGAAGAAATGGCAGGATGATGGGGATCTGGGGGCAGATTTGATTGTTGTAGGTCTTTCTGGCTCCCACACAGATTTAGGTATCCCAGGGAAGTCCTTGCTTCTCGGAGCCCAGTTCCCCTGGCCTTGGTTTCCTGCCCTCCTTAGTTCTTCAAGGTAAGAGAGCCACAGGAAACGGGAGGATCCAGCTGTCCTGGACTTGCCCTAAAGCAGCGGTCATCACGCGGTGGCCCGTGAGGTCTGAAAGGTTAGTGACCGCTGCCCTAAAGGACCCCTCCTCTTCAGGAAGTGCTTAGAGTCCCAGAGCAGGTGGCCCCGGTTTTCTGGGCCTCAGGTGTGAGAGACCGCACTGCCAATAAAGCAGTGGGTGTGAGCCGAGGGGTCCAGCTTCGGAGCAGACCCCCCTGCAGCACTGGCAGCAAAGCAAGGCCTCCCTGTGGCTTTGCAGCCCTGCCCAACCCTATACAACATTATTTCCTTCTCTTCATCCCCCAGGGCCTTTAGAACTGCCTCCTGTTCCTTAGAGAGGAGGGGAAAGAATGAAGGGATCCGCCTGTTGCACAAATTTGCCCACGTCCATGTCTCTATTCAGGCAAAGGCCCTGAGACCCAGGGAGCCTCTGCTCAGGCCCCGTCTTTGGAGGAGCGTGGCTTCCGCATGACCTGGGGCTGAAGGCTGCTGAGCATATAGCAGACTGCCAAGCAGATCCTGACAGTGTCACAGAAATATCGATCCTACAGTCACCGCTCATAGTTGTCAGTGTCAGCATTCTTCCTCTTTGCAGCTCCAGGAAAAGAGAGAGAGAGAGAGAGAGAAAGAGAGATTGAGATTCTGTCTGGAGGCTGACAGGGAGGGGCAGGAGCACTTGTGTTGTTCCCTTGTGACATCCACACACTGTTTTCTTCCTCTGTGCTCTCAGCACCCCTGTGCTGAAGTATGCACCGTGGGTACCATTTGGATAGGAGCTGAGGATGCCCAAGAGAAAGGACGGTGGGTGGTGTGAGGGAACGGGCGGGTTCTGAGTGCAGTTCCTCACTTCTGTTGACAGTTTTTGAAATGGGACTCATTGAAGGGGCTGCTGATGGCTCTCTAGGCTCTCTTTCTAACTATACCAGCAGTGGAAATGCTTAAAAACTTTTGTGGCAAATAGGTGGGGGTATGATAAAGGACCGTGAAGAGGGCTGGGTTTGTTATGGTTCAGAGTTTTTGCAGGAGTAAATACACAACTTAGAGAAAGTGCAGAATGAGTCTCCTACCACTCGCCACCTGTGGACCAAGCTAATCTTGCTGCTCCACCAGGGGTCCTGGGGTCAGGAGTCCTGCCCAGCTAGATGTTGGGTGCTGTTCCCGTCCCCCAGGTCTTTGTGGGAGCTGCACTGTGGGATCTCGGCTCAGGTGGTGAGGGTCTGCATACCCTCCAGCCAGGCTCAGGGCATACACTACCTTCTCCAGCCCCGGGGAATATATTCTAAGGAACTAATGCCAGAGATGTGGTTAAAGGCAGAGGTACTAGAACTGTGAGTCTCCTAGCAGCCATGGCAAAGAGAGGGGCCCCACTCCACTGACACCTGCAGACTGAGGTCTCGGAAGAGGAAAGGGCGCCATGGATCACTAGTCGAGCTCACGTGACGCACACATCCCTCCTGGAGCATCTGCGGCCAGATGTCAGGGAAGCAGCACAGCTCTTTGAAAAATGGGAGATCATCATTTGAAATGAGTTCTGGAAAGATATAGATGTTTCGAGCAGATTTGCATATTGAGAGAAAGGAGTGTGGGTTGACTTATTCTGCATGGCCCCAAGGGCTCGCTGAAGATTGAACAAGCTATCTTGGCAAATAATGAATGAGATTCCCATTACCGGAGTCATTCGTGTGGAGAATAGATGGCACGGCATGGAAGACAGATGGATATTTAAGAATAAGGGTTTGGAATAAGTCAAGCTGGTTTTGGATCCTGGCTGTGCTGTATATGACCGTGTGGCCTTGGGTCACCATTCTAAGCCTGGTTCCCTTGTTTGTTTGTGTTTTTGTTTGTTTGTGTTTTTTTTTAGCTTATTAGGTTGACAAAGGTTAACAAAACCAAACAGGTTTTGAGTGTGCCACTCAACAAAACATCCTCTACACACTCCATTGTGTGCCCGTTGCCCAAAGAAAGTCTCTTTCCATCCCATTTATTCCCCCGCTTGCCCACCTCTACTCAACCCACCCCCTTTCCCTCTGGCTAGCACCATACTGTTGTCTATGTCTGTGTTGTATAGCATGACATATACACATATGTTATTTTTTGCTTAATCCTTCACCCTTTTTTTCACCCAGCCCCCACAACCTACCTCCCCTCTGACAGCTGTCAGTCTGTTCTATGTATTTATGCTTCTGTTTCTCTTTTGTTTCTTAAATTATTTTTTTTTAGATTTCACATATAAGTGAGATCATATGGTATTTGTCTTTCTCTGACTGGCTTATTTCACTTAGCAAACTATCCTCCAGACTATCCATGCTGTCATAAAAGGTAAGATTTCCTTTTTTTTTTTTTCATGTCCAAGTAGTATTTCATTATGTAAACATACCTCAACTTTTTTATCCACTCATCTACTGATGGGCTGTTTCCAGATCTTGGCTATTATGAATAACACTGCAATGAACATAGGGCTGCATATAGTCTTTCGAATCAGTGGTTCGGGTTTCTTTGGATATATTCCAAGAAGTGGAATCGCTGGGTCCTAAAGCAGTTCCATTTTTTAATTTTTTGAGGAAGCTCCATACTGTTTTCCACAGTGGCTGCACCAGTCTGCATTCCCACCAGAAACACATGAGATTCCCTTTTCTCCACATCCTCGCCAGCATTTGCTATTTGTTGATTTATTGATGATAGCCATTCTGACAGTAACCTGGTTCCTTATTCACAAAACAGTGAAGGTCACTCATTGCTCTTCTTTTAAAGGATTTTGCAAATTTTCAGTGAGATGATGTATCTAAAGTACACAGGTGTGTGCTTGGTCAGTAAATGGTAACTTTGTTCTCTAAGAGGTCCAATCAGCCTGAGTGCCCTGAGCATTCTCTGGCCACAGTGCTGTCCTTGGACTTTCAGCCTCCTGCCATGATCACTGAGACAGAATGAGCCCAGGCAGTGGGAGCTAATTACAATATTATCTTAGACACACCATAATTAGAAAAACAAAAAGCTGCCCATAAACAACATGGGTTTATGTATTCCCAAAACCAACTGAATATGACTTTGGGTTGTATTCTCTTTAGAAATGAACCACAATGCTATTCCCATCAATGGTGTTTGTCTGTGTGAGAGTGGGACGTGTGTGTCATAACCATGTTCCTTTGTCCACATGCAGTGGAACTTTGGGCTGGGCTTCCGGTCACGCATGTCCCCAGTTGGAGACCTGCATTCATTCCCCCCCTCCCACCCCTACTGGGTAGTTCACTAGAGATGTTGAAATCTTGAGACTAAATGGACCAGAAGAGAATTTAGCAACTCGCAGAAGCAGGGCCAGGGTTCCAGGAGCTTTAGACTGAACAGGGACAAGCATCCAAACACAGAAAATTGACATTGAAAGTTGCCTGTTTGAAAGACAGGACAGCCTTTGCTTGCTGCAGAGCTAATTATTATGCAAATTTATGCTAATAAACTCTGCCTTGAATGTTGTTGAGAAGCTGCCTTTTCCTGTTAACATAGCTGTAATGAGAGGTAAATTTGTAATGCAGATGCCCGAGGTAATATATCCTAAATCATTTTATGGTGCAACAGACTCTCACCCCACCCCACACAAATGTCAATTTAAATTAGGTTTTGCTTTGCATATTTATTGAAGCTTTATTTATTGTTAATCTGTACTAAGGACACCCAACTAAACAGCTCCCACTACTTGTTAGAAGTGGAATTTAGCAGAGAGCTGGAGTTTGGCATTAGTTCATCAGATGGTAGAATTTTTTCTTCTTCTCCCAAACTAAAGCCAAATCTTCAGCGTGGAGGTGCCAGCGCTGCTCAGGAGTCTCCCTCCTGCTCTGAGCTTCCTGTCAGATTGGCTCTCCCAAGAGAGAGCCCTTCTATTAAGCTAATTGTCATAGGTGCTCCTAGGAGTGAATATCCTTGTCAACCTCTGCCTTTGTGTTTGTGATACCACCCAGAGCTTCCTAACCTCCCTCTTGCCCACAGAAGGGAGTACAGTTGAGACAATGCATTTGTCCCCTTCAGAGACTTGCACATGGGTGTGCACATGTGCCAAGCCCGTGCACTCAAGCACGCATGCTCACACGCTCCTGTCTGCATATCAGGGCTCACACACAGCCTCACGCCCTCTATGCACGCTCACTCACATCTGTGTGGACTTCACGCACACCTTTCTTCAGGTAGCCTTTAGTCGGAGAGTCTTGCATGCTTCCTTTCTTGGTGTTTTCACTTGGGTTCAAACACGCATGTACCACCACTTGCTGTGCACCCCAGCCATGGTTTTGCGCGTACCCCTCCAGGGCTGTTATGAGTAGAAGGTGAGGGCATATCTGTAGAAGCTCCTTCCAGTAATTCTGATGCACACCTTCCACTGCGGAGTGAGGGACACCTCTAGCCAGTGGTCGGCAAACTCATTAGTCAACAGAGCCAAATATCAACAGTACAACGATTGAAATTTCTTTTGAGAGCCAATTTTTTTAAACTTAAACTATATAGGTAGGTACATTGTAGCCATGGTCTTGCGCGTACCCCTCCAGCGCTATTATGAGTAGAAGGTGAGGGCATATCTGTGGAAGCTCCTCCCAGTAATTCTGATGCAGAGTGAGGGACAGCTCTAGGCCATGGGGGATCCGCTAGTTCTGGCTCTGTCACTTAAAGAAAATCAAGTGCCCACTGTTTTCAGGCATCATGTTCAGAGTTTCGATTGCATTTCCTTTACAATAACTTTTAATTTAGTTGTAATTATGCCTGTTTTGGGAATGGAATGACTGAGCTCTTGTGGGTTTCCATAACCTGCCTCAGGTTATCCGGGCTATAGGCCATGGGGGATCCGCTAGTTCTGGCTCTGTCACTTAAAGAAAATCAAGTGCCCACTGTTTTCAGGCATCATGTTCAGAGTTTCGATTGCATTTCCTTTACAATAACTTTTAATTTAGTTGTAATTATGCCTGTTTTGGGAATGGAATGACTGAGCTCTTGTGGGTTTCCATAACCTGCCTCAGGTTATCCATTTATTATACATGGTAAATAAAATTCAAATATATGTTTATCATGTTTCGTTTGTTTTTATCACCACATCCTTGTGCTTCCTAGCAAAGATCTTAGTAAACTTGAGTTTTCATTTCTTCTGTCATTTGAGATGTTGGATTTGATGATCTCAAAAATTCTTTGATCCCTCTAGCTGCGAATTATATGATTCATAATAACATAGGTAAATTAGCTTCGGCTTCTGATCATCTCTTTCCATCGTTCATTCTGAGCTAAGTTCAAGCTGGTCACTTGCTTGAAGATGCTTGATGATGCTACTTCCCTCATTTAGTCACCTGTGGGTTTCTTGGAGGGCACCTTGACCCTCAATTGTTCTGCCTGACTCCAGCGTGGAAAAGTGAGTCTATAAAGAATCCGGGCTCACCTAACACAGTAAGATGTCAGCCAGATGTGCTAACTCATGTATGCATATATTCGAGAAATGCCAAAGTGCCCATCTGCTGAAAAATGGCTCCCGCATTGACTTGTCAGGTACCTAAATTTTTTTTCATTAGCATAACTACTTTGAATCAAGTTATCCTGACAAGCCCTTCTGTGAACATGTAAATTCACATGACACCAGGCAACATATCAACTGTTTGTGCCAGGCGATCCACTCGGATGTATTTATCAGATATCAGAACTTAAATCAGGAAGCACCAAAAGCTCAGAGACGTGAATTTTGATAAAGAAATGAGCTGAGAACTGGCTTTTTTTTTTTTACCATTTGAAGACAGAACAAGAGTGCTACTGCTATAAATCTCCCACATGTGAATGAAAATCCAACTGAGAGGGATGTCTTTATTCAGATCTATTTGGGAAAAGAATTATTTTGTGGATATTGAGCTAATTGTCCAAGCAGAGTTGAAGGGTTTATTCACCTCCCCACATCCTGATGCCCACCCAGCCCCCCAATTCTAAGGTTTGTTCCCCATAAACCAAATGCCTCAATTCTGCTTTTGAGTAGCAGGAACTCTGGCTTAAGGAACTACACTAGGTTACAGTTCTGAGTCTGGGATCATAACAGTCTGTCAGCATCAGTCTCAGATACTTTAATATAAATGAGTTTGCCTGGTCGATAGTGGTTGTGACAGTGTGTGAGAAGAGGTATAACAAAAGGCTTATTAGTTCATGCTTAGAAAGGAAATAAATTTTCTGTATTAACATTTTTAAAACAGATGTGAAAATACTAAACAATATAAAGAAGAGAATAAGAATAACTAACCCTGCCTTAGCTGGTTTGGCTTAGTGGATAGAGTGTCAGACTGCGGACTGAGAGGTCTCAGGTTCGATTCCGGTCAAGGGCACATAGCTGGGTTGTTGGTTCTATCCCCAGCAGGGGGTGTGTAGGAGGCAGTTGATCAATGCTTCTCTCTCATCATTGATGTTTTTATCTCTCTCTCCCTCTTCCTTCCTCTCTGAAATCAATAATTAATATATATATAAATAAATAACTCACCCTCAAAGATAACACCCTTCAAATCTCTGTACTACAGGACAGAGTTGAGTGGATTTTGTTCACATCTAACAGGAGCATTTTCCAAAAGGAGAGCAGACTTTGAAAGGCAGGGTGGACAGTGCATCCCTCTGGGAATGGCCATGAACTGGACAGGGGCCCGGGGTGACCATGCTGATCCCTAGAGGAAGCGGTCACAGGACAGCCAGAAGGAGCGTGAAAGAGGCAGCGGGTGGCTACAAAAGACACCCTTTTCCCTCCTCGCCCTTTGGGGAAGGCACACTTGGGCACAGGACAGTGTTACGTACGACCATTTCGAAGCCCTTCACCCCTCGGGGTCTTGGTTCACGTCTTGGTAAAATTAAAAGGTCAGGCTAGTACATCTTTACATTTCCCTTCAAGTCTAGGGGTTTGTCCCACTTGAAAAGGAATTGCAATTCTGCTGGCCCTGAGTTCTTTCCCGGGTTCAGGCAGAGCCAGACAAGAGAGCTCCCAGACTCAAAGCTTCCTCATTCCACCCCAGGGCTTCCCCAAGGTAGATTATCATTCATGGTGGTTGGAGAAACATTGACGCGTGCGTTGCAGTAGGAGGAGCCTGGAATCTGGATTCAGACGACCCTATTCAAGCTCAAGCTACATACCCCCTTTAGTGGCTGTCTATCTCTGAGCAAAGGACAATGACAACCTCTCTGAGCCGCAGTTTCCTAATCTGGTGAATGACACCAATGGCACATACTCCAGCAGACTTGTGAGGACCTGTTACCATATACAGATGGCAGTGTTCTGAAATTTCTAAAGCACTTTGTACAGTAAGTGAGCAAGGTTTCGGATCCTGCTCACAGCACCAGTAGTTTGCCCAGGCGGTGTTGCTCAGTGGTTGAGCGTTGACCCGTGAACCAAGAGGTCACCAGTTGGATTCCCAGTCAGGGCACATACCCTGTTGTGAGATTGAGCCCTAGTAGGGGGCATGCAGGAGGCAGTCGATGGATGATGTTTCTCTCTCATTGATGTTTCCATCTTTCTATTCCTCTCTCTTCCTCCCTTTCTAAGCATCAATAAAAACATATTTTTAAAAAAGAATATGAACTGGGGGAATTCCTTAGAACCAAGTGTATAGCTTATTATTAATAAATTTTCTATTTTATTGGTTTAGTGATTTTACTTTTCAGATATTTTCACCTGTGTTATCTCAATACACTTTTATGAGGACATGGGAGATGCACAGAGCATGAGGTGGCAGCCTCAGTGGAGGGACCAGTGGAGTCCCAGGGTCACCCAATGGTTTGCACAGAGAAACACAGTGACTTCCCTGTATCTGGAATCCATAGTCAGAACCCGACATTGGTTTTAGACCAGTGGTTCTCAACCTTCTGCCTCCTTAAATACAGTTCCTCATGTTGTGACCCAACCATAAAATTATTTTCGTTGCTACTTCATAACTGTAATGTTGGCTACTGTTATGAATCATAATGTCAATATCTGATATGCAGGATGGTCTTAGGCGACCCCTGTGAAAGGGTTGTTCGACCGCCAAAGGGGTCGCGACCCACAGGTTGAGAACCGCTGTTTTAGACAGATCTAATGAAAATATTGCAAGGTTTAAGCCAGGCACTCTGAATTGCCTTCTTTGAATTAGCAAGGACCCCCTGTCAAGTCTCATGCCCCTCCCGGGCCTCAGTGACCTGCTGGGCACAGGACATGTATGACCATTTCGTGTCGTACAAAGGATGGCGTGGGGCTGAGACGGACATTTATTTCCAAACTTATGTACCTTACAAAGTGGCCACCACAGTGAGTCTGGCACCCATCTGTCACCGTGCAGTCATTGCAGAGCCATTAACTCTAAGAGACCGGCGTTCTGTGAAAGCTCTGGGCACCGTTAGCCCACGATTCCGAGTGTCCGCAGAACCTTCCTACTATGGGGGACTGGCTGTGGTTCAAAGTCCCTGTCTGTTCTCTGGCCACAGCATTGGGTTTCCCTCCAAGGGGAATGACCCCTAGCATGACCCGAGGTGAGAGATCAGCCAGGGGCCGCACACGCCTTCTCCTTCGAGCTGTGTGGCCCCTCCCTGGTAGGCGGTGTACAGACAGGAGGCTGCAGGCGCTGCGCTCCATTAGGCAGCTCTCTTCCCAGCACTCCGAGGAAGAGAGAGGGGTGTTGTGCCTCTCTCGTCCGTAAGCCCAGAGAGGCTGTCTTTCTCAGGTCAGTAGGTAAAACACACATAAAGCTGCATACACTGTGTCTGGGGAGAGAGGATGCAGCCACCATGAAAGAGTGTGTGAGACCAGCTCGAGGGCCAAGCTGTGTGGGAGTCAGCCGATGAGCATGAGTGTTACGGAAAAGGTCAGGGAAGGCTTCACCTGGGGTTTGAGGGAAGAGGAGCTCAGATGGTGGAGGGAGAGAGGAGGGCACTCAGACGTGGGGGCGTGACCCTGGCCTCCAAGACCAAGGCAGGGAACTTGAACTCTGTAACCATCCACATCTCACCCTGTGAGCGCGCTCGAAGCATCCTGTCCACGCTGGGGAGACGCCGGGGGAGAGGCTGCAGACTGTGTGCAGCTGCGCAGGGAAGGGGACCCCTGCCTCCCGCGTGGGGAGCCCGCCCTCCCAGGTTTGGCCAATGGTAGTGATTTCTTTCTGGTCCTGGGAGGGAGGCCAGCTATACCATCTAGAGCTGGGCCTCAGCCCGGAAGCCAGGAGGGTGGCATGCAGTGCTCCTGACTGCCCAGCAAGTGGAGACAAACCTCCAGGAATGAGGTGAGACATGGGGCTGACAAGGCCTCATTTCCTCAGCTCTCCAGCCTTCCAGTCAGAGCCCCAGCTTTCCCTGCCCCTGCCCCTGCCCCTGCCCCAGGACTTTACACCGTGCTTACAGGTGCCCCCTTTGCTTCAGGTCCCCTCCCTTCCATGAGCCAAGTGTGAGGAAGTAGACAGCAGGGTTTGTATTCAAGGTGGTAAAGCAATGTCTTCCCAGCCCTGCCTCCAGGGCCCTCAGGTCCCGCTCACGGTTAGCCAATTTGACAAGAGCATGAGGAAATTTTTTCTCAGCCCAGAAACTGGGTTGAAGACCTGCCACATAGTCAGGATAGCAGGCAGCTCTGTAAATGACCTTTTATGCGAATGAGGCTGATGGAAACCTTGCAGCATATAAATCAGACCAAGTCACCCTTGGAATTCTGGGGACGGGCCGGCGGATGCACACGCCCTTCTCTGTCTGAACGGCGTGGACATCACAGAAAACCCTGCAGAGCCCACACATGTGCTCTGCAGGACCTGTAGGGAGCACTGTGTCCCTTCCCTCCTCCTGTCACTATGGGAAGCCATCCGGCCTCTCGGGCTTAACAAAGTGAGTGAGGGCGGCAGGGGCGGGTCTGGTGCGGAGGCTGTGCTGCCCCCTGTCTGACATGTGCTCCAGGTGGCGTGGGCTTGAGCACCATTGAGATTAGGAGGATACACACCCTGAACTTGACACTGAGCACAGGCCAGACTGAAGGACCCTCTGAAAGGTGTCTTCACACCCATTTAGAAGGCATTTTGTCCAAAATGATAATTAGTGTCCCTTCTTACACACACTTTAAGGGGAGTTCAACCACCGCAAAAGATGAGCGGCCAAATAGACTCCGTGCCCCTTCCCCTTGGGCTTCCTCCAAGTTTTCCTTAAAATTCTCCAAATTTTTTTAAAAATATATTTTATTGATTTTTTACAGAGAGGAAGGGAGAGAGATAGAGAGTCAGAAACATCAATGAGAGAGAAACATCGATCAGCTGCCTCCTGCACATCTCCTACTGGGGATGTGCCCGCAACCCAGGTACATGCCCTTGACCGGAATCGAACCTGGGACCTTTCAGTCCGCAGGCCGACGCTCTATCCACTGAGCCAAACCGGTTTCGGCGTCAACACTTTTGAGAAGTCCACTCTTTGTTATGAGTCAGCTGCATCAAAAATTCTGGAGCATTGCCCTGTCGGGCTGCGCCATGTGCTTCACCCATGTTGCCACCATAGTGCCCTGCCTGACGCCCGAGGGCACTACATCTCAGAGGCAGTGGGCAGCTCTCCTGGGGACAGCTGGTGAGGGGGTCTGGGTGCCTTTTCATGGGCTGGCAAGGGCTGGGTCCCGGCTGGGGCTCGGGGGCAGGGCCCAGGGACCTGAGAAACTGGCTCAGGACTGGGCGTTCCTCACTCTCACCAGCGCTCTGGGCTGTGAGGGACTAGCTGGGCTGTTACTGGCTCCAAAACCCCAAGGTCTAATACAGGGGTGGGCAAACTTTTTGACTCGAGGGCCACAATGGGTTCTTAAACTGGACCGGAGGGCCGGAACAAAAGCATGGATGGAGTGTTTGTGTGAACTAATATAAATTCAAAGTAAACATCATTACATAAAAGGGTACAGTCTTTTTTTTTTCAAAACTCAATTGGAACACTCATTTCAAGATGATAGTTTGTTATGTTGAATGCAATTTAGTCCCAGGGGGATGTTTCCTTTCTGCCTCTAGGACTCTTCCCATCCCCGCCCCCACCCATCCCCACACCCCTTCCTCTCCCATGTCTAGATAGAAGGAGGCACCACACACCAAGCCTGTGACGTGTGCTGTGTGGCTGTGGGTTTTGCAGAGGACAGAGGGCAGGAGGAACGGGTGGTAGCACCCTTTGGGCACTGCCCACAATTCCCTAGCTTTTTGGAGATTTAGATAATTTTACTTTATTTTTAAAACAATATATTTTTATTGATTTCAGAGAGGAAGGGAGAGGGAGAGAGAGATAGAAACATCAATGATGAGAGAGAGAATCATTGATTGGCAGCCTTCTGCTCACATCCCCCCTTCCCCTCTCCCCAACTGGGGATCAAGCTGGCAATCCGGGCATGTGTCCTGACCGGGAATCGAACCCTGACCTCCTGGTTCATCGGTCGATGCTCAACCCCTGAGCCACACCAGCTGGATGAAACTTTGGCAATTTTAAACAGAGAAGAATTTAATTCAGAGGATGATTTCCTTGTAGCAAATCAACCAAAGGAGCTAGCTCCAAGTGAGAATGTTTCCCTCCTCTGTGTCCTTAGCCTCCTCACACACACTTTAAGGGAGTTTAACCACAGCAAAAGATAAGTGGCGACAAAACTGACCCTGGTGGGAGGGCCAGCTTGGTAAAAGCAGCTTCTGCGGCCCTGGCGGCTCATGCAAGCTTAGATGCCCACAGTGTGGCGTGACCATCACTTGTGCAAGCAGCTGGTCCCCAGTCAAGAGCATTTCGCGATGGGCTGCTTGCTGTGTGTAGATTTCTAGGCCTCCAGGTGGGGCCTTTTAAATGGTGCTTTTAAAACGTCGCCAGGCTTCATCAGCGCCCTTCAGGTAGACTCTGTTCTTGAATAGGGAGGCTTCCTCCCAGCAGGATGTCTGTTTTTCTCACCTGGCAGGTTCTGTCCAGCTGGGCCATGGGCTGGCCGCAGGCGCCCTGGCAGAGAGGAGCTGGCAAAGCCAAGGCACGATGCTGCATCCTCCCCTGCACACCTGGCTCTCACCTCGCCTCTCCCTCCATCTTTCAGGGTGACTGTGAGCAAAGGCACAGTCCGGTCTGAGCACCAACCTGCACACAGGTTGCTGAGTTATATTTCAAGGGTGGAGGAGAACAGCCGTTCTGCATGTGGGCACACGTGGCTATAGTGTGACCACATGTGGCTATTGTGGAACCCACATGGCTATTGTGATATGTCCTGTTGATGCAGTGCCCAGTGATAATGAAGGAGAGAGGTGATTCCCTTCTAGCAGCTTCGTGGCCTCTCTGTACCTCAGTCGTATGGATCCTTTCTCTTTGCTTAGAAGCTGAGCAGGAGAGAAGAAAGACGAAAGGACAGGAGAGAGGAGGGGAGGGGGTGAGAAGAAGGGAGGGAAGGAGAAGGGTAGGGAGAATATAAATATCAGAATTGGAAGTGACCTCAGAAATCTTTTATTCTAATTCGTTCTTTTTTCAAGTTTAAAATATGAGGTTCAGAGAGAGAAATGGCTTAACAGAGAGGTTTTATAGAGAGTTGGTGGCAAATCTAGGATTCAGAATTCTTCCTCGTGACGGCATCACCATAGATCTCATAGAAGAGTCTTAGAAGCTGTCAAGGCAATGGTGACTGATAAAATTTCCCCAAATTCCAGTGTTTCACCTGAAAGCTCAAAGTTGAGCTCTGACAACAGATACTGGCAGTTTTCCATGAAGTGACGAGCTAACTTACTCACTGTTGAGAACAGGATTGTCAACTGCCCAAGTCTGAACTGTCTGTCTGTCTGTCTGTCTGTCTGTCATTCTCCCAGTGAGCACCAGGCTCCATGAAAACAGCAGTGAGTCCAGCTCCCGACTCACACACGAGTGCACGTGCCTGAGATGCACGGAGTACATTGCTTCCCATCCCATCACGCAAAACACTACACACAGAAGGTGGGGTTTTAAGAAATGAAATGTTTGATTGTTTAATGAGAGACATTCCTAAGTGAGACTGGCTTTGGGGGGGTCTTGCTCCAAGTGTGTGGTGGGAAGCACATGGCCACTCGGGCAGCCTGCTGCCAACACTGTGATGGGTGCGGGGGCTTTTGTGCAAATAGCAACACAACAACACAAAGGTAAATAATGTCTTAATATTAGTGGGGAAGTAGTTCTGACCTCCCAGGCCCCCTGAAAGGCCTCAGTGACCCTCTGCAAGGTACAGGTCACACTTGGAGAACATCAACTTAAAGAAGGAGCAAAGCCTTTGAGTACCAGGCTCTGGGCCAGGGGTCCTCAAACTACAGCCCGCGGGCCACATGCATATGCAAATATTGTATTTGTTTCCGTTTTGTTTTTTTTACTTCAAAATAAGATATGTGTAGTGTGCATAGGAATTTGTTCATAGTTTTTTTTTAAACTATAGTCCGGCCCTCCAACGGTCTGAGGGACAGTGAACTGGCCCCCTGTTTAAAAAGTTTGAGGACCCCTGCTCTGGGCCCAGAAACTCTTCAGGGGTCTTTTACCTGTAAGATCAGAGGTATCAGTGCAACAATACAAACTCCAGACCGGCCCATACAATTGATCTATATTACTGCATTGATATGAATATTAAAACATAGAACCAATACTTCCCACCTTTGAGTCCTTGGTCTAGAAATTTGCAAGTTAGTTATGGGGTAAAATTTGGTTAATTTCAATGACAGATAAAAGCTTACATCAGATGCACTCTCCCTGGCACTCTCATTTCTGGCTTAGCTGTGGCCCCAGTGGAGCTGATCTGGGTCAGTGAAGCTGTAACCAATGGGGAACCCACCCTGTTGGTATCTTTAAAAACCCAGCCTTTCTTTGTCTCCCAAAGTGCAATTGTCCCTTCTGTTTATTAAATGTAAAGACATTCTGCCATTTTATTTTTATTTTCAAAATGCTTAGGTTACATGTAGACTCTCAGCAGTCAACATAAACTTAGGCAAAAAGTGGAAGTAAGCATTATACTGCCCCCTAGTGGGATACCATGGGAAGTACAAAGGAGGTAGAGATGGATGGGGTATTCCCATTGCCACTGACCTCCTGGTGCCAGAGTTTACATGAGGGGCATTCCCTTGGGCTCTGCAGCCGAGTACTTGACATACACTCTTGGCCACCTATACAGGACACAGAACCCTGGTCAAGTAAAATTAATGAGGGAGCATCAAAGAGTGAGAGACTAAATGCCGCTCCCCTAGAGAAGTTTAATGAAGAAAACAATGTCCATGAATGAGATTTCACACTTACAAAGCCATTGATAACAATTAAAAATTAATACAGAATCATCTGAATACTGCACATGCTTGAGGGCTTGGTGGAGATTAGGTGTGAGCAGAATCATGGTGAATTGATCAGGAAATAACATCATCAATGTATGATAAAGCCCAGTTAAACTGAGTTTAAAGAAATGTTGCCCCACTGACAGAATGCTCCCCAGACATTTAATATTTGGGGATATTAAATTTACTAAAGTCTAGTTACATTTCTAATATTTGTATTGATTTCATATAGGAAAGGAGAGGGAAGGAGGGGGAGAGAGGGAGAGGGAGAGGGAGAGAGAGAGAGAGGGAGGGAGGGAGGGAGGGAAAGAGAGAGAGAGAGAGAAATATCAATGGTGAGGGAGAATCATTGATCAGCTGCCTCCTGCACACATCCCCTACTGGGGCTTGAGCCTGCAATCCTGGCATGTGCCTTGACTGGGAATTGAACTGTGACCTCCTGGTTCATAGGTCGACACTCAACCACTGAGCCACACCAGTTGGACGTTACTTGTTAATTTTATAGCAGTTTTATTCTTTAATTTGTCCTGGTTTATTTCCACGTTCATTCTCCCTACTATCAGAGGTTTTCTAAATCTTGAGAGAGATTTTGCATTGATCTGGCTTTACTCTATTGATTTCCAGTTCCCCAGAGACTCTGAACAGGGATCGATTTAGATGTTTATACACCTAATCATTTTGTACTCAGGTTCACTATGCCTGCCTTCTACTAGAGCACGAGGTAGTTTATAGAATTACAATCAATTTTATATCAGATGTTCAGACATGACCACGAATGACTTTTTTGTAGATATCAAACATAGCATGAAAATTATTTATAACTCCCAACATGTCCCTGCCTAATCTATGATAGTTGGGATTATTGATTAGTTTGAATGTCAAGTTTTTTACAAAGATCATTTCCTTTACAATAAAGGCAGCTCATCAGGTGGTAAGTCACTTGGAACTATCCTTCTCACCTCAAAGTTTCCAGAGTAGATTGAAAGGAGACAGCTGGATTCTCCAAGGTACCATGGTAAAGAGAAGACTCAGGTCTCCCCTGTCGCAAGATAGTCCTTAACTGTTACTTTTTTTTTTTTTTAGAATAGTTTGTTGATTTTTAGAGAGATAAGAAGGAAGAGGGAGAGAGAGAGAAACATCCATCGATGTGAGAGCACAACATCGATTGGCTGCCTCCTGCATGTCCCCTACAGGGGATTGAGCCCCGACCCGGGCATGTGCCCTTGACTAGGAAT
The DNA here is from genome assembly GCF_000412655.1 of Myotis brandtii. NCBI lineage: Eukaryota > Metazoa > Chordata > Mammalia > Chiroptera > Vespertilionidae > Myotis > Myotis brandtii. Next base: position 293,385 of record NW_005371354.1, read on the forward strand.
CCAACCGGCCACCTCCTGTTGTATGGGATGAGGTCCAACCAAAGGAGCCACACTGGCCAGGACCTTATCTGTTGCTTTTCAATCCATGTCCATCTTTCCCCTGCTTACATGAGAGTACTTATAGTAAATAAGGAATCTGAAGGAAATGAGGCAGAATGCAGGAGAGGGTGTGATTGGGATGGGAAAGAGACTGCTTCGAGTGGCAGAGTCAGGTAAGGCTTCTCTTCTCTGTGGAGGGGACATTTGAGCAAAGAACTATATGATGAGAAGGCAGCTATGAGAAGACCTGGGGGAGCAGCATTACAAGCAGGGGAACAGCAGCGATGCAGGCTGGAAGGCCCCAGCGTGGAGCACCGAGAGCATGTCCAGTGTGACCGGGACATGGCCAGGAAGGGGCAGATGGAGACGTATGCAGGGGCCATCCCAGCAGCATGTAAATGCCACATACATCAGGGTCTCACGGGATGTTCTTAAGAAGCTTAGACTCTATAGTAGGCATAATGGGAAGCCCCTGGAGCAAGCATGTCAAACTCGGGGCCGGTGCGCTGCATGCCTCATTGGGCCCGCCGGCTGTGAGTTTGACATGCTTGCCCTGGAGGTTCTGAGGAAGTCTGATCTGATCTATCAGTGCTGACGGCCGAACCTGAGACACGGGATTAGTAGGGGCTGCCACAGTGGTCCTGTGCGTGGACCCATGTGGAAAGGGTGGAGTAGAGGAGGCAGAACCAGATTTCAGAATCAATTTAAGTCAGAGCCTGAGCCTGCGGATGGATTGCATGTGGTGATGAGGAAGAGAGGAACCAAAGATGGACTTTAGGGTTTTAGCCAGAGAGAGCAGGAATGGCAATGCCATTTCCCAAGAGGGAGACCCTGTAAGAAGGAGCAGATTGGGGGAAAGAGAAGAATGGGGAAATAACAGGTTAGTTTTATCCATATTGTGTTTATTGAAGAGCCTTGTTGGACATCGGAGTGGCATCGTATGGATGGTTGAGATTGAGGAAGAGACCTCAGGGGCGAGTCTGGGAGAGGCATACATGGCCAAGTCATCAGTAGAAGGAAGCTTTCCTGAGCTATGGACCACATGAGGAACCCAGGTGTGAGTATGGGGAGAACTGACCACAGACAGGAGAGAGAGCCGCCAAGAGTGAGCGAGAATGTGGGGAGAAAGGAAGAGGAGACGCCCAGTGAGCAGCTGCCCAGGAGCCACGTGAGGAAAACGCTTCCGGAGAGAGAATGTGTCCCGGGTGATAAATGCTGCTGAAAGGAACGAAATTTTAATCGCTGTTTTTGGCAAGATGGAGTTCATAGGTGACCTTGACAATAGCAATTTCAGTAGCATAATGGGAACAAAGCCTGTTTGGAGTGAATGGAAATCAGGGGATAGAAAGGGAAAAGTGCAAAACGAAGAGCATACGTAATTTTGTAAAAAGATTTTTATTGTAAAGGAGAGCAGGGAAATGGGGCCGTTGCTGGAGGGAGGGCGTGGAGCCAAGGAAAGGATTTTAACATTTATGATGATGATTATGATAATAACCATTATCATTATCATCATAATGACTGCCATTTATTGAGTGCTTACCATGTGCCAGGCACTGTGCCAACCGTTTTCCATACATGATCTCATTGGATCTTTTCAGCAAACCTATAAAGAAGGCGCTGATGGGACTGTCGGTGCAGAGGTGTGAGAACAGAGGGACCAGCATCCCCGATCTGCAAAGTGATAGAACCGGGATCCCTACCTACCTGTGTCTGACGCTACTGTTCCCTTTACAAGACCAGCCGAAAATGAACAGTACTTAGTCGACACTTGGGTTGCCAGGGATAAAATTCCAACTCACATTGGCTTAAGAAATAATAAAAAAAAAAAGTGTATCTCAAAAACCCAGAAGTGGATCTGAGCTCAGGTATCACCGGATTTGAAGGCTCACGCCGGGCCATAGGGATTCGGTTTCTCTCTGTGCTGCTGGGCTCTGACTTCTGCTCTGCTGCCTTTATTTTTACAGATTTCCCCATGTTCGATCTTCAGCAGCTCGTGGCTCACCCCCAACAGTTTGGGAAATCCAGGGGGTCAAAGTGGCAGATGGGGGTGGCTCTTATTTCATGAGTTGTGTCACCAGCTCATCTTGGAAACAGCTGATATCCTAGGGGCATGAGAGAATCTCATGGACTGGGTTTGGGCCACATGCCGCCTCCAGACCACAGGACTGATAGGATCCAGAGCTTGCTCTCTAGGCAGTGATGGCGAACCTATGACACGCGTGTCAGAGGTGACACGCGAACTCATTTTTTTGGTTGATTTTTCTTTGTTAAATGGCATTTAAATATATAAAATAAATATCAAAAATATAAGTCTTTGTTTTACTATGGTTGCAAATATCAAAAAATTTCTATATGTGACACGGCACCAGAGTTAAGTTAGGGTTTTGCAAAATGCTGACACGCCGAGCTCAAAAGGTTCGCCATCACGGTGCTGTCCTCTCCTCTGTTTTTACTCTTTTTACTTATGCTCTCCCCTCTGTCTGAAGTGCCATGTCCCCTGCATGTCACCAGACTGACTCTTGCTCCTTTAAAAAGACTCAGCTCAGCCCCTACCCTCATTCCATCCCATCCCAGGCTAGGAGACTTCCCTGGAATCCCGAGTCCCTGCCTGAGTTTTATTATGGTTGCAAATATCAAAAAATTTCTATATGTGACACGGCACCAGAGTTAAGTTAGGGTTTTTCAAAATGCTGCCACGCCGAGCTCTAAAGGTTCGCCAACACTGCCCTAGAGCAGTGGTGGTCCCTGAGGTCCGAAAGGTTGGTGGCCGCTGCTTTAGAGGTAATATCCAAGTGCTATTAGCAGAAAAGGTATGCTAGGCAGGCAAAGAGGGCAGGTATCCACTAAACCAGGAATGCATTCGGATGTTTACTATCTTGCAGACAATGTCAAGGTTTGCTTCCTAGGAGTCCACTGGCATAGAAGTTCAACAAGTCTGAGGCCTTTCCATCAAATAGAGTTCCCAGCGTACTGCTCCGGTTTAAAGCGTGTATTTATTGAATGAATGAGTGACCTCAGTGATTCTTCTATCATGCTGCCCTGCTCCACTTGAGTTATTTACTGTATTTTAATTGTAGTTGAAGAGCTCTTCATATGTTTGAAATCCGTTATTATTTTTCCTACGTGTACTTTTGCAACTCTCTGAAACTCTTTGTTTTATTCGGAAATAGTGTTTTCGATGAATATGCTGCTCTTCAGAACAGTGTTTTTGATGTTATTTTATTCAAAGGAGAAAAACTGCCTCAGTACAAAACCCCCAGTTCTCTCTGTGACATCCCCCTAGGGGAAGAACCTGAAGGTTTCGCCAGAACTGAAATCCCAGCAAATCCTAACGCAGCTCAGCTTGCCCCCCTGGGGTTTTCCCCTCCCCTGCTGACTGTAGGTGAGGCTGAGCTCTGGGGAAAGACAGGCTCAGGATGAAGAGCTGTTTGGATGCATTTGTTCTGACGCTGGAGTGCCTGTGGCAGCACCACCATCACGAAGCTCCCAGGTGGGCGGGGTGGAGAGACAAACAAGGCACCAGCCTTACAGATGAGCTGAAACTTTGCATTGTGTAGCTTGTTCACGAGGGGATGCTGAGGGGCCTTTAACGGCATAAAAATAAATTTCAGTCTGGTGCAGTGATTGTGTGGGGAGGCTTATAATAAAGTCAGGAAGGTAGATCTTGTCCTACATAAACTTAATGCCTTCTCCCCAGGCACTTAGAGACTTAAAAACCACAACAACATGTGCCTGGTTTTTGGTTGGGCATATGGAAGAGAAGCATCCATAGTGAGTATCCTGGGTAGGAAGCAGCATTTTACCATAAAGATCAAGTGCGAGGGCTCCAGAGCTGGCCTGGCTGGTTCAAATCCACTCTCCACTTCTTTCATTAGGTGGCTGCAGGCAGGATGCTAATGGCCTGGGTCTCAGATTCCTTGCTGGTGATATATGGATAATGAAACAGCATCATCTCATAGGGGCTGAGCATCAGCTGGTGTGCTTAAGCATTTAAAACAGTGCTCGGTACAGAAATCAACGGATTTGGGTTTGTTTCCATTGCCATTATTTTTAATGGGAATAAGAGGCTGAGTGTGTATGGAAGAAATTTCGTGCTTTATTCTGAATATCCAGAGGATTAAGCTGCAGTGTGAGTGTGCGCGCTTGTGTGTGTGTGTGTGTGTGTGTGTGTGTGTGTGTGTGTGGTAGAGGAGAGGAGGAGGAGGAGGAGAGAGGCTGCTCTGAGATTGAGCTCTCTCTCTGGCTGTGCACAAAATATTTTCACATTCTGAGATTTGAGAACACCTGTTGGGTGTCCTGCAAGTTTGAGAAGAGCAATTGCTCTGAAGTCAGGAGTGGAATTAATGTCATGGAAAGTATCGGAGGCTGATGTGAATAATTAAGCCTCCTAATGAGAGCATTAATATTTCCCCCATGGATTGATTTAGCGTTTCTGTTGCTAGGATTGTTGCACAAACTTACCTGAGCTGGCCATCTATCTTGATTGCTCAGGACACACTGCTCTGGCAAAAAAAAAAAAAAAGCTGGTAGAACACACCTAATCTCATAATGAAAACCCTGAGAAGCAGGAAGGGAGCACTTTACCCAGGAAGTCACGTGCCCAGGGAATGGTCCTGAGCGGCCCTTGCTTTCTAAGCAAGTCATCACTGGGCTTGGCCTTGCTATGATTTATTGATTTCTATTTAATTTCTATTTGAAGATGGGTGTGGTTGCCAATCCCATTCCTCCAGCATATGATAAGCTACAGGCTTGTGCCTCCCAAGTTCATGGGTACCAATTTTCCTTTATACATAAGAATAGCGGTGGCTGGGAATAATGTTGCCCCTCCAGGCAAACACTGGACAAGCAGGCAAGGGCGGTGTCTCAGTCAGGATCCACCGGAGCAGGAGAATATATATAATTTTTGCAAGAAATGGTTTACCCAATGGGATGGGTGCTGGCCAAGGAAACCCAAAGTTCTTAGGGTACGCAGCTGCAAAGGGAAAGTCATGGGTAGGCTAGAGCCCCATTGGCATGAGCTAAAGCTTGTTGTCCACAGATGGCAACGGGGAAGGGAGGTCTAGGGCCATGGTCGGCAAACTGCGGCTCGCGAGCCACATGCGGCTCTTTGACCCCTTGAGTGTGGCTCTTCCTAAGCCTTAGAAGTACCCTAATTAAGTTAATAACAATGTACCTACCTATATAGTTTAAGTTTAAAAAATTTGGCTCTCAAAAGAAATTTCAATCGTTGTACTGTTGATATTTGGCTCTGTTGACTAATGAGTTTGCCGACCACTATTCTAGGAGGTCCGTGAGGGTCCAGTTTCAAGAGGCTCTGTCTCTGCGAGGGCTCTGGTGTGTTTATCCGACGTGTGAGAAGGTTGCAGGAAGCATGGGTGACTGACCAGGGACTACGGCGCCGGTCTCATAACCTGAATCCCACCAGATGGCCTGTGGGGTGGGGGGGAGTCCCCTGGCAGGAGAGAGAGGGGGAGGGGTGCTGGCAGACAGAGGCTGCCTCCTCCTGAGACTTGTTTATCTAAAGCAGTGGTCTATATAGTTCAAGTTTAAAAAATTTGGCTCTCAAAAGAAATTTCAATCGTTGTACTGTTGATATTTGGCTCTGTTGACTAATGAGTTTGCCGACCACTGGTCTAGGGGGAGGGGAGACCAGTTGCTGACCCAGGTGTGCAATCTCCCTCAGGGAAGGCCGGGCCTTCTCTTAAAGCCTCTGACTCATTAGGTCAGGCCCACAGAGGCCACCTCCTCTTAGATGAACTTATAGTTGCTGACTTGGGACGTCAAATGCATCTGGAAAACCCCCAGCGGCACCTCGGTTAGTGAGTGATGGTAACTGGGAGAGAAGAAGTCTGTGCTGCAAAACGCAGCCACCTCCCTCTGTCCTCCAGCTCTCCCGAGAGAATCTCCCCGAAGCCCAGATAACCAGCAACACATCAAGTGGCCCACATGGATAGAGTGCAAAGGGCAGGAGAGCAACCAGCCCCGGAGGACGTTCCCCTGCACGTGGTGGGGAAAGCAGGTCCGGTTACACGACGACGTGTGCTTTCTCAGTTCACACAACATTGTTTATTGCTGTCAACCTCACATCCGCATGCCAGTTCATGGGCTCTGAGCACATGCGCAGTCCGTCTGCACTTGCTTTTGTTTTGCTTTGAGCTTCTACATCTTTTTCAAACAGATGCCGCAGGGATTAATCCTCCTCATTTTAGAGGCGAGGACTGCGGGCCACGGACGTTAAGGCGCTGGCTGACGGTCTGTCCCGCTGTCCGTGTGATGGGCCAGACATGTCCAGATCTTCCGACTCCGAGGCCAGGGCTCATGCCACCTCCCTGGGCTGTGGCCCAGCTTGCTCCATGCCTACTACCTGTCTCCCCTGGTAACATTTTCAGTGACCGCCTGTCTTCTAAAGCAATAGAAGGTGATCTGGGCGGTTGTGTCCAAATTTATGGCTATGGGCTATCCTTGCCTGTGGGTAAGTTCTGCTCTGTGTAACGGATAGCCTGGGAGACTCGGGAATTACACAGGACCCGACGTCATGTGTGTGGGAAGGTCCCTTTTCAAAAAACAGCCCCTGCTCTGTACGCCATGAGGGCAGCAGTGTGTCCTGAGTTGCTCACAGTAGTGAGCCACATAGCGAGCTTCCAAGAAAGAATTTTTGACTAAAGATTAATGTTTAATGAAGCTACGAATCCTGAACCGATGGGGAGCATTTATCTGTTAATGAGTTTTTGTGAAGTATCATCCAGACCTTTAAACACACCGGGTTATTAACGGTACCAGCTGACTCGCCACTTCACGGTCCACACCCGCTCTCTGCACCTTCAGCATCCCGGGAAACATGTGCTAGGCCAGGGGTGGGGAACCTTTTCTCTGCCAGGGGCCATTTGGGTATTTATAACACCATTCTCGGGCCATGCAAAATGATCAACTTAAAAATTAGCCTGCTTTATTTGGTCAAACATTTAATTAACTCACCCCTAATGCCTTGGCAGGGCCAGGCCAAATGATTTTGCGGGCCTTATATGGCCCTTGGGCCAGACGTTCCCCACCCCTTGTCAGTTTCCAAAAGCCGAGGTCTGGGTCACCCAGGAACACAGAGTTTTCGTGGGGAGCCACCTTATCCCTCTGGCCTAACAGCAAAGCTTCTCTTGGTAGCAGCTGTATCTCCTCATTTTGTAAAATTTTCTGTTCTGGGGTATCCTGTTGGTAGGACCCATGAGCCCATAGAAAAAGGGTATTTTTTCCCAAATAAGTAAATGCCACTGACAAAGAGGGCCTCTCTCTTTGTCTGAATGCAACACAGTCACAGATAAACTCCCAGCACTAGGTGAGGACTGATCCCACCCAGCAGGCACTCGTCCATCTGGAGTGTTTGGCTGCGGCCTGACTGGCGTGTGTTGGCTGCTTTCCTTTCTGAGGTTTTAGGAATCTCTCCAAAGCATTAAATCATCCTGATGGCCTGCGGAGTGAAGTGGTTAATAAGGGTGGAGCCAGTGGTAAATGAGGGCGGGGCTAGTGGTTAATAACAGCTCTGCCATAGCTCTGCTTGGGTTTGAGACTTCATTCCATCTTTATTAGCTGATGGCATTTTACTACTCTTGTCTGTACTTCGTTTCCTCTCCGATGAGATGCGGGTAATAAGAGTGTTTGCTTCACAGAATTTAATTGCGGGAATTAAAATGAGTTAGGTATGTAAAGCAGCCAGAACAGCGCAAGGCCTGGGATACCTCCTCAGTACTATTATTAGTGTTCGTACAGTAGTTGGTATTTGCTTTTCCTTATTGAAATGGCGGGGCATTATTTTGGGGGAAGATGTGAGTCTTCTTCCAGAAGCCTGGACCTCAAGCCTTGTAAGACGTAGTCTGGGGAGGCTCGGGGTGGGGTTAGCGACCCCGTGGCCGTGGTCCATCAGGTGTTCGTGTTTCTGAACAAGGACAAAATGGGCAGGAAACTTCCACAGTTTCCGGCTGTACGTGTTACAACTTGGAAACGGAGCACGTTCCAATCTCCTAGGGAGCCTGGCTAATACCTCCCAGGGGGTTCTTCACATTGCGAATTCAGACAAATTGCTGCTTTTTAATTAACAGAGCCCAACAACTCTGTTATCTGTCTTCTCATGAATCTATTTTCTCTCTGATCCCTGCTTGTTCTCACACCCTGTCTGCTTCTGAGCTGTAGTCCCCCACGGTGCCCTGAGGGGTGGGTGCCTCAGTGGGGAGCAGAGCCGGGGCTGGGAGCGTTAGCCCCGAGATGGGTGGCTTGTCATCAAAGGCCAGCCGTCGCCCAACTCTGTTTCCAACTGCAAGGGATTCAGGACGGAGGTCCCGGGTCCCTCGTGGCTGCAGTGCCAGCCCCGAGCTGGGCCTATTGAAGAGCTGGCAGAATTCCCTGGACAGAAACCAGTGGAAGCAGCATCCAGGGATGTCTCCCAAAGACCCCATTTATTTAAGTTTAATAAGACAGTTATTGACTCATAAATAACAACCAACTCAAGGAAGCGTGTTTATCAAGGACGTGGGTCCAGATAATGTAACTGTGGCTACGCCAGGGCACAATAGCTGCGTCTCCGTACACAGAGCCCCAGTGAGGATGGGAACAGACTCGGAGGAGCACACAGGCTCTGTCCTGTCCTGCCCTCCCTCCTCGGTTCTCTGAAAAGTGCAGGCCTCGCTCAGGCTCAGGCAGGGGGGCGCACACCTTCACCCGGGCCACCGAAGGCTGGGGTCAGTTTGTTGTCCTGAGCACCGGCCAGGACACCGAGTTCAGGACATGAGATATGATCTCGTCTCCGTTGGCATTCAGAGCTGACCCATGACGACGCTGTCTGCAGCATTCTCCCTTTCTAGAAAACAGCTTCCTTCTAGCTCCATTCCCAGCAGGACACTTCAAAACGGCTTTGGAAAAAAACAAATTCTAAAGTTAAAAATATCCCCCCTCCACTCCCTGGCTCCTACTTATTAGAACAATGCCTAAGGCAGCAGGGGTGTCGTTGGCAGTTCTGTTTGTGATGGGACTAAAAGAGTTGATGTGTTTATGAATATTTACATCTCCGAGAGGAGACTGCTGTTAAGTAGAATTTATTTTTTAATTCTTTAAATCTTCTCTCGTGGCATGAAAATGCGAGGGCCCACAGATAGGCAGAGGAGAGAATGAAAAGGAAAAGAAAAAATGGTCACCCCAAAGCCTGCTCTGCACAGACCCCTTGTTGCCAAAGGGTGAGAGGGAGAAGGATGCGAGCGGGGTGTTAGTGAGTGGACCCCTGGAGTTGATTGCGTTCCCTCAACTTTCTTTCCATATGATGCACCCGGTGTTCTCTGATGTTAGGTAACAGGTTCCCAGTACTGATGCCTCCCAGCAGAGGCCAAGGTGGGAATGGCCGTGGCTCACTCATGCAAGAGGCAGGAAGGCCGCCATCTGAGTGCCGGGTAGCAAGGGCACTAGGATTCCATGTTCCCCTGTCGACTGGCTACCTTGACATTGAATGGTCAGTCATTCCCGGGCTGTCTTGCCTCCACATAGGCTGTCTCCTTCCAAGGAACTTGAACATTTGCATTTCTGGTCCCATTTCAAAGGTGCTGACCTGGCACGGAGTAGGTCTGATGCTCTTTTCTTAGTTTTCCCAGAGAATCAGAGTGAAGTCACTGGAGAACACACAGCAAGTCAAGAACCCAAGGGCTTACTGATCTCACAGCATCTTCAAATCAGCCCTGGGGCTGGCATCTCTGCAGTGTGACAAGGACAAAGCCTTGGCTCTGGGCACCGCGCCCTAGGAGAGCGGAGGCTCTCTTCCCTCACATAACACCTTTCAGGCGAGCGTCTTCACGCCGTGCGTGAGAGGAGTGACTCCCACTGACTGCGGACACTTGGCTCACCTTCTGCTTGGCGACAGAGGGCTCTGAAGCAGGTGACTATTGAGCCATTGCTGTGCCCTAATTTGCAAGTTACTTTGCAAAGAAGCCTTCCCCTTAGCAGGCTGTCGAACTATTATGAAGCTGTCTTACCAGTAGGCAGTCCTGGCCACAACTCGCAGCTAATTTAGCAAAGTCCGGAGTAGACGTGTCTGACATTCTGGAGGGTGCAGACACCCCTGGAGGAACCTTACTCAGTAAATGTGGGGCCGGTGAGGGGCGAGGATTCTGACGGGGAGAGGGAGGAAGTGGTGGAGACCCACAGGGCTCAGCTCTTGGGCCACAGGCTTTGCCATGCCTTGGCTGAGCAACGTGACCCTGACCCTGACCCTGACCTCCCACCGTGGATTTTACAACTGAATCCCCATTTCTCCGCCACAGTCACGAGGGCACTGCTTCACTGAGTGGCCGCCACTCCATTTCAGGGATCCAGTCCAGCAGCCCCTGCATCCTGGGAGGGAGGGAGGTGAAGCCATCTGGGACGGTCCCTCTGAGGTGGTTAGTCCGGTGTTGATTCAACAAGCATCACCGGGTGCCTACCGGAAGCAGAGAGCCCCTCTGAGCCTGCCTCCCTGGCATAGAAGAACCAACGTCGATGCAGCAGACGACATACACACATGGGGATGTTGAGAAATGAATCAGAATCCAACCTGTAAGCAGATGCAAAATAATAGAGGGCAGAATCGATGGTGTAGTTTCTTTGAGGGACCTCAGTCTACCCCCCACAAATGAGGGGGAAGCTCCAGGGTCAAGGGTCGGATCTGTTGTCGGGCTTCCAGAACTTGAGGGGTAGCAATTTTTTTTTCCTTAAGGACAATTTATGTGAATTCTTATACACTTGATTAGTCCTTTTTTTAAAAAATAAATTTTTATTGATTTCAGAGAGGAAGGGACAGGGAGAGAGATACAGAAACATCAATGATGAGAGAGAATCACCGATTGGCTGCCTCCTGCACACCCCCACTGGGGATCAAGCCTGCAACCCGGGCATGTGCCCCCAACTGGAATCAAACCCAGGACCCTTCAGTCCGCAGGCCGTCGCTCTAACCACAGCCAGGGCTCAATTAGTATTTTGTTTGCAACAGCGCTGAGAGGGGAGCAAAATTCCTTCTCAGATCATCTGCCATTCAGGGCTGGTCTTTGGTTTCCTCCTTGTGTATTGAGAGTTGTTTCTAAGGCCTTCCTTTCCCCGGTGCTTTGTGACTTTGTGACCCTCCATCCCTTTGAACTTTTAAGTTGCATTCCATCCTCCCCTGGTATAAAAGGGACCTACTGCTGCAGGGGGAGCCCCTCTGAGCCCTGCAGGTGCTGGCGGAAACTGTGGGCTCCTCCAGCACAGCATGGGACGCCCCACTGTCCATGTCTATCCCCCACAGGAGCGCGAGCTCAATGGGGACAGTCACTGTTGTACCCCCCCCACCCAGCACAGTGCCTGGCATCTGAAGGGTGACCCAGGCGTTTATTTATGAATCAAATGCCTGGATGAATGAGTGAAGATATCAGCAGATGCATTCGCTCTTAGATACACGCCTTGTGTTGGAAATGTTACTGACTTGCTATTACTGGAGATCTATGTGCTGTGAACCCTTTGTCTGGATTTCCCCCATCATTTCTCCGTTCCTTCTCCCTCCGTCCCTTTCATGGGGCACAGTACAAACCACCACACACAGTCACTCGCCATCGGACCATCAGTGGATGGACAAGAATGTGTGAGAGAAAGAGGCTCCCTGTGCGGCCGAGGGCTGGTGCTGTCCCTCAGACACGCATTGTCACATCGCTCACACACTTCCCATGCCGACCTGCGGGCTGAGCTCAGATCCTCCTCCAGCAAGATCACAGGAAGCCAGAAATCCATTTTCCTGGGTGTGCACAGCTGTCACCTACCACGTTGGGGAGCAGCAGGGGGGTCATGGAGAAGGCAGAGAGGGAAGGCTGGGTAATTTAAGGAGCTGAGGCCTGGCGAGGTGCAGGCCCTGGGCCAGGCAGCTTCCTCAACGGAGGAGGTAATGAGAATAATGGCTCTTATGGCGGCTTGGTGGGAGTTCAGATGTCTTCTCTCACGATCAATTCCAGGCGAAATTTAGGCAGGTTTCAAGTCAAAATAGATTTCTCTTACAGCCAGAGCAGAAAACTGCACCTGGACCCTCAGCCCCAGCGGGGCTCTCTCCACCGTGTATTCTCTCTGGTCATAAATATTCTCAAACGAGAAGGGAGTTGATGATGTGGAAGAGAAAAGGGACTCTGTTTGGGGTGTGCATGAGGGATCTTGGCTAGGCGGGGCCTGAACTTGCATGTGCTGAGCAAGCCGGCGGAGAGGCCGAGGGAGTGGGGCGTGTCCTCCAGAGAAAAGGCAGGCGTGTGCTCTGCGTGTGCTGTGTATGTGCTGTGCGTGTGCTGTGCTCATGGCGCGCAGGAAGCCTTATCTGCGTGGAACAGCAAACTCGAGGCACTTTCTTTTCTCTCTGAATCTCATCCCCTAATTTTCTCCCTTGATAATTAAATTACAGGAACAGGTTGACGCCAAAAATAGAGGGGGCGGCTTGAATGTGTTCAAAATTAAATTCATTTGGTGACAGAAATATGATTTGGCGGCGTGAAGTTTTCTGCCTCAGCGAGTAGAGTTGCTAAGGGCCCGGCGCTCACCCCACAATGAAAGGGGCCCTCCGCTCACCTGGAAACCAGCCAGAGTCGGGCATTTGGTTCCCCTGAAGAGCTAGCTCAGGGGTCCTCAAACTTTTTAAACAGGGGGCCAGTTCACTCTCCCTCAGACCGTTGGAGGGCCGGACTATAGTTTAAAAAAAAAAAAACTATGAACAAATTCCTATGCACACTGCACATATCTTATTTTGAAGTAAAAAAACAAAACGGGAACAAATACAATATTTGTATTTGCATGTGGCCCGCGGGCCGTAGTTAGAGGACCCCTGAGCTAGCTGAACAGCAGAGCGGGCTGTGGGCAAACACTGGGGACAGGCAGCGCCATGCCCAGGGGACCTGTGTTCTTTAGTGCTCCCTGGAGCCAATGTGGCACGGCATGTTGGGACAGACCCCTGGCAGGACCAGGAGGGCGGAGGTACAGGGAAACAGTGGTAGGTTTCTTGCTTGAGCCACCGGCGCTTGCATTCCCTGATCTGTACTTTTGCTCCCTCCTGCTCTAGTGCCCCCTCTGGAAAGGGGCAAACACCACGCGCAGGATGCACATTGTTGGAAAGACCCACACTGTGCCAAGGGTATACCAGCTGGCCCACACTTGGCACAGGAGGGCAGCATCTTATGTACTTTTTCTCTACTCTGTACGCATGGGGCCGTTTCTACCCACTGGGCTCCTTCCCGGGGGCCTTTCTGATTGATGCCAGGAAAGGTTACTTTGTGGCAGGAGCAGTGAGGGGAGAGGGGACGGCTGCGTTGGCGCAGCCCTGGCATTCCTCAGCATGGCCGCCCTTCGGGCCCAGGAGCGGCTCCATCAGCAGGAGTCCGGCCTTTCTGGTTGCCCTGTCACGTGTGAACGTGGCCTAATGGTGGTGATTAGTCAGTGTCCAGCGAGGAAATGAGTGGCCCCCGCCCCCCAGGTCTGCAGGGAATGCTGAGTGATGCATCCAATGCGGGGGTGGAAAGGTCCTTAGCCAACAGGCCTGGGTATTGATCCAGGGAGCGAGGTCCTGCCATTTGGAGGCAAGTCACAGCTCCTTCCTGTGCAGTATGAGCATGTGCCGTCCTGGAGGGCTCTGAGCACCAGAGGGCTGGGAAATTACTGCAGAAATCACTGAATAGAACTCCATTACCAACCCCCACACAGCCTGATTGTACCGAGTGATGTCGCAGATGCCTTGAATTCGAGAGTGTGTTGTCCTTTTAACATATTTTTCCATTCTTAATCCATTTAGCTTTATTCCCAGGAGATGCTGTCCCCATGTGCTGGGAGGAGGGCATGTTTATGGAGCGATCCAAGGGGTGTACTGCCTTTCCTGTGATTGACGCTGGAGTGTCATCCTAGAGTTGAGAGCAGAGAGCCCATGTGAGCCTTTGGCTGGAAGAGGGCATGCTGGAGGCTTAAAGGCACAGAGCAGGGTACATTCTCCTTCCCTGGCAGTGGCTCGTGGGAGAGGAGGGTGGCACCCTGAGAGACAGCGGCAAGTAGGGAGGGAAGAAAGGATACCATCAAGAGGCAGATCCAAACCATAGCTTTTGCTTGTCTTTGAAAGTTGGTTCAGTCCACGATAATCACACGCCAGTGCCCAGAGGTTATGGATACTAGAATATGGAACATGTAACTAAGTGTCCCAAATCCTCTGCCATGTGCCTTATCTGCATTGCCCAATGGTATCCTCACAACTACTCAAAGAAGCAATGGCTGTCATTATTTCCCCTCACAGATCTTAAAAAATAAAACACACAC